>NW_005842401.1:492353-516034 GCF_000455745.1 Alligator sinensis | reverse complement strand
CAGCAGGCGTGCCCCACCCCCGCCGCTCAGCCGCAGCCGGATAAACACCCGGCTGATGACCAGCGCCAACTGCGCCGGCGCGTGGACTCCCTTCGTCTCCCCCGGCTCTGCGGGAGGTAACCGGACCCCTTTGCTGCTGCGGGGGTGGGGAAGGCCTGGCTAGGTTCCTCCCTCTGGGCAGGAACATATGGGGGTGTTTCAGCACCAGGCTTGTCATAAATCTCCTCCTGTCCATCAATCTTTTCCCTTTGATCTTCCCAGAGCTTAACTTTTGGTTTATCTCTATACAGACACTTGTGGGAGGATCACTTCATAGCCTGCTCTAACTGCACTTTCTTCTGGAGGGGAGCGGCCACACGCGGGACCATAATTTTTCCTTTCTTCTGTTTAATGTTTCCAAGCAGATCTGCATAGCTTGCATGGCCTTGCACGCCACGCTGTTGGAATTTCTCACATCTTTTAACTCCTTACTCAGCCGGGTGACTTCTTTCTGGAGCTGGGCATTATCTTTGGCCTGTAACCTCAGGCATGTTGCCAGCAGTCACGACAGGCACCCCTTCTTGGGCTTACCCTGGACAGCAGTAGCAAACCTAGCCCAATGGTCGGGTACAGTTCCCGGGTCACTCCAGGCAGGTCTCAACCTATCCTTATCCTACCCGGGATTCTCCATCCCCGTCACCTCCTTAAGCAAAGCTACTAACGGGGCCCACACAACTCCCGTCATTCTGACCTTTCTCTCCAGACCAGAGTCTCTCAGTCCTGTTTGTGACGCCAATTTATGTCCCAGCCGTCTGCGGAGGGTTCAGGATTGAGAGTATGGTCAGGGGTAGAAAGGTAAGAAAGGTTTATTGACTTAACAAAAACACAACTACATGTAGTAACAAAACAAACAATGACAGACAAAAGCAATTTGCATTGGCAACTTATCGGCAGGCCCCCCTGATGCCTGTTACACAGCAAGCTTCTCTTTCCACAGAGTTCAGCGAAGTCAGGCATCCCTGAATGGCACTGTCCAAAGGGGTACTGGGAAGGACCCTGGAATGCAGTCCTTGGGCTCCTCGAGGTCCACGGGCCCACTGATCCAGGCAACAGCTAACTAATCCTTTTCACAAAGCTGTATCTTCCTTCTGAATGGTTTCCAGATATTCCAGCCAATTTAAAGCTTCTGAATCATTCTGATAACGTACAACCACTCAGATTCCTTTTACTTCAACTGTCCTTAGACTGATCAATTAGCAGTACAAGCCTTGCATTCCTTTGATAAGGTAATTTTAACTACGCCACAGGGCCTTACTACTTCAAGGCTTTGCTAAATTTACTAGGCCTTACTTTATACAAGGCCTCACTACATCTTAATCTTTAATTAGGCTTTTAGCAACAACATACAGCTTAATATCTAAACAAATATAGGAAAACACTTTATCTAATCTTCATAGGGCCTTCAGCAAGCACCTTTATCACACAAACATAATTTCAGCTGTCACAAATACCAAATGATGATATAAAATATTACAATGTAACTGTTAGATCTGCATGCTCCTGTACAGCAAAACCAAGTAGCGACTTGAACCCCTCATTCAAGGTTAAAGTTACAGCTACTTAAGTAATTTGCATTGCTACAAGAGTATACAAATGTAACTGTTATATCACAACAGGTGATGAATATTCCCCTTTTAAACAGCTAAAAGTTGTCCACTGTTGTTCATAGCCCAAGTTATGTTCTAGACAAAAGTAGGCTCTAAAGGAAAAGAAAACTGTTGATAAAAAGTTAAAATATTACGTTATATATCCTAAAACCTCTGTCTTCATATAATTTTATAGCTAATGCACCATTTTGTGGAACACCATGGAAATACAGAGATCTTAGGCTCTGCAGGGTTTCTGAAGGCCCTAGCTCACACTGAAAAATGTAAGAGATACTAACTTCAGAGATATTAACAAGCTGTTGTGAGGATAGATGAACACGAAGTCAAAGTCTTCTTTGTTTCACTGTGATTTTCCTTTTTAAAAACTGTATAGGAGAACATCCTTTTCCCTCTACAACAACTCAGTCATAGTAAGTCCAAATAATTTTCCAAGGCAAAGTTACAAAAGAATCTGGTTCCATCCTTAAAAATGGAGAATGTATTACCTCTCCCCATATATGCTGCATACAGTGATTCCGACATGATTTCCCCAGGGAAAACAAACTGAGAGAGAGGCGGGGGTGGTGGGGAGACACAGTAAGAGAGAAAAGTATATCCTCATTATGCTATGGTCTAACACATCCATTCATGACTCTTTATCCATCTTCTTATTTTTAAATTCATTTTATAGATAGTTAATACAGTTTATGTCTCAGTATAAAAAAAATAAGGTGAATAATTTTGAAGCTTGAGAAGTTGAGATGAACCTACATTTATGGACAGCAGAACTCATTTGTCTTAATAATAATAAGCAACCATTCCTATCTAAGTGTTTTGTCATATGTATGTCAAAGTACTACATTCTCCACATACATAATAATCATTAATTATTGAAGGGTTTTTTAATCATGACACATGACATTAGCCCTTTATAGAATGCAAAGGTTCTTAGAAATAAGTCAAATTCCAGAGGGCTGGCTCAGAACAAATCTGGCTCAGAAAAGGCTCCAAAAATTATGTCCCTTACCATCAGGTTTATACAAGGTAAATTTATTTCATAAACAAGTCCTCATGTACATAATCATGTACATTTCAACCAGAACAAACTTTTTAGAGCACACAGTCCATCTCTGAGCTGTTAAAGAATCATTTCTCCAGTGCAGTCCACTTTACTATCATCAAGGACAGGTTAATGAATCCTAAATCTCAGTATTGCTGGCTTTGCATTTAAATGCAAAGTGACATGTTTAAATTTTATATTTTAGGCCAAAATTTTCAAAAGTAACCATTTATTTGAGATGACTCCCTAATATGGGGCAGTCCAACATGTTCAATTTTAAAAGGATTAATATTTGGGGACTAGCAGGCTCAACTGCATCATGTCATGGTTCAGAGCCTCATTGTGGGAAGTGGACTACATCAATATAAATCAATACTGTGTGCATACAGGTGTTCACCACACCTGATCTACATTCATGCAGCTTTTTTTAAACTGCATGAACATAGATCAGGAGTGGTGTGTGCAGCTATTTGCCAGTCCTGGGGGCTGTTCAGGGAAACTGGGTTAAGTTATTTGGGGTTGAGGAAAGGATGATTGGAGGGGAGGGGCTATCCACGATGGGGGTTTGGTTGGTCTCGGGGTGCACAGGGGGGGGAAGGGGAGTTGGTGGGATCAAAGAAGGCTAGCAGGGAGGGCTTGTCTGTCCAGGGATGGGGGAATAAAAAATACTTCAGTCAGGGTTGGAGTGGGGGAGGGAAGAAGAAGGCTAGGAAGAGCACAATGCCAGGGTTGGAGCAAGTGGCAGGACCCCTATCCCAGCCCTGGGGCTGCACTCTGGAGCCAGATCCAGACATCAGGAATGTGCGGTTTGCAGAGTGGATGGGATGTCCAATCCCAGCATGCAGGGCTGGGTGGTGACAGCACCAGGCTCTACAACCCAGTCCTGGTGTGGGGAGATGGAAAAAGCTGGTGCCAGATCCCTGGGACCCAATCCTGGCACTCAAGGAGTGGGAGGGGGCAGTGCCAGGCCCCTAAGTGCACAGGCCCAGTCATAGTGCACAGGGGGTGGTGCTGGACCATGAACTTGCCCAACACCATTCACCTCGCCTGTAGGGCCAAAAGGTTGAACACCACTGCCTTAATGGAATCTACTTTGTTTAATTATCAAGACTTTGAAAATATCCATGAACACATAAAAATCTACCAGTGAGCTGTGATACCTTATAACAGAACTGACATAGTATCACTTTTAGAGATATTTATTGCATTTCACTTTAATAAATTGTTTTCACTAACAAGCATCCATTTTTTCAAGCCAATGCAGTAGTTTTTCAGAACACTCTGCTTTGAAAGTCATTTTCTCATCCTGGGTAGCACATAAATAAATCATTATCTCACTTCATTGGCTTTTGATGCTAGTTTCCTGCAGCCTATTCTTCACTGATTGAAAGCTATATATCTTTAATAGCAAGAATGGTAATGTCAAGCTGATGGCAGTTAGTGGTTTTGAAACTTTCAGAGAGAAGGTAGCAAATTGATGTTCAGCAAGTCATTTCCTATGCTATTGCTTTTGTCCAAGTTGTCACTCCTCTGTTGTCAGATGTTCTTTCTGGAATAAAATTTAGTAGAAGGACTATTTTACCTGCTGGAAAATCTCTATGAATTATCCCTTTCCTTCAGAAAAAGGACCCCCCCCCCACCAAAAAAAAAAAACCCCAAACAAACCATAAACAGATCATATATGACAATGTATTAGGCTAAGGCACTTTGTAGCACTACAAATAAATGCGTGTCCAAGGCCAGAGATGTTGAATAGGTGGAATAGAAGTTGGACCCAAACCAGTAATTGTAGTTTATTTATAAATAAATTAGAGCTTTTCTTTGTAGGACCAACTTGGAGGGCATGAATCCCCCACCAATATACCACTTCTTATGTACTGAGGGAAACAGGTTTCAGACAGCAGCTATGTCTCTCACTCTACAGAAAGATGAGATATGGCAGAGCTTTGACTCGTCCTCTCAGCATGCCTAGTGAAACCTGTAATTTGATTGGCCACAGTTTTCTCACCAATTGGCATATAGCAGCATATTCTAGCATGCCTGGGGAGGTAGCTCACAGATTGTAACTTAATAGCCCACTGCATATGAGTAAATAGTTGCTCTATGGCCATGTTCATATGGTGTTCATTAGGAAAACAAAAGAAGTGCCTCCAGCGTTTTTTCCTTAGAATCAGACAATGCAGCCTTTGTGTCTTAAATCTGTGTAGGAGAGTCACAGATTGGAGTGGAACATCTAAGTTTCCTCTGTGAATTAATGCTATCTAAAGATGACATGGGTGAAATTTGTTTTATCTAAAGAATGTTAAATAGTATGTTATGGTCTATTAAATTACTTTCTTAGAGAAAAACAACCCATTTCAAATGTATTGCCTGTCTGCTTAGGGCTATCACAGTAAGAAATGTAACAGTAAATTATCATATACAAATTAAGCTTTGATAGGAAAGGGATCCTTAAAGAGCCAGTAGCAATCACTTGCAGATAAATAGTCACAGTATGCTACTGATGAGTCTGTTGACTTCATTTTTGTGTAGCAATTTAGGCTACCATAATTTGGATGTTACTATAAGTTTTCAATACAAGACCCACATTAACTTACTACTGTGTGACTGACTACAGGGAGGTTGGCTAAAATCCAGATCCCCAACTGGTATACATTAATGCAGCTTCACTGAAGGAAATCAGTTTCCATAAGCTGATGATCAGTTGTTTATCTTGGGTCCACACAGCACATTGTTAATTGTTAGTGAATCTCAATCATACAACTTCCCTAATAGAGACCACATCTGATGCACAGCAATTAGGCAAAGTTATACTGTTTGAAAAGGCATCCCTTGCTCTGTTACTATAACTAGTAAAATCTAATTCTCTTCTGCAAATATCCTACAATGCTTTACTGCAGGTACTGAAGGTACATTAGGCATCTGTGTGCATAAAACTTAGGGACTTTATGTCCTAGGCTGAAGATTTTCTCAGACAGCTTACCCAAGAAAGGAAGAGGGGTGTTACCTGTGTTAGTCTGAGGACAGGCAGTAGGTAGAGCAGGTTAGTCCCTAAAGACTAACTGGTTCAGATATGCATGAGCTTTCATAAGCAACTTCTTATTTCATCCAATCTATGAATTTACCAGTGTCAAAATCTGCTGCCAATTCAGCTGCAGCTCTAAGAGGGTTAAAACTAACTTTTGCCTGAACAGCAATGTTCAGGGTTCTGCTTGCAGTCAAGATTCAGCCTTGACACTGGAAAAAGCTTTGTTGTCCTTTATTCTACCTTCCCAAAACAAGGTGTGTATCTCAGGGGAGAGGAGGATGATATACGAGAAAATGCAGGCACTGTGTGCATGGTAGGGTAAAGTGCTAAGTGTAAATGTAAAAAAAAAAAGTGATTGTTAGGGCAGATCTAAAAAAAAAAAGGGTCCCTGATGAAGGATGTCTTGCATTCAAAAGCTCTCCGACTCCATCCCAATTATGCAATTGGTCCAATAAAAGATATCATCCTAAGAAATATTCTCAAAGAAAAATGGAATTTTCCACACAGTAGTAAGATGAAAAACATTTTAAATGTCATTTTTTCCATTTTAAATTTTGAAATCATTGACTAAAATGAACAATTTCTGAAAAACTGTTGTTGAAATTTCCATATGTAAGACAGTTTTGACAGCCTCTAATTAAAGTCTACATGGACGTGTCCTGAGGTATAACAACTTGCAATCATTTGAAATCACTGGGCACTTTTACATATGCTCCAGGGGTGGGGAGTAGCGGTGTTTTAATTAGAGTGACTCCAAGAGCTGCTCTAATTAAAGCACCACAGCATCTTGTGTATCAGCGTCCCTGCACTTAAAAATGGCAGCAAGGGCACTTGAACTAAAGCTCATTTGACATGTTTTAGTTCTAGTGTCTGCCCCCCCCCCACCGATTTTTAAGCACTGGAATGCTGATACACGAGATGTGGGAGGCTGCTGGAGTGTGGTAATTGCGGCATATCAGAGCAGCCTCTGAACTCATGTACAGGCACTCACTGTGTCCCAACTGACTTTAAAATGCTGACTCTGACTGTAATATTGGCTATGAACTTCAAAGGGTTGTGGCAAGAAGTTAAATTTGCTCCTTATCTTGTAAGACACCGTCTAATATCACATTCTTATTTATTTTCTCTGACTCTTCTGTATCCAGACTGAAGAACTAGTTGCACAGAGAGAGAGAGAGAGAGAGAGAGAAAGCCAGGTTCAATTAAAGTAGCATCTGTACTGTCCTCAATTTATAGTTATTTCTTGGTTTTAGTTCCATAGAAATATCCCTAAAACCATGCCTCATTGTTGAAATACTTAAAATGGGACCTCACAGAATTGTTAATGGTCAACTATGATGAAGATAATTTTTAGTAAGTCTTGAAACACTAGGAATATTCCAGGGGACTGAAGAAAGCTACTGTGATGCCAGTTTTTAAAACTGGAAAACCCAGGCAATTATAAGGCTGTCAGACTGACATTGATCATTGGCAAAATAATGGAATGCTTGATGGGGGATTCAATTCAGCAAAAATTGACAGAGAGAAAGGTAATTAATTCATATCAACATGAGTTTATAGAAAATAGATCCTGTCAAATTTACTTTATTTTATTTATTTTAAGAAACCACAAATTTGGCTTCTAAAGAGGTAATAAGGTTCATGTAACAGACTATATCAGATATTGCATCACTTAGATTAGGAAATTAGAATGTTTCAAAAATCAACAAGGCACATGTTAAATGAGTTAAAAACTTGCTAACTGATTTGTCTCCAAATATAATAATACAGGGGGAATCACTAAATGTGTCTTAAAGGATTATTTACTAGCCCTCTGCAATTTAGCATTTTTATTAATAAACTGGAAGAAAACAAAATCATAATGAATGTTGCAAATGATACAAACATTGGGGGAGTGGCAGATAATAAAAATAGCTCACTGATAAAGATCAGTCTGCATTGCTAGATAAACAGGGCACAACAGTATGAGTTTTCAAGCAATCAAGTGAAACACTTGTGTTACAGATTGGATGAAACTGCATAGAATAGGTAGATTGAATCACTGCTTTTTATTTAAGATACCTGCAAGCTTTGATTAAGTACCTTGTTTCCGTGCAGCACATGGGCTAATTGAACATTTTAGTGCAGTGCCTGCCAATTTTTTTGGCAGATGTGCCATAAGTTAACCCCTATCCTCTCTGCAAGTGTCTCTCTGATACCTCTCTATTGGAATGAAGGTAGGGGTACTTGAGCCTCTGGCCACATGAGGCAGAGTAGGGGCAGAGAGAGGTGTCCTCACCAAGAGTCAAGTTAACCTTTCCCTGGCCTTTCAACCAGCACAGTTTTATATGGTAAACATACATCTAACCCCCTTCATTAGGCCAGGTTAACCAGGCCAAAGGTTAACATGGTTCTTGGTGATAACACCTGACATCTCTCACAGCAGTGTCCTGCCTCCACTTCTTTCCATGTCAGAGGCTGGAGCCCCCCTACCTCCATTCTGGCACCTTGTTTTACTAAACACCTGAGGTTGTGTGTTAAACACAGCAGCTGACATGTCACTAGCGGTACACATGTTGAGGATTCATCACCCCATCCTAAGAAGAGGGGCTGTGGTTGGGTATTGTTAGTGAAAGGGTGGCTGGGCAAAAGATTGCACAGCTGAAGAAAGAATGAAAAAACAGACAGAAAAGGAAGCTTCAACCAGGACAAATGCACGGCTCTGAGACAAGTCTAGGAAACAGGATTTGGGGTTGGAGTGCTAAAAAAATTTGGAGCCATGAACAGCAAAATTATTTCTAGCTGTTTTGTTTATTTTCTGCTCAAGAAAGCAAGACCTTGCACTTTCATGCTGAATACACTTTCACGACTTAAATACTATGTCCTGTTTTAGCGCATGGAATTCAAGAAGAGTGGTATACATTGGAAAGTGTTCAGAGAATAGTCATAAGGATGATTAAAGCATTGGAAACCTAATCAGAAAGCACAACAGGAGCTCAGCCTCTTTATTGGTCACCACTGAGTCTTCTTTTTTGTTACAGTAAAAGATCCTTGAGTACCAATATGGGGACGCAACCTTTAATAATGGGCTTTTCAATCTAGAATATAATTTTTTAACAATTCAATGGAGAGAAACTGAAATCAGACAAATTCAGAATAGAAATGAGACACTTTTTTGAAAGCAGTAAGGGTGTTTAACTATTGGATGACTATCAAAAGTTGTGGTATATTGTCCATCACTGACCATTTTTATTTGATAGGATATTTTTCTAGAAGAAAAGAAGAAAGAGCTCTAATTAAAAAGAAAAAAAAGGAAAATGCTATGTCCTATGTTATGTAGGAGATGAGACTAGATCAATGGTGCTCATCCTTGGCCCATAGGCCACATTTGGCTCATGAACCATGGCTTCCCACAGATCCAGAAGATTCACAGCAGAAGAGCAGTGGCAGCATGAATTGCTGTGGCATAGCCACTGCTCCTTCACTGCTTTGTTTCCAGACTAATTGGGAACCCCATAGGCTGGATGATGTGGCCCTAATGCGGTGAACTGCACTGGCATGCAGGGTCATTTCTTAAACAGATCCAGCATGTGGGGCTAAATAGGTTGAGTACCACTGGACTAGATCACTATGAGGGTACCTTCTGCTCTTTTAATCTAGGAAGTGTTTTCTTTGTGGCGAATTTTATGTTAATTCCATTGACAGTCTGAGATTGTCTTCTTTGGATTGGCAGAATCATACAGTATGTTCCATTTCCTAATTAATGGTGCAGTGAGCAACTGTCACTGTAATAAAATGACATCCATTAGGACAAAATATTAAAATGGCCAAATTAGTTTTTTGGTATGGATCAGTTAAATAGAGCATTATTATAGGATGAATGCCTCCTGGTTTAAAAACAAAAATCTTTCTAGTCAATAATAATAGGAATACTTGTTTCATTTAGTTCTAATTTTTAAAAGGAAAAAGTTGATTTGCTTCATCTGATTATAAAGCAGCAGGCCATTATGATGTTTTCTATTGGTATTGTCTCTAAAACATTGCCCTAAAGACCTAATTTTCAAATGAGGGCAGCTAAAAGCAGGGTCTAAATCCATATTTAAGTACTTTGAGTAAAATCCCAGCCCTACCATAATCTGCTGGAATTTTTCAATGGATTTTAAAGTATCTAGCATCCCACTTTTGAATATCCATTTTAAGAACTTTAATGCTGATTCGTGCATTTAAGGTGACAACAATGCGTACCAAGACACCTATCTTTAGGCATCCAAGTATAAAAATTGGTTTCCTCATATAATGATGGCATAATGATGTAATCCCTTACACATGAGCCAGTGCATTTATTCATAATGAAGAAAAAAGTCAATAGCTTAGTATGGCTATATCGTTGTGACAGGGGGTCATCTTCAGCTGCATTTTTTAAAAATATACCAGTAAGTGTGCTCCCATCAAGTCTTGCTGGATTTTTCTTCTCTGGGGGTCAGCTTCCCCCCACCCCCTTACTTGTCTGCCACGACTTGCTGTTACTTGGGTCTAAAGAAAGAGGGAGGCTGACCCACAGGTTCCCAGATAGGCTCCAGGCTCACCACCCATAGGATAATGAGGTGTTGCCTTGAGGGCAAAAAATGCATGCTTCTACCTCCCCTTGATGTGCCCCATGGCTCGCAGATGGTTTTATAAATTTCTCTCTATGTTGGGAGTCTCAGCCACTGGGGCTTACCCCCTCTCTCTCTAGCTAGGCCTGTCAGTCAAAACCCACCAATCAGGACTTGACTCCGAGGCTCTAGCTCTCTAACTCACTTGGGCTCAAGGCCCTCCATTCCATGCTCGCTGCAACACCAGGCCTACTGGTCCTTCTACACTGTGCGCCCCTGTGGCACCAGACTGTTGGGGCCTCAGCCCCCTCCAGGTTTGCCCCTCTTTCTGTAGTTAGGACCTTTCGCCTAAGTCCACCCACTAGGACCTGGCTTCAAGGCTCCTATCTTGCATTCAAGCAGCTTTGGGCTCGTGGCCCTAGTGTGGCACCCCTAGTGCAGCAGGGCTTCTCGAACCCTCTATCATGGTGCCCCTTGGCACTAATGAGGCCTCCTGCACCCCTACAGCCTCAGCCACAAACCACCGGCCTTTTTAACATAGGTTTCTTTGGCCATATAAATAATAATAAAGAAATAAGAGAGGCAAAGTGCCCGCTTAGTTTATGTGATTGTGCTTCTGTCTCACAGCGTGGTGTATTCTTCCCAAAGAGGCTGCTGCAGCTGCAGCTGCACCATAGTCATCGGGAATCCCCCTCTCTACTCCCTCTCTGGCCTTCTCCACTTGCAGTTTATATAGTCTGGCCTTCCCCTTCCTGTCACCTGACGAGCAGGCAGGGCTCGATCCTTAATCCCTACTTGACTGGCCGGCCATGCCTGGAAGGTTCTGGATATAAAGGGACCACCCTATTTCTTGGTAACAGGGCTAGGGCTCCCTGTTACAACTGTATTTACCTGAATCCAAGATAACTTTGAATTTAAGATGACACCCCAATAATTAGATTTTAGACTTGGAAAATTTTAAAATGTGTTATAATTTTCCATGTATAGAATCTAAGCTTTTGAGGGTCACCTTAAGTTTGCCCCTCCCCCCTACCACTGCAGCAGCAGGGGGGTAGGTGACAAGGTAGTCAAGTGGCCTCACCTCTGCTCCTTGCCACCTGTCCCCCTCCCCATGACTTGCCTCCCCACTTCCAGTTCGTCCACTTTCTGCATGTTCCACACCTGCTCCCCGCACTTTGCCTGTACCCTCTGCTGCTTACCCCCTCAGTTGCCTGCACCCCTTGGCACCTTCTCTCCCTCCTTCCATCCTGCCCTCCCATTTGATTCCCCCTGCTGATGCCCCCCACTCTCACCACTACTGCTTTTCTACACAATTCTAGCTCTTGGGTGGGGCCCTGCTCCAGTCTGTAGTGGCTGCAGTTCCCTCTCCCTACCACTTCTATTTGAATCTAAGATGAGGGGGGGTTTCTCCCCATGTTGAATGGGGGGGGGAGGGGGAACATTGTCTTGGGTTGGGTAAATAAGTTCTTTAATAATTATTTTGAGGACCAATTAAATTAAAGTATGAAATATATTTCTGTACAACTTTGTTTCATTCATTCAGGGGTATATATCATTTAAAATTTTCAACTTAGAAATTCAGATTTAGGCTGCATTTTAAGGCCCAATGCATTCAGATCCAATGCATTTACTGCTGTGCACGGCATACAGTTTCTACTTAGTATGATTATAGAATATGGCTCTAAAATATCATATTTTCTTTTTCTTTGACAGAATTACTTAAGAAAATCCTGGCCCAAGATCCATTTGCTCTTCTTTGCTGTTGTCTTCAGTAATTCCAGGATTACACCCACTAGCTATATCCAGCCCAGGATTGGGCCCTTATTTGTGTGGGCCTTCTAACAGAAGCTTTTCCAGAAAGCACTGATAACACTAATGAATGTATATGCAAGATTAATGAAAACCACAGTTAATATACCTTATCATCAGATGGACCAGTATAACAACAGTGAAGGAACCAATGGCTTAATTAATTCAAAATAATGGAGCTTGTTAGAAAGCTCACTGAAGGCCTAGAGACAGAAGTTACACATACATGGGTTGAAGTGATCAGAAACTGGTTTAAGCCTGTAACAGAACAGAAGTTCAGTGCACTTAAACCACTTGCAAAATAGCCAAAATCAGTTTAAGATAAACCTGGTTGGATGTAGTACCAGACTAAACTGATTCAGGTGAAACCAATTTATGGAACTTCTGTCCTAGACCCCTTTCCAGTTCAAGTTAACTCACAGTCCCCCAGCATCCCAGGATGCTTTGAAGCCCTGGGCTGTGGTGTCTGCTCCAGTGGAGCAGGATTGGCCCCAGCCCTCTGCTTTTGGGCTGGAGCACTATCACTGCTCCAGCTGCCTGAGATTGGGGTGGGGATGGGAAATCTGGCTCTGAACCCCAGCCAGGGTCTGCCTGGTGGAGGTGGAGCAGCCTGGTGGAGGTGGAGCAGCCTCGCAGTCTTTTCCTCTGCTCCCTGCTCAAGCAGAGGGGTGAGGGTCATGGCCAGGCTGGCAGAGGGTCATGGCCAGCCAGAGGGTCATGGCCAGCCTGGCTGGCAGGTTGAGGTAGAGCGGAGGAAGGGGGGTTTAAACCACTTCCCCTGTCTGCAAGGGACCCCAGTGGGGGTCTGCCTGGCAGGGGAGAAGCCGTGTGGTTAGATGCCAGTCAGGCAGGCACACTGAGGCAGAGGGAAGGGAGGGAGGCTTAAACCACTCTATTGCATCCCATGGGCTGTACCAGGTACTCTGCTGATCAATGTTCCCTCTAAGGAGTAGCGGTATGTGACCACCCCGTATCGGTCTGTGAGCACGCCGCCTTGGTCTGTGAGCACACCGCCTTGGTCTGGCGTGGGACACTTATTGTAGCGGGCTGGGGGCTGGAGGCCAGGGGCTGGGGCCTGGAGCCAAGAAGCTGGGGGCCGGAGGCTAGGGCCAGGGGCCGGAGGCTAGAACTGGGGCTGGGGGCTGGAGGCTGAGGCCAGGGGCTGGAGCTGAGAGGCTGGGGCTGGGGGCTGGGGGGGCCCGAGGGTTGGGGGGGGGGGGGGGGGTGGGGGGGGGGGGGGGGGGGGGTTGGGAGCCAATGTGGGGCCTGCACACTGTGGCAGGATGCAGGTTACTGTGGGTTAGGAATGAGGGACAGCAACAGGGAGTGAGGAGCAGACACACAGGCTCCACCAGCTCCAGGGAAGTGCTTCACTCCCCCACATCAGGGCTGGAGAGTGGAGCACTTCCCCGGAGCCAGCAGAGACCATGCCAGCCTCCATCCCTGCCTAGCCTTACCTTGAGGAGAAGCTGCTGCCTGTCCCAAGTGAGGTTCCGCCGGCTCCAGGACCCTGTGGGACATGCCCCTCGAGGTGATGCAGGGGAACAGAGCAGTGTCCCGGAGCTGGCGGAGCCTCACTCAGGGCAGGCAGTGGCTCCTCCCCAAGGTGAGGCAAGGCAGGGATGGTGGCTGGGGCAGGCAGCTGGCGTGGGCTCCGCCGGCTCTGGGGAAGTACTCCATTCCCTGGCCCTGATGCGGGGGAGTGGAGCACTTCTCCAGAGCTGGTGGAGCCTGCGCCAGGCTCCCGCCCCAGCCTCTTCTGGTGCATAGCCTTGAAACGGCTGTGCGCGGCCACACTTTTAGTTGTACGCAGCTGCACACGTGCGCACCTTAGAGAGAACCTTGTTGCTGATATGCCATGTGTCACAAACCCCCACTATGTTTGGAGGTGTTCATGAGATATCACGTGTTTTCTTGAGTTCGTTTTACTGATATGGCATATCTATGTATCTATGTACAGGCAGCGTACATATCTATGTACAAGGATATTTATGTACAGGCAGTGTCAAGCTGTGTTCAGCTTGATCATTCTTATGCTTATATGAATTGTTGTATTTTACAAATTTATTTCTTATAAGTTATAATAGGGTCAGGATTGCATAATGAATTTCACACCTGGGAGAAGCTCAAAACCAAAATGACTGAAAAGAAGCTATCATTAAAAATTAGCATCCAATGTGAGTATGCTACATAATGAGACCCTTTAGACAATTCCAAAATTACATTTTACAGTGAGAAACCTTAGCATGAGTACACCTGCGGACATTTCTCACAGTGGGGAAATGAAAGGAGACTATGGCTGTGTCCAGATGAGCAGGGGTACATGGTTTGTGCTTCGAGAAAAGGGAAGTTGCATTCTTAGAGTGTAGAGCTAAGATACAAGGATATTTTTTATCTTTATTGTTATCATCATCATCTCTGTCTGTATCCTCTCTGCAGGCATCTTAACAGGCCCCAGGCACTCGGCCCCCTTAGGACTCTGGACCCCCACACTGGGTTCCCCAGGAACCTCCTCCATCCCCTCATTTCCTATCCAAACCTTGCAGTGTCATTCTCCTTGCTGGCATTCGGGAATGGCAGCCATCCTGCTGAGTGATATGTCATGACCCAAAGGGTATGATTTTGTGTGTGCTTCGGCACTGCAGAATTATTTCCCGCCACATGGAGCTTTCTTTGCACGGTGCAATTCTCAGTTGCATAGAGAAAACCCCGGTGCAAAGGAGTTCCCGGCACCCGTATGTAAATTTGTTTCCCACTATTGGCTGTTTCTAAATTATTCCCACATGGCGGCTAGCGATTGGCTTGCTAGCTATATAAGAGGCTTGAGCAGTTTCCGCCCAAGTCGGAGATCTCCGAGAATCTCAGGAGGATCCTGAGAACCCCGATTCCGAGAATTCCGGGAGAAATACGAGAGAATTCCGGCAAGGAGTCCACGATTACCTCGTGGACTGTCGTTCCACGGAGCCTAGCAAACTCCGTGAGTGGTATCCAGAGCTCTGTTCATGTTTGTTTAGCGGAGCCTAGCAAACTCCGCTCGTGTGTCTTCGGTGGAGCCTAGCAAACTCCGCTTGTGTTTGTCTGTAACTGCAACTCAAGAAAATTTTTCCTGCCTGCACCGCGACCACCTACGGTGTAAGTAAAATACTCTTTAATCAACCTCTACGCGTCAGTGCCTAATTCTAGTTCGCTGTGCCGATCTTTTCCCCGGCCCACGTGCCCGGGCTGCTGGCCACAGCCCCTCGGCCCCAACATGATGTTCCTTCACCAGCTCCCCAGATGTTACTGCCAACCCTGCTCTCAGGGTCTGGGCTTATATTTTCTCTAAACCCAGTCTTCTTCCAAACAGGTGACTCCCTTGATCAAGCCTAGCCTTGCCTCCTGGCCCCCTGGGTCAGCTGACTCCACAATTAGCCCTGATACACTCCTGCCATCAGGCTGCCTGACCTCTTAAAGTGGCAGGCACATCAAGTGCCCTGCTACACATACCTTATTAGTGTATCTCAGAAGGGAAGTGAAGGAAGAAGCTATACTGTTTCCTTAACCTCAATAAGATCACCAATTGGAAGGCTCTATTTACTTTGGCTTTTCCAGATTTTTGCTTGTCAACAATTAAAAATGCTACTTTTTCCTTAAGTATATTGTAGTATATTTTATTGTGCTGCCCTGCTTCTGTTGTTCATTGTAGTGCAGTAATTAGAGAAGTTTGATTTAAGAAAAACTGTTGAACTTGTCCTTGCAGGAAGCTAACCAACATTATTTGTGTTTAGGTAATTTACTTTCAAATATGTTATTTCTTGAAAAACAAACTATAATTCTTTTGAAATAGAATGAAATATTTATACAATGTGATGGAACTTGTTGAAACATATTGTTTTTGTAGGATATTACGAAGAGATATTTTCCCATAAATTTCCTGTAAACCTTTTAGAGTGACATTGTATTTTTTTTCTTAAACAAATATTTTGAGGAAAATATTGATTTAGATAATTCTTTAAAGTTTTTCCATGAAATCAAAATGTGAAAAAATGATATTATAGATTGCTCTAGGCAAATCTACTGCTTTTTTTACTGTTAACCATTAACAGTTATTTATTAACTACCAGTATTTCATATAGCAGTAAACAGTTATTATAAAGAATAAATTGCTCAAGATTTGACCCAAAGATCATTTTTGTTCAGAGAAGAATTTTGAGGTCAGGTTTGTACACTGACTGAACAATAAAGTGCAGTGCCCTAACTAAATTATAATCTCACTGATGTAAACCCTTTAAAAAATCACAGTCTCAGTTTTAAATTGAGCACTGCCTTTTAGACATATTCATAATAAGAAAAGACATGAGATGTCATAACATAATTAGAGAGTGAAGGATAAAAAAGAGCATTTCTATAATTATGAAATGATATCTCACATTGTGTCTTATTGACAGTTTATCCTGAATGGATGGGGTGATATCTTAGCCCCATGTAGGTCTATGGTAAATCTCCATTGACTTAGTGGCGATAGGATTTCACCCACAATTGAAACTACATTTTTAAGTCCAACATCATCTGAAAAATGAGGTGAAAAGTATCAAATATTTCACTTTTGTTTCTTTTCACAGTGAGATGAAGTAATGGGGCCTCTCCAAAGAAAGAACTAACAATATTCTGACGTGCTTACATCAATTAAGTATTTGATATATTCTATTCAAATGGAAAGTATTTATGGAATATATGAAATACAAAGAAAATAAAGTGAGTTTGACCAGCTATGTCAATAAGTTATTTAGAAAGATAGTAGGCCAGTAGAAATCTTGGCAATTGAAAAAGAAGTATAAAAAAAGTATTGGAAAAAGAGGAAACTAGTAGGGCTGTCCGAAGCTTCGGTCGCTGATTTGACTCAGAGATTTGGCCCAATTCTGTGGCTGAATCTTCAAATCCAAATCGAATTGGAATTCCCATTAAAAGGTCTGAATCAAATCAATTCGGAAAAGATTTGGAGAGATTCGGAGATTTGGATCGGCCAGGGAGGGGCAGGCACAGCCAGGTGGCTGTAGGTTCTCTTGCAGCTCCTGTGGCTGTGCTTGCCTCTCCCAAGGGTGGGGGAGCTGCGGGAGAAACCCCCATGGCTGCCCTTCCCAAACCCATCTCCCACCCAGCCCCAGCCTCCCGGCACGTTAAAAAAATACAAAACCCTGCACTCTCTGGCTGTAGCAGTGGTGATCAGGGCCTCTGGGGGCTCGTAGCAAAGCCCTCCGTGTACAGTGGGGGGCAGTGGGGGGCAGCAGAGCTTGCCCCCCACCTGGCACCCATGCAGCAGCTGTCACATTGCGCGGATGCAGCCCAGCTTGGTAGGGCACAGTCATGTGGCAGCTGCTGCCCAAGAACCAGGCAAGGGGGTGATCCCCACTGCCTCACTTTGCATGGTGGGGCTCTGCCATGAGCCCTCAGAGGCCCTGATCACTGCTGCTACAGCCGGTGAGTGCAGGGCTTTTTGTTTTAAGTGCCAGGAGGCTGGGGCCAGGTGGGGGATGGGGTCAGGAAGGGCAGCCATGGGGGTTTCTCCCGAGGCAAGCACAGCCAGAGGAGCCGCAGGAGAACCTAGAGCCACCTGGCTGTGCCTGCCTCTCCCTGGCCGATCCATATCTCTAAATCAGTGCCGAATCTCTGATTCTGATTCGACTGAATCGAATGGGGACAGTAATTCAAATCACCAAATCGAATCACTGTCCTCCGACTTGACTGAATCTGAATCTGAATTGAATACTTCCCTATTCACACAAGCCTAGAAACTAGGGCCATATTATTTTCAGAAATGAAAAAATGTCATTTGTGTTTGAAGGTTTTACTTGATATACATTAAAGAGCCCTGATTTTCAGAAAGCACTGACTATCATGAAACTCTTGTCCCCTTATAAAATTATTTCAGTTTGGGTGCCCAACAACTGCAGCCTTCAAAAATCATTTGTCACTTTGGAAACTCAAGGTTTTATCTGTCCTACCTGTTAGATAGTTTCCGTATGGAATCATTTAAGTTTAGTACTTGTCTCATTTGTAACAATTATGGGTGCCTATAAATGTGCAGCAAGGCTGCTCTGACATACTGTAATTACAGCACATCAGAGCAGACTCAATTAATTGAGTCAGCTGGGGTGTGGTAATTACCACACTCCAGAAGACTTAAGTTTCATGTATATCAGCATTCCGGTGCTAAAAAATGGTGGTGGGGGTGCTTTAACTAAAGTTCATTCAACTGCAGTGATCTATTATTACCCTCAAGTCCCT
This sequence comes from Alligator sinensis, assembly GCF_000455745.1. Taxonomy (NCBI): domain Eukaryota; kingdom Metazoa; phylum Chordata; order Crocodylia; family Alligatoridae; genus Alligator; species Alligator sinensis. The sequence goes on along the minus strand of NW_005842401.1, from coordinate 497,674 downwards.
TTTATTCATGGTGCTGGGCAAGCCTGTAGGTGTTTAGGTGGCTGTTCATGCCCAGGTGGAGCATTTTACATTTCTCAATGTTGAACTTCATCTGGGTTCGACTTGCCCAACTTGCCAGCCTGTCTAGAAATCCCTGTATTTGTAGCCTATCTTCAAGCGTGACCATGCTTCCTCATAACTTGGTGTTGTCTGTGAACTTGGCCAGTGAGTTCTTCACCCCCCACATCTAAATCACAGTTAAAGATGATGAAAAGTACTGGACCAAGCACCTACCCCTGTAAGACACTACTGCCCACTTCTCACCAGGATGACACAGATCTGTTCACTAGGACTCTCTGGGTCCCACCCCACAGCCAGCTTCCTACCCACCTGTCTCTCAGTTAAGCCCACAATCTTCCAATTTTCCCATGAGAACATCATGGGATACCAGATCAAAGGCTTTTTGGAAGTCAAGGTATACAACATCAACCTCTTCTCTCTTATCCAGGTAGCAAGTTTATTTGAACATAAAAGGAGATGAGGTTGGTAAGACAAGACCTGCTCACAACAAAGCCAGGGCGGGGCCCCCCCCTGCCACTGAGCACACCTCCGGGGGAGGCACGGGGGCACATCCCCCCCCTGGATTTGTGCATGGGGCAGAGGTGGGCTGCCTGTTGTGGGCTAGGACTTTGCACCCTGCTGCCTTTGCCCCAGGAGCCATGTGACACTATGTTGTGCCTCCCACTGCTGGGTGGGCAAGGGGCACAAGGCACGGCCAGTGCATGGCTCCCAGGGCAAAGGCAGTAGGGCGCAGAGCCCCATCCTGCAGTGGGCAGCCTGCCTTCACCCTGCAAACAAACCTGTGCATGTACCCCTCATGCTTCCGCCGGGGAATTCACCATATGAATATGAGTTGGCAGTGCAACATTGTTGCCAACAGGGCAAATAATACTCTGGCATGCATCAATTGGTGCATTTCCAGCAAAACCAAGGAAGTGATTCCTCTGCTCTACTCAGTATTGGTGAAACCCCAACTGGAGTACTACAAATAGTTCTGGGTACTGCACTTTAACAAGGATGTGGTAAAGCTTGAGAGAGTCCAGAGGAGGGCTACCCATATGATCAGAGACTTGCATGGCAAGCCATACAAGGAAAGGCTGAAGGACCTAGGACTCTTCAGCCTGAAAAAGAGAAGGCTGAGAGGGGACTTGGTAGCAGTTTACTGCTACATCAGAGGCATACATCAAGGGCTCAGTGAACAGCTGTTCACTAGGGCACCCTTGGGGAAAACCAGGAGTTATAGCCACAAACTCCTGGAAGACCTTTTTAGGCTCAACATTAGGAAAAACTTCTTCACAGTTAGTGTGTCCAGACTGTGGAATAAGCTCCCTCCAGAGGTGGTGCAATTGCCTACCTTGGAAATCTTCAAGAGGAGACTAGACAGTAACCTTGCTGGGGTCACCTAACCCCAGCTGTCTTTCCTGCCTGGTGCAGGAGGCTGGACCTGATGATCTTCCGGGGTCCCTTCTAGCCTTACAATCTATGAATCTATTTATGAGATGCCTATGGCTCCATCACACGACCCACCCCAGCCCTGGGCCCCATTCATCCTAGCACCTGCTCCTGCCTCATTCCCTCCCTCCCTCAACATGGGGGCCTCAATCTGCCTCCCCACTCCTCCCCTTCCACAAAGTTACCTGCTGGGTGCTGCTCAACACACCACCAGGCTGTGTTCCTGGCTGCGTGCAGGCTGTGGCTGCTTGTGTGCGTCTGTATCTGCATCTGTATCTGTGCGTGTGCATCCCCTTTTCCTGCTGCAGTTGCCCGGAGCCTGTACCCAGGCTGTCCTGCAATCCTCTGTGCTGCCCCACTGGGCGGCCCAGAGACAGCGGTGATGGCAGCAGAGCAGAGCCTGGGTGCAGGCTCCAACACCATGTGCACAATTAATGCGTTAAAAAAATTAACACAAGAACCCTTTAATGCATTCATTGTGCACGTTAACTGTGATTAATTGACAGCCCTGGCCATTATATATTTTTGAGCAATTACTTTATAGCTGGTTGGAGCTTTTAAACTAGTTAATTTGCACATTTAGCCAGTCTAAATGTGCTGGGCAATTAAGAAGGTAATTTTGTAATAGATATAATATGTAGAGGTGGCCCGAGTAATCCATCTGAAATTGATTTTAACTTTTTCCTTCTGTCTTATGAGTGTATGAAATAAAGTTATTATTACTGTTGTTGAAGAGGAAACTAATATACACAGTTGAGCTTGAAATTTCTTAAAATGCTAAGACTCCACATTCTGGAGTCCCCCCCAGTGTTCAGTCATATAAATTATTTGAATATTTTACATAACTTTATCTGGTTCAGACACAGTCAGTCACACAACTCCTAATCTATTGTTCAGGTTACGTCTATAGTGCATCATAATGCTGAAGGGACAGTAGATTCCATAGGACTGTTACAGCTCATCTTTTGAATTTTGGGAGAAAGTGACCAAACAAGATGGGCTGCAGGCAAAGCATGAGTTTTGCTTATCATATGGAATAACACAGCTGAGCTATGAGTGATGACTCATAGTCTGGTCTCTGATCTGCCACTGTGGCAGAGCACAACTACATACTGTCTTTCCCCAGAGCTTATGGTAAAACTGCAATTTAGCACATCCTGTCTGTGTTTCTGGCCAGGAAGACATCAAAGATTATATCAATAATCTTTGATTCCAAGTAGATATTTATATATTGGAATAGTTCAATTTTTTAAAGACAGTATGGTTTCAAGATTTAAATACTTGGAATCCCCTACAGATTAGTCCTCATGAGTGTTTTTCTTGGCTTATTCTTTATAGTTTAATATGGTATCTGAAACCACTCTCACAGATCAGGGCTGATGACTAGGGACTAAGGAATTATCCAGAGCCAAAACAATAAGACTACACAACAAATACTTCATTATCTTTATAGAAGCTGTCTAACTAGGATAGGAAATATGCTTTGAAGATGCACAGTCTTACAACAAAGAGACATGCTGTATACCTTCTCTGAAACTACAATGTATTTTACATATGTGTGTGCATGCATGTGTTCACTTTCGCTGTTCCAGGAAATGGGATGCAGCATATCTTTCATAATCTGTGAGAAATATTTCATATATTACAGAGACAGTCTCCACTTCACACCAGTGTAAAAACTGTGCAAAAGGCTACCAATTTGCTGAAGTTTTTTTCACATACATAGCACAAGTGTAAAAGAAAATTAAAGAATAGGAGCCATGTTGTTTTGATGGATAAGAACAATTCCATTCTTAGAGCATGCATAACATCTCCACAACAGAAATGTTTTTTTCACCAAATTCTCAAGCAAGAAACCCCTCCTGCTTCATGTTGCCTGTATGAAATATGGAAACTAGAGCACCAGGCTAATCACCTAGTCATTTTGTTAAAAAAAAGGCCACTGGTTACAGAAATGGAACTAGGTTACCTTTCCAGTAGACAGAGAAGAGGAAGAGATTAGGTTCGTCCCTGGGTACCATTATTGGTGCAAAAAAGATGAGAGAAAAGGAACAAGGTCTCAGGCACTGTGTTTTTGAGTAAACAAAACAAAATGAACAATCAGACAAAAATGTATCTGGTAAAATTCTTTACAGATATTTGGCTACGAGGATACCTGATAATACCTTTCCAATTTCCTTCATTTGGCATCAGTGGAACAATTAGCATTCACTTCAATCAAATCATGGACATAAATGGCTGAAAGGGACCCGAGCAGATTATCTGGCCCACCCCCTGCAGTAAGGCAGGATCAAGTGTACTTAGCTATTCCAAACACCTGTTTCACAAAATCCCCTGTTAAGGAGATTTTACAATATCTCTAGGTAACCTATTTCACCAGAGTCCCTATATTATCATTTATATACTTTAGTCCCAGTATGTGTCCCCAAAATGTATTTACATCAGACTAAAGAATAATGAAAAATGAGGTTCTAGAAAAAGATGTTTTTATGAAATGATGGTTTCCCCCTTATGGAAAATTCCTGAATAAATACTTTTATGATGTCCTCATTTTGAATCTTTGTCACACTTTGCATCCACCTTCAGGCTTCAGGAAAATTGACACCTATATCTTTGACTTCTCTCTGGGATCTACTTATCCCCTTCCCAAGGAGGGGGAAGAAAACTACATACTTCCTAACCAATTAACCTCTTCTTGGTAGTAGTAAGAACCGTTTGCCAAGCAAAATCCATTCTTAAAAGTTACTGTAAAAAACATGCTTTTGAGTTCTATGCAACTGTCTATCAATTATTTATAATTTCTGCTCAGTTTACAGTTTTCTCCCAACTGCCAGCCCGCTAAACACAACCTGAGATCTGAAAGTCAAATCAGGTCGTTTCTTTGTTTACGGATGCATCTACATGTTCATTAATGTGCTTTGGCTAATGCGCATTAAATTTAATACCTCTGTTGTGAGGTACTAGAAAGAGGTGCATTAGCTTATTTTAATGTCCATTAGTAAAAGTGCTTATTTTTTTGTGATGCTTGTTAAAATAGGCTAATGTACAATAAAGCGCATGTGTAGACATGCCCTACCTGATCCCCAGCAACAAAGTGAATACACAGAGAAATCTATTATCATCTTCAAGTTTTGTATTCAGTGATATTTATGTTATGGTATTAATTACCAGGGTTATATGGGGTAACCACTGAAATTAGTATATGGGTTTGCTGATGTGCAAGAAGAAAGAAAATGAATCCTAACTCCCCTTAATTATACATGGTCTGGATGGCTAACAAGTAGTAAAGACTTATTGTAGTCACCCAAGTAGACAGGAATGAATGCAGGCAGGAGTAGATCTACTGAGTAATAAAGGTGCTATTTTCTAGGGCTGTTTCAAGCTTTGGTCACTGATTCAATTTGGAGGAGATTCGGCCCAATTCGGCAGCCAAATCTCCGAATCCAAATTGAATCAAGAGACCCATTAATCTCTCTGAATTCAGTCGGAAGCCTCCGATTCGATTTGGAGAGATTCAACGATTCAGCCATAGACACAGCTTTAAATGTTTTTTCCACATACCTCAAGGTACCAGGTGGCTCGTGAATGCTGCGATGGTCGGGCGGATGGAGTGTCCCACATTAGCATGGGGTGGGGGGCCCAGTGTGCTTGGTGGCAGACCCAGAAGTGGACCTCCCCTGCCCCCCCGTTTGGTGACTGCTGCCTCTTGGGTCGGGCGGGGGTACCTGGGGTCCCCCCACGGCCAATTACCAAGCCAGGGGTGTGTGTGGGGGGGTCCACCACTGAGCACGTGGGGGGGCCCCCGCGCTCCTGTGGGAGGCTCCATCCGT
>NW_005842401.1:480842-491451 GCF_000455745.1 Alligator sinensis | reverse complement strand
ACTGCCCACACCCTTCCAGGTCGAAACTGACCCATCCACCACGACTCTCTGGGTGCGACCCTGTAGCCAATTCGCCACCCACCGGACTGTGTAGTCATCCAAGTCACAGCCTCTTAACTTGTTCACCAGTATGGGGTGGGATACCGTATCGAAGGCCTTCCTGAAGTCTAAGTATACGACATCCACCCCTCCTCCTGTGTCCAGGCGTTTCGTAACCTGGTCATAAAAAGAAACTAGATTGGTCAGGCACGATCTGCCTGCCACGAACCTGTGCTGGTTTCCCCTCATCATAATTTGTCCTGCCGGGCTCTCACAAATGTGAGCCTTGATAATTTTTCAAAGACTTTGCCAAGGATGGAGGTGAGACTGACTGGCCTATAGTTGCCCAGGTCCTCCTTCCTCCCCTTTTTGAAAATGGGGACCACGTTGGCCCTTTTCCAGTCCTCCGGGACTTGGCCCGTGCGCCACGAGCTTTCAAATATTCCCGCCAGTGGTTCTGCAATGATGTCGGCCAGTGCCTTCAGCACCCTCGGATGGAGCTCATCCGGGCCTGCCGACTTAAAGGCATCCAGTTCTTCCAAATGACTCTGCACCATCTCAGGGTCTACACATGGTAGTCTGGCGCCTTGCTGCTGCCTCTCTACAACCCCAGTGAGAGACTTGTCGTGCCCCTCGCTTAGGAACACTGAGGCAAAGAACTCGTTGAGGAGTTCAGCCTTGTCCCCCCTGTCCGTCACCAATTGTTTCTGCCCATTTAGCAGGGGTCCTATTCCTCCCTGGGCCTTCCTTTTACTCCCAATATATCTAAAAAACAATTTCTTGTTGTCTTTTACTTGGTTTCAGCTGAATCAAATTGGGAGTGATCCAAATCAGCAAATTGAATCACTGTCCCCCAAATCAGGCCAAATCTGAATCCAATACAGCCCATTTTGCACACCCCTCCTATTTTCCATAACTGGCTTTCAGAACAATACTTTAGCCTTTCTTGTTCTGGATACAGCTGTGTAAAAAGTGTAATTTTCCCCCCACCTCCTCTTCCCCTGGGGTAAAAGTTTGGTGCAAGATCCTTTTAGATTAGATGGGTTCTTTCCACAGTTCTAAGGGCCAGCATGTCCTTTCACTCAGGGAATATATAGTGAGTGTCCTTGAAATATATTTAGAGAGTCTTTTTACCTGTTGGTGAGATCCAGTTTTACATAAAAGGACAAATCTTAAAAGGAGTCTTGCTTTATACAATATTCTCAATAAAAGAAATGTGGGAAAGAAATTTTTCATCTTGAATAATTAACTATGCTAGCATATTAATGACAAACAAAGGAAAATTTAGATATGGTAATTACCAGTGAGTAGTAAGTAAAGCATAATAGTTCCTCTTAAAACATTAAAAAATAGTGAAGCCGCCTTGCAGTGTACATAAAGCCAAAAGGGACTGTTAATATAAAATCAAACAGGTGTTTAAAACCTACAACCTACTGTCTAAGGTCCTCCTGAATAAAATATCAGAGCAGAATGAGTCAGGACAGCTAAGTCTCAAATCATTAAGCAATGATGGAAAAGGTCTCAACATAAATAACGGATATGACATAGATGAAGGAAGGAAAAAGGGTAATTTTTCCTATGTCTCTTTTGATCTATATGGTTACAATGTTTGGACATTCCAGTGTTTGGTTCAAATTGTTTTGTCTCATGTTTAGCTATATACCACTTAGTTTCTATAGTTTCAAAACTTTTTTGATTTATTTCAAACTCTTTGGCGAGTAATTTTGTCTGTTCAAAACAACAAGATATAATTTCTTTCAAGGAGATAAATATTGTGCTGATGAGTATGGAGTCAAAGATTTCAGGTTCTAAATCCAACGATCTGTTCCTGCCTGATGAAAGTGTTTTTAAACATAGGTTTATTAAACAATAATTCACAGTATACAAGAATGGATTTGGTATATGGTGGACTGGAATATCGATGAGGGAAAAGTAATTTCAAACTACATCTGTACCTACTTGCTTTTCCTGAACTTCTGGTGGTATAATGCAGCTACTAACACTAAGATGACATGCACTTTTGGTGCAGCTCTACTCAGAAGCTGTACCCCGAAAGCAGGGGTGGGCAAAATACAGCCTGTTGGCTGGAGTTGGCATTCCAAGGGATTCTATCCAACCTGCTGTGAGTCCCTCGACTCCGCCTAGCCCAGACATGAAGAAAGCCTGGGCTATGGCTGAGATCATGGGGCAGTGACAGACTGAGGCCAGGGCCGGGTCAGAGCTGCAATCTGCTCCCCGATGTGGGTGGATGTGGGGCAGGCAGCCCAGGATGGATAGGATCAATTGCGCCCCCTCCCCCCACCATGCTGGGCTGGGTCAGCACTCCACACCAGGCCAGGTCAGCACCCGCTACTGCACCAAGCCAGGTCCCCACTTTTCTGCAACTTCACCGAGCTGGATCAGCATCCCTGCTTGGCCATAACAGCTCAGCAAACTCCAGCCAAAATAATTTCCCACCCCTGCAATAAAACTTAAAATGTACTCAGGGAAGGCACAACCTACTGAATAAAATCAGCAGCTGGCTGAAGTTGCACATCTGGCTGTGTGCCTTCAGCTGACTTGCTTGTAGCAGAAGAAGCCTTATTCCACTTAGCAGAGATGGGGTAACCTTGAAGGATAGGAGGGTTCTGCCACTGCAGAAGGGCTCTAAATGTGATCTGGAGTTATGGCTGCAAAACTTTATAACCTTAGGCCCCTCCCACACATGTAAGATGTGATTAACCAACTAATCATGTCTTAAATTGTAATCCAGCCATGTGTTCAATCAATGGCATGATAAAATGAGGAATGAGGCACAAAGTTATGACACAAAAAATGTGCCATAACCAGGAATCCTGGTTTTCCCTGATAAAAAAATCACAAATTCTCTGATTAAAAACTCAAAATCTGTGATTAAACTGAAAGGTTCATAGGTATCAGTTGAACACAATATCTTATTGATATATTTACAGTTTTAAAGCAATTTGGAAGCCTATCAGTGCCTCAATCACTATTCTAATATGATAAAAGCCTAAGTCTGTCTGTCTGTCTGTCTGTAACGCTCTATTCACACTCTGATTGGCTGACGGAAACAGCCAATCAGAGTGCTCCAAGCATGGGGGAGCACCACCATTATTCCAAAGCTGCACTGAAGACCGGACAGAGGGTGGGGGAGCCGAGGCCAGTGGCTCCCCGATCCCAGTCCCTGCAAGAGGTAGAAGAGTGGCAGCATGGGGCGTTAGGTGGCAACACTCTATCCCAGCCCCCTCCCATCATTCTTGATGGGCAATTGGCTAGTAATAAAATAAATTCTAAATACCTATACATTTTGGTTTTTTTTATCATGGAACAATCAGAGCTCCTCCTGCCCCCTTAGCTCACAGAATGCAGTTCCAGGCCCCTCATTCCCAAGCCACAGCCCCCTGACCCTGCTGGTGCCCCTCATGCCACCCCCCCCACATCCCCCCCAGCCGTGATGGTGCCCCTTGCCTTTCACCCACAGCCACCTGCCCCCCAAGCCCTGCTGGAGGGACCCCCAGCTGCCAGAGCTATGGGGCTACAGGTCAGGGACCCAGATCTGCAGTCCCCTACCCCCCACAGCAGCACCCGAGCCCTGACTGCTGCCCATAGGAGGTGGCTGCTGCTGCAGTGGAGCAGAGCATGAAGCCCAGTTCCCCCACCCCCACAGGCAGCATAACTGAAGCAGAGCTGATGGGGGGTGGGTACAGGCTCCGTGCTGTGGGCTTGGGCAGGGGATGGGGCAGGCTCCCCCCACTGAGTGCAGTCCCAGAGGATCAGGGGAGACCTGTGCCCCCCAGATCTGTACAAGGGGCAGGGGCAGGTGCAGGCTGCCTGCTGCAGGCTTGAGCTGACTGTCCTGCCCTCCCCCAGGGCCTCTGCAGCCTAGCGGATGGGACCTGGTGCAGCAGGGCAGAGCGGGACCAGGTGGTGAAGCTCAGTGCCAACACTGTGAACTCTGCACTGCCCCGGTGACTTGTCCCCTGCTTGCCCAGCAGCAGCAGCGGTGATGGCATGGGGCCATGCCCCTCACTGCTCCAGGGTGTGCAGGGATTGTGTCACCAGGGCAGAGTAGAGTTCCCAGAGGGGCACTGAGCTTCTCTGCCTGGCCCCACTCTTCCCTGACATGCCAGGTCCCACCCTCTGGACCATGCAGGCCCCAGGGGAGGGCAGCCGGGTGGGAGCCTAAGCCCTCAGTGGGCAGCCTGCACCTGCCCCGGCCCCCACTCTGATCCCCGATTCCCCCGGGAAGTGTGTGCAGTGGTGGGGAGCAGGCCCCACTCCCTCACCCCCTGGATGAGCTGCCTGTGGCCCCATCCCACTCCCTGCCAGTGCCCAGCAGCCACATATTCAAGCCGTGGGCCTCAAGCCTCCCAGCCCCAGCCCTGCCCAGCTCCCTCCCTCCCTATAGGGTTCTCAATCCCCCCTCAACTGGAACTCTGCCAGCCTGCAAGAGAGCTCTTTGCAAAATCCACGTGTTTCTCTGTTAAAATGAGAAATCCACATTTTCCTCAGGTAAAAGGGGAAATCCGTGCTTTTCTCCATTTTCCCATTGGAGATGGAAAACCCGGATCCCTAGTCATAATTTTGTGCTTGGTTCCTTTCATGCCATTAATTGAACGTGTGGCTAGGTATGCAGCTGTGACTGGGAGCCTGTCAGCTGATGGGAAGCACTATGCACCCCCATGGCTGGGAACCTCATCAGCTGATCAAGGCTTCCAGCTGTGGGGGTGCTTGGTGCATGGTGCCCCCCTGCAGCTGGGCTTCCAGCCACAGGAGTGCATAGTGTGCTCCCCCAGCCTGGTGTGCTGTCAGCTGATGGGGCTCTCAGCCATGGGAGCTTGCTACTTGTTGGTGCAGAGGAAGACTAGAATCACAATCCAAGTGCAACCCTGGGCTTTCCTCCACTGGCAGTAAGGTGTGATGGGATCTGATGTGTTGTCCAACAATTGCACCACCTGCCAGCATGTGTAGTATGCTGGAAAGCACAACTGTGTGGCTTGCACGTCAGATCCTATGGCACCTTTACCTGCACATCTGGCCTTAAACTGAAAATAAATGGTAAGAGCATGTTCTAATAAGGAGCCTTAAAAAGTCGATCTCTATTTCACAGGGTTCATTACCTGATATACTACGTATATATAAATTAGGGGCTTGGAAGTAAAGTAGTTAAATCATTGATTCATACCTTTCATCAAAAATATTTGAGTGATAGCAATTTAGGGTACTCAATCCAAAAACAAGTGACTGTATCCAGTTGTGTATCAAAATGACTAAAGGTGCTTATGGCCCCCTGCTTCTAGGAATTAGATGATTATATTAGGGTATAGGCAGACAAGGTTCTTTGGGTGAATCTGATATCTTTTATTAGACCAACTTAAATAGTTGGAAAACAATTTTTAAGCAAGCTTTCAGGTTCAAAAACCCTTCGTCAGGCTAAGGAAGTTTCAGCAGTTGGTGTGTGCTCTTCCTGGATGGAATGAAAAGGGTATAAGCTTTTATTGCTGAAAGTAGTAAGTTTCTAGCTCTCAAAGATATATAAGGATTAGAAAGCTTGTAGGCCAAGTGTAACCAATGGAGTTATGTCTGTCTCAGCCCAGTTTTTCTCAATGCTTTTTTTTTTTTAACTGCAAAAGCCAGTTTCTAAGGGCAGACCTGCCAATGTAACCATTTCAGTGGGTAACCATTACCTATGGGCTCCCTTCTGGGAGAGTTCAGCTCTATGCCATGCTGCCACATTTTTTATGAGAAGGGTGGCTCCCTGCTATTATCACTCCAAGTAGAGAGGGGATCATGGTATGGGAACAGAACTCTGAGGAAAAAGCTACAGAGGATCCAAGCCATGGTGTGACTAGGACACTGAGTGACCTTCTTTCAAGGCCAGCATGATAAAGCCATTTTTTGTGAAAGTTGAGAGCCTCCTCATTGTTAAATCACAAAAGAATTACATTGGCGCTTTGTTATGACATTTTAAGGTCTTGAGTTGGGACGCAGGCTCAAAAATTTAACAGTCTCCTTCCCTGTGCATGTTTATACCTGAATCAGCAAGCATTTTAACAAAATTACTACAGCTGCACTTTTGAGTTCAGTGGGCAGGAATTTTATTCCAGGGAATTATAAGATCCAATTTAACTTGTCCTCCTGTGAGTGCCTCTACCTCAGTGATTTTCAAACAGGGTGCCACAGGGTTCAAATGCCTACCTACACATGATACACAAAATAAACCCAGAGATTTCAAACAGGAATCCGTAGTATCAAAAACATTCAGACCTGATGTGGTATTTGGTATTTCTGAGCTCTTTGTAACAGGAGAACTGAACAGTTATTTTCTATAGTCAAAAAAACGAGTGAGAGCTAAGAGCTGGCATTTTCTGAGGGGTGTCTTGAGTCTAATGTGTGGTACCTTGAGTCTTAAAAGGTTGAAAACCACTGCTGTACTTTACCTGGATATTTTCAAAGGTTTGGCCCCTAAATTTATGAGAGGTCTTACAAAATTTAATGGGAAGAAAAATGGTTTATTAAAGATTAAAATAGTTTAAATGTGAAAAAGTAATTATTTTTTTTAATTTTAACAATTTCCAGTATTGTTGAATACACATTAATGCTATGATGCTAGAAGAGAAAGATTAAACTACCTAAACCAGAATTCAACCATTTAAATTTTAGAGGGCTGAAGAAACATAAAAACATAAAAAGGTGAATAACAAATTCATTGATGGTGCTAGAGAGCAGCTGCTTTAGGCAAAATTGTAAAAAAATAAACAGGATATTTCAAAGCCTTTGAAATTTCCACCTGGCCACTTAAATACTTATGTATTCCTGCTAATGGACCAGAATATTAATTTAATCACTTAATAATGAACCCAATCCTACTTCAATTAAATACAGCATCAACATTTCTACTGATTTCAGTGGCATAAAGTCTACTCCTAGCAGTAGATGTGACTGAGGAAAAAAAATCCTGCAGAGGATAAATATAGGTTTTAGCTGGTTGTCTTAAATGAACCATTTGGAGGGACTTTGCCCATCAAGTAGTGTAGAATACCTTTTTTTTAAAGTAAGCTAAGAGTTAGGAAGCTTTTAACTGTATCTTTTGGTGTTAGAAAATAAGAACCTAACTCTAAAAATCCTTATTCACTCTAATGTTGTTCCCTAAACAGAAAGAAGTGGGGAGAATGTATAGCCAGAAAAGTCTCAGCTGAAAAATTGAGCATAACTTTTTGCAGTATGACTGAACTTGTAATTTACTGTAACTTCTTCTAGAGCCCCCTGAGCTTCCCCCTTAAAAAGGGTCTCCTTCCTGTTTACATTTCTTCAAAACCTTGCATTCTCCTTGCGCTAGGTTCCTTATTGCCTAATAGTTCACTCAAAAGTGGGGGGGAAATGCCAGCTAATTGAGAGGATTCAGTCCCTTCTTCACAACCTCCATACTCTTTGCATCTCACTCCTCTCTTTTTACTGTCAACTTTCACATTCTTCCCCCTTAAGGCACAATCATACTTCTCAAAGTGCTGCTGATGTTGCAAACAGGAACCACACTGATGGTCCAGCTTGGAACTATTCTTCCCATTTAAATTTTCCTTTTGGACAAAATTCTAATTTTAATATTATTTTAAAGTGCTTCGATAATAATTTAATCATCAACATATTCTACACAATGAAAGAATGTAGCCCTAGACAAATATTCCTATTGTAAATAGTAGTATTGACTACAATAGGGCCAGACACTCAATAAGGACTTCAGCTGAGAGTTCTGTATCCCAATATTGTTGCAAACTGTAAATGTGGGAAGAAGGTAGAAGCAAGTCAAAAGTCTGGACCAAGACAGTTTTTACTATTGCCAAAGGGTTCCTTAAAAATGTAGAACCTACTTAGTAAACTACTTTTGTTATGGTGGTATAATGCCACACCTATGTGTTATTTGCTATTATATTATTTGTATGTGTATATAACTATTTCAAGTTTAAGACGACAAATGCTTATTCTGATGGTAGTTGTAACAAGAACATCTTCATTTTACATTTTTAAAGCATTATCCCTTTCATAACCTTATTGAGTCTCGGCCTCCTGGGATGAACGTGGTCCTTGAGCTGGTGAAATTCACCAGCTACATCAACAAACAGAAGAAAAAGAAACTCAAGTGGGAAAACCCAAAAGAAAGATGAAATGTATATTGCCTATACATTTAAGTAATTCTTGTGAGGTACTGAAAGCTCTAATTTCTCACTGGACCTCACATCATTGGCATACAAGTGTTTAAAGCCTATCACACAATACCATCATCCCACTATTGTGCTTGCCTGACTGAGGCCCAAATGAATTTATGTAATTTAGGCCCTCATCCAGGGCCTAAATTCCCAATTTTATGAATTCCCCTGGAAGCAAACCCAACCCAGTTTATGGAACTTAAGTAGACTCTAAGTTATGAGCCCACTTTCTTTCTGTTGCAAAGAAAGCCAAGAGCATACAAGGTTGTATTAATAGGAGTGCCACTTGTAAATCAAGGGAAATGATTCTTCCTCTTTATTCACCACCAGTAAAGCCTTACCTGGAGTAGCATGGCCAGTTTTTGGCCCCACACTTCAAGAAGGATGTAGATCATAGAATCATAGAAAGTTAGGTTTAGAAGGGATCTCCGGAGGTCATCTAGTTCAACCCCCCTGCTCAAAGGAGGGCCATCCCCAACAAGATCATCCCAGTCAAACCTTTGTCTAATTGGGTTTTGAAAACCTCCAAGGATGGAGCTTCCATCACTCTCTGAGTAACCTGTTCCAATGTTCTACTACCCTCCTAGTGAGAAAATTTTTCTTAATCTCGAACCTAAACTTCCCTTGCTACAATTTGAGATGGTTGCTCCTTGTTCTGTCATCTGCCACCACTGAGAATGGTTTAGCTCCATCCTTTTTCAAACTCCGCTTAAGGTAGTTGAAGGCTGCTATTAAGTCCCTTTTCAGTCTTCTCTTCTGCAGACTAAATAAGACAAGTTCCCTCAGTCTTTCCTCATAAGTCATGATGGTTTGGATATTCAAGTGCAGAACAACAAAAATGATCAGGGGCTTGGGGGAGAACATTTTTGAGGAAAGACTGAAAGAACTAGTGCTAGTCCAGAGAAGTTAAGACTTGGGACAGATTTGATAACAGTCTTCAAATACAGAGAGGTCAGTTACAGAGAGGATGGGGATAGGCTTTTCTCCCTGAACACAAGGGACAGGACCGGAAGCAATGGTCTCAAGCTTCAGTAGGGGAAATTTAGGTTGGAGATTAGGAGGAACTTTCTGACTCTGAGGTGGTCCAACAACAGAACAGACTACCTAAAGAAACTGTAGCTGTATCATCCTTGGAAGTTTTCAAGAGTAGGTTAGACAGGCACTTGACTAGGATGGTTTAGTCAGGGAAGTTCCTGCCTTGAGCAGGGGGCTGGACTAAATGATCTTGTGAGGTCCCTTCCAGCCCTACTTTTCTATGGTCCTGCAAACAGTTAAGCAAATGCAGAACTTTATGTGAATAATCTCATTGACTCTTAAGAGACTACCCATATGATTAATATTACTTAAGGCTTTGTAAAAATGGGTAGTTGACTTGCATCAGTTATAAATTGTACATTTCATAGCTGGCAAGTGAAGAAACCTTGTATTGTACCATACTCACGCCATTCGCTGTCATATTTTATGACATCACTCAAATTATTTTTGAAAAGTTTTAAACATAAGGAAAAACTTATTTAATGTCCGAGTCTCCAGAGCCTGGAATAGGCTCCCCTCAGAAGTCGTGCAAGCACCTACTCTGGATTCCTTTAAGAAATACTTGGATGCTTATCTTGCTGGGGTGATCTGACCCCAGCTGACTTCCTGCCCCTTGGGCAGGGGATTGGACCTGATGATCTTGCGAGGTCCCTTCCAGCCTTAATGTCTATGAAACTCTTGGTCGGCCACTGATTTTGATACTTTTCTTTCTTATCACTTCCCACAACAGACTGAAAAGCGGGAGCTAAATTGGGGGTTGTTATGGCTTTTGATTTAGCATTTCCTTTATGTATTTTTTTTAAAAAAAGCTTATAGCTGTTGCAGTCACTGGCCACATCTACATGTTCATTAATGTGCCTTAGATACTGCACATTTAATTTAGTAGTTCCTTAATAAGGTACTAACTGAATGCGCGGTATCTAGAGATACTGCGCAGTAGCACCGGTGCCCAGTTATTTAGTGATGCTTACTGTGCATTAGCCTAAAAACACTGAGCAGTAGGCTATTAGCACGGTTTTTGCCGTGATACACTACTACACGGTGTTCTTAAGCTAATGCACAGTATTGAGTCTCATGTAGAAACATCCCCTATGTAGCAATACTGACAGGGACTCAAAAATTAAAATAAACTGTCAGATGCAAGCCAGAGGAGTAGAAGTCAACCTGCAAGTGCTGAGAGAAGATAGTATAAAAAGCTAAAAAAACATTGGCCAAAGTGATGTTGAGTCATGTTGAACGCTCTCTTGCAGGCTGTGTCACAAGCAGAGGGACTGCTGTGGGGCCTGCAGCTTCCTTCCATTTCAGTGCGACCTGAGGACATCTTCCAAACG
>NW_005842401.1:460537-478949 GCF_000455745.1 Alligator sinensis | reverse complement strand
GGTGCTGGGGAGCCCCGTCCCGCCCCGCCCCGCCCCGGGGGCACCTCCCTGCTGTCCCAGGGACAGTACCAACGCGGGGGGCAGGGGTGGCGGGCTGGACGTGCAGGTGGAGGGAAACCTGCCAGAGAAAATGACCACGAGGGCAGCCTCCTTCCCCCCCCACCCATGGGCGGGGGGGGGCTGGACGTGTGTGGCCCTGCTCTCCACCCACCGACAGGGCAAGGCCCCCAGCGCTTCTCAACCCATGGGTCCCCACCCCCAAGTGGGTGGCAAAGGTATAGGAAAGGGGTGTAAACAAACTTTAAAGATGGATCAACAAACTTTAAAGATGGGCTCTGCTTTAAAGGAGGGAAACTGCTGCTTTTCCCTTGCAGACTGGCAGAGCTCCAGCCTGCCAGGGGCTGCTTGGGGGACCCCCGTGCCCCACACACACCCACCACGCCATATACACGGGGGCAGGGGTGAGGGGCACTGGGTTGGGACTGGCCATTGTTGTTTACAAATGGGTCCTGGTACAAAAAAGGTTGAGAACCACTGCTTTAAATCCTTTCTGGCAGCAGCAGGCCTTGACCCCTCTCTCTGCTCCAGCGCTCGGATCCAGACACACCAACTCCATCCCTGCTCACTCCCTCCTTGGTTATGAAAAACAAAATGGAAATACCCACTGCCAAGTCTACCTCCTCCTCAGAGAGTTATTCCCCATAGCAGGACTGATATAGGGCATCTTCTGGAGGACAGACTGGTAGTACTACTCCTTAGTTCAGTGGGTGTCAACCTTTTTTGTACCAGGACCCATTTGTAAACATTGATGGCTGCTGCCTCCTGACCTAATAAACAGTTTAAGTAGAAAACAGCCCCCTGACCCTGCTGCTGCTGCCCCTGACTCCCAACCTGTTGCCCCGTGCCCCCACCAATGGGTAGGGCGTGGGTGTGGGGGGGCCCCAAGCAGCGCCTTGCAAGGGAAAAGCTACGGTTTCCCACATTTTTCACCTTTAAAGGAGAGTCCATTTTTAAAGTTTGTTCATGATCCTTTCATATATTGTGATCCACTTTTGGGTCACAACCCATGGGTTGAGAAACGCTGCTTTAGTTCACACTGATAAACACATCCTGAAGTTGCATAAAGTTGCATAGATGGTATGGTAGTGACACCAGAGCAGTGAGATACAGCGTTTGACTTGGCTGGGAGCCTTTGGTTTTCTGAAATATGGTTGGCAAGTCTGAGACAGGAGTCATTTTTGGTAAACTTTTATCCTAGAGCAGTTGGTCTCAAGTTGATCACAAGTTGCAGCAAGGGGAATTGAGGTTTGATAGGAGGGTAGTATGGGAACAGGTTATCCAGAGAGGTGGTGGAATCTCCTTCCCTGGTGGTTTTTAAGACTCTGGGAGACAAAGCCTTGGCTGGGGTGAGCTAGATGAGGCTGGTCCTGCTTTGACCAGGGGATTGGACTGGATGACCTCCGTAGGTCCCTGCCAACCCTAATTTTCTAAGATTCTATGAATTGCTCTAAAAAAAAAAAAGTTTCATTTTTTTTTGATACAACACATCAAAGACAGGTTGTGCATTAAACCCATTGCCTTTTGTTTTGTAAATCTTTCAACATATGTGCTTTTGTAAAATGATTATACTTGTTTTTCTTTCTTTTTTTTTTAACTTACTGATGTTAAACATCAGTTTCTCATGTCCTATTACATATTTCATAAGCTAATTCTGAAAGGGAGGGTAGGTAGCTGAGCTGAAGTGAGCTTTCACTTAAAACACAGTTCAACTTCAGTGATTTTCCTGAGGCTCAGACTAACAGATTGATAGATAAAGCTAAATTTTAAATGATATACTGATACCTGGTGCTGGATACAGTGATGCAGTGGATACACTGATGCAACACAGTACACAACCATGTAGACACAGCTGAGCTAGCTTGTTTTCTGAGAACTGGGATATATTAGCAGAGGTGGGGTGTTGCATGAATATGGTTGTAGACAGGTCAGGTATCTATAGAGCTCTGCATCTGCTGTGAAGACATATTCTTTAGTGCCTGCTTTTTATTTTTTATTTTAAATGATCTCAGTGGAACTATAGGGAAAGTTTGAAGAGTCTATAACTCACTGAAATTTTAAACACAGGCTATATATGAGTTAACTTGTAAGCAAATTAGGCTTTTTCTAATCAGTAATAACAGATTACAGATGAGCCAGTGGAATAGTTTGGGTCACTTAACCAGGTGCCATGACTCAATACTACAATACTCAAAACTCAAGCATTCACCTATTGTGTAATTGATGTGCCATGATACTGCTTGCTGCCATAAGACAGTGATATGAGAGACTTATGTATTAGGAAGAGTTCTCATTGCCAGATGATTTTGTTTTTGTTGTCATTGTTTCTTAATAGTTCTGTGGTCTCACTCTGGTGTAGGACTTGAAAGAAGTCTCATAGCTGCCATGACTGTGTTACATATTTTGACAGCACCACTGGGGAAGCCATTCCTACCCCTGCCCTTCTGTCTCCTTGGCTCCCACAGTGTTGGGTTGCAGAAAGATGTATGCTGAAGAGGGAGGTTAAGCCCTAATTCACTGTTATCTGTATCATTTCTGCCATTGACACTTTCTTGGTATGCAGTGGGCCTGAGGCAGTGCCCTAGGAATTAAAGCATGTGTAATGCCATAAGGAGGGGACATTTGTGGCAGAGGTAAACTAAAAATTAGTTTTAAATGGAATTTAGGGCTGTAAACACCACAATGCATTGATCAGAATTTTATAGCAGTAGCAGGGCAGATTTCAAATGCTTTGGGTACTTTCCCTAGCAGTGTGTGCCTGGGTTTCTTTTAGGTTTAATCTGAACTCTGAATATTCTGGATTTGCATTGCTTGGAGTAATTGCAGCATCCCTGTATTGTTTCTTTCCATTAAATTACTGACATTTAATCTCAGGCTTCACTCCATTTAAGTACCTGTATTTATGTCTGGGAATATATAACTTTAAGGGTTGGCATATTTGTCTTGCTCATCAAGGGCACTGTTTCTACTAAGAAAACTCAATAAATTTACTGACAAATTTACCACAGCATCAAGTAACAAAGGTTCCTAAAATGAAGTTTGGTTTGTCGTGTAAGTAACTTCCAAAGGACAGGTTACATATGGTCACTTTTTAGAGAGCATCATAAAACTGCAAGTGGGACGACAAGTCTGTTTTAGTGCTTATAATGGAATATTAAGTTTACCCATATTTAAATAAGGCAGCTTTAAGTTGCTCAAAAACATATGCCTCTGATCTATAGCAGATAAAGAGTGATACAGAGCATGTTCTGCTAATCACTGGTTTCATATTCTCTAGAAATACTTTGAATGTCTGAACCAAAGCACTTAACTAAGTAAATTGGAGAAGTTTGACTTTCTTCTCGTTTAAAATACCATTAATAGGTTAATTTTGATAAACCCCAGAAACTCATAGTAACCTACATTATTACGGAAACTTAAAAGGATACTGATAAATTAATCCTCTAAATTGAATATAAAGTAGTACTGTAAAGACTTCACAGTCTCTTGTAATTTTGTAATTTTTTTTAGATTATTAATGAAAAAATGCAGTAGTAGTAGTCTGTCTTTTTGTTGTGGGTGAAGATCCAGGTGGAAAACTGACTACATTCGAAATTTTGCCTAATCTATGAAGCGGGGGAAGGAAGGTGGGAGGGGAGTGCTAAGTCTGGCTTGTAAGATAATAGACAAAAATATGCAGACAGATGTTTTTTGCTTCTTAAATTAGTACCTATAAGTTTTAAATATCTTAAGTCTTTGGATCTATGAAAATCTATACTCTTTTAGAGAATTTGCCTAGAGTTGGTAAGTACTTTCTCCCAGTGATTGCAAGGATACACCCTTGCAAACTCTGGTGTGAGATCAAGGCCGTGCTCTTGAAACAACAGATTGGATACTGCGTGCATAGTGTTTTTAAGCTTTAAGTTTCTGCGTAGATGACAGGTGAGAGAGAACAAACTCGTCGTTCTCAACTGTGCTTCATTGAACTCTTGCTGATTGTTAATGAAATGAACCACGTTGAGAATGAAGCATTGGAATATTAGGAAGGACATTGATTTGATTTTGCCTTTCTGAAGTGTTTTACAAAATGAACAAGTTAAGATATAGTTTTGATGTTGAAATAACTATAAAGCTGACGTTAAAGAAATGCAGTCCTAGTATATCTTCTTAATATCCCAGAAGGTTTTTTTCTTCCTATGTGTTCTCTAGCAATTTGGTCACTTTTAAGTTATTGGAATAATTTCATTATTTTCTTGGATCAATTGTTTCAAACTTATAATGGACTTTATTGCTAAGAGCTTTTTCCTGATATTCATGCTAAATACTACTTTGCCTCATTTTAGTGCATTACTCCCTAGTTTTCTTTCTTGCAAAATACAAGCATTTCCTAAGAAATTATTTCCATCTACTTAGAATTTGTGTTAGCTATCTGCTCCTGTGCTTGTAGTCTTTACACAAATATCAGGCCTTCATTTGACCTCTCTTTCAGTTGCTTGTCTTGGTTCATCCTCCCATCATTCAACATTTTTCTGGTTTTGAGGTGGCTAGAGATGGTGTCTCAAGTGCAGTCTCACCGATGCTGTGTAAAAAGGGCCATTTTTCCTCTGGAATAGAAGATGTCCCTCAACCTGGTGCCAGGTGCCCTTGAGAATTCTTTCAGTAAAGGCACAATATGTGTTAACACTTTGGCAAGGCCTTTGTTGGAGAGCTCACTGAATAAGAATAACAATTATTTTTTTCCTCCCCCTCTGCCCTTCCCTCCCACTAATTTGGATTAGGGGTTGCCTCATCCTCTTCCTAGGGCTGGACCTACTGTGCTGTATCTCTAGGAGGTATAAGGTCAACAAAAACACTAATTTCATTTTAGTCATGGAATCCTGTCTTTTCTGTGGCAAACATACTGAAGATATTTGACAGAACTTTTGCTTACATTTCCGTATACCCCAAATTCACTGATTGCTGCGGAATTCTAGTTGCTGTTTAGCAGATGAAAGAGAATTGAACTCTGCAACATTCAGAAAAATTACAGCTGTATACAGTTTAGACTCAGGATTTTGGCTTTTCTGTGTACCAGTTTAGAAATCTGTCCTGGTTACTGCTGTTTTTATTCGACTGTATCACATTTATTTATTAAATGTATTGTCATTCATATTCCAATTAAAACAAAAGGAATATTATAGCAGAACAAAGGGCTGGAAGGTTTGTTTTGCATTACTTTGAGCTAGTCAACTTGATTTAGAATAGCTATGCACAGGTATTTGCTGCTGATCTGCTTTGTCATAGGTACTGAAGTGGATGTTATACAGTAATGTTCAGGAAGGAAAATGGCCAACAGATCTGGTTACTCCAGTCACTCATTTCTTTAAGAACAATGTCCTACATTTTTGTCCTTATTTTTAATAACTTTTGCTAATTTAGTCTAGCCATTTAAGTGTATACATGTTGTATTAGGGTATAGGTTGTAGCCATGTTAGTCTGAGGGCACTGGCAGACAAGGTTGTTTTGGTAAATCTGGTAACTTATTAGATCAACTCAAATAGTTGGAAAAAATAATTTAATAATAATAATTTAATATAATAATAATAAATATAATGTCCAGCTATTTGAGTTCATCTAATAAAATATATCAGATTTACCAAAAGAACCTCATCTGCCTATATGATGCATTGCCTTCCTGATTTTGGCTCATCTCTTCTTTCAACCTTTTACTCTCATAGTTGTGAAGACCACTTTTCTATAACTGACACGTAGCAAGTGCAAAAAAATCCACAACCATAATATGGTATCTATAATATAGTACTCATATAAAGTTAACTTCTTGTACTTTTTGATTTTTTGTTATCTTTTTAAAGGCTAAAGCAGCAGCATTAACTCAACTGCGCTGTATATAGAGAACAACTGTTGTATTTTCATGTTTTATTTTGTGCATTCAGTGCAATTACATACCTTGGTTTGCTAAAAAGGTGAAATAAATGATTCTTCAAGGCTGATGCTGAGCAGTCTACTTGCTGTGCTGGTTTCTGTCTTTGAGAAGAAGGGAAATCCTCTGGTAGCTCTGGGTGAAGGCAACAC
This sequence comes from Alligator sinensis, assembly GCF_000455745.1. Taxonomy (NCBI): domain Eukaryota; kingdom Metazoa; phylum Chordata; order Crocodylia; family Alligatoridae; genus Alligator; species Alligator sinensis. The sequence goes on along the minus strand of NW_005842401.1, from coordinate 472,841 downwards.
ATGTCTAGTTAGATTGCTTGACTGCTCATTTTGCCCATCACACTGGCTGCTTGCATACGTTTAAAAAAATCCCACAAACAAAAAAAACATGCTTTACCAGAAGCAGCAGTGTGTTACTTCAACCCAGCTCTGTAGCATCTGTAAAGATCAGGAGCTTCAGCGGGGCTTTGGTACTTTTAGTTAAAGCTGATTCAATTGGCTGTTAGATCAAAGTGCCAAAAAAGCCCCACTAAAGTGCCCAATCTTTACAGATGTTGGGCAAGCCAGCTTGAAGTAATGTGCTGCTGCTTCTGGTCATGTGCAGGGTTTAGTGTGGGAACATGCCAAGTTTAAAGTGCTGTTCTTTGGGGGGGGATGGGGAAGGGGGGTTGCATTTGCAAGCACCCAGTGTCTTTAGTTATTAGTTAATAGAGTTACATTAGTATGGAACTCATTCTTAGGCACTTAGGATAAAAGAATATGCCACTTCTATTTATCAGTTGCCACCTTTCTCCCTTCCTTCCCCTATCAGGTGCTGAGAATTTGCAGCTCCTGAGAAGGTCAATAAAAATTGTGAGTGCTTAGTACCTCTGTAGATCTGGCCATATTTATTCGGGAGCCAAATTATGGCTTTAGGAGTCTCTTTGGGTATATGCATTTGAAACATGTTTGTCTTATTTGTCTTTAGTGTAAGCTTATGCTGAAAAATATTAATATATAATATTGTAGTGCTTGTGGCTTTCTTCTCATCTGTTCTTAGTCATTCACCTGCATGTTCTAGACTAGGGGCATTAGACTCACCTGGGTATATGGGCCATGGGCCAGATCCAGACATCCAGGAGCTCCTGGACCCAGCCTGGGATGTCAAGGCTGCTGAAGTGGCCACAGCAGTGAGGGGAGGGGTTTAGCATTGGGAAGGGGTCTGGTAGCGACAGTGGGAAGGGGAGCGAGTCTGTGGGAGCAGCAGCGAATGAAACTTGTCTCTGATATCCATACCTAGTGGGGCCAGATGGCCACAAATTCTGCAGCAAGCCATACCGCCCAACTTATGATGCCTGCTGGTAGCCCAGCAGGCCAGATAGAGGGTTTGTGGCTGGATCTGGTCTCTGTTTGATACTTCTGCTCTAGATGCTTGATTAAAGCTAAATGATTTGTTGGGGGCAAGGTGGCAAGTCACAGCTTACCTTAGAAATTCTCCGTAGTAGGGTTTCACTTTGCTTTAAAACAAAGTCAGTCAAGCAGGTAACATCATGTTCTTAATGATTTGTTTTATAAAGGTTCTGAGCTATTTTAATAGAATGATATGGTATCTAGCTCAGTCTGAAGCAATATAAAGCAGTCTTGAAATGTTCAAGTAACATCCACTTTGGAATACACAGGGAAGTAATTTATTGGCTGCAACATTCCCCTTCTAATATTGCTTATCTAATAACATAAACACAATAGATAAGGTCTGCCATCTTTGCTTTAACGTTTTTGGTTTCTGTAACATGTCAAATGTAGTAATTGTGCAGTTTTAGAAAATTTCAGGTTAAAAAAAACTGTTTATGTTCTTATAATTATATTTAAATTATTTACTGTTACTTGAAGTAAAGCAGTTTAGGAAGAGATCCATTTTGCCCGTGACAATGAACATGTGAATAATAGATGTTGCAGTACGTTTTCTTAGAGAACCTTAAGTGTTCTCTAGTTCCAAAATAAAAACTTTGGAAAATGGCAGTACTAAAACTGCAATGTAAACCATAAAGATACATAATATTTCTCTGCCCCTGAAAATAGAACACAGTAAAGAGCCCCCTTCCCCGCGCTTAATAATAACCCACATGCTTTAAGACAGTAATCAATAAGAGAACCTGTATAGGGTTAGATCCCCTCACACTGGTAGCTAGATAAACTGACTGATTTATAGTTTAGATGCCACCAAAATTATAATATGACTATACAATTCACTGTATCAAGATAATATAATACATATATTGCTGCCCACAGAACCACAGTAATAGATGATACAAACAGAATTTTTACAATTTGTACTTTGCATTTTTTTCTTTACTGATTTTAGTCTTAATCCCTTCTAACCATGTACTTTTCCTGTAAATAATGAGTCTATAGGAGTCTTGGGGTAAGCAACTTTCTTTCCTGTTCGAAATGTAAAGCACAGTGTACCCATTCCTTGAAAGTACCTGTGCCCTAAACAGGATCAGAACCCATCATCTTTCTGGGATTTAGCAAACAAGTAGATAAGCCACTGTAAGCCTTCACCTTAGCACGGTTGTTTGGAATTTAGATCCAAGATCCCTCAGGCAGGGCAGTCCTGCTTGCTTTCTCTTCTTTTCCTTCTATCAGGGCTTTGTTCCAGGCAGGTGCTTCAGGGCAGGGTTCAGTACAGGCTAGATCTCCAAGCCCTCATGTACGCTACATAGTTTTGCCATCAGAATTTGAGTTCTGACAGCAAAATTGTACACGCATCCACACAGCTCAGCACTCCTGTGGTGGGAGACCCCCTTCTCTGTGGCGGCCGAGCAACACTATTTCTGACTGAAGGAAACCTGCTGCTGCTCCCTCACACAACTGCTGGCACAAGTGATAAAGTGGAGTTATACAGAGCTGCCTGAAACTTTGTAGATGTGCACATACTCTGGCAATTTCTCTGTGGTAGTTGTCTGTCCAGAGGTTTTGATGGCAAAGCAGCTTAGTATAGGCAGAGGCTAAGACACATGTTTACCTTATTTTTCCTTAGACTGGGATGTTTTTTTCATCATCTTAGAACGTCTTACATGCTCTTCCAAAATTACAAGTCCACTTATATGGTTTAAAGTAGAGAAAAAAAAAAAAAAGAAAACCTGTCAAAGCAGGACTTTATATACAGTATATTGGGGAACAAGAGGATTTTGTTTAAGTTGTACTCCAAAAATGGGACAGAGTTTGCCTATATGAGAATATCTCCCTCCCCAGTAGAGCTGATTGGAATTTAGTTCCCTTGGAAAATGCAGCTTAATTGAAACCAAAGCTTTTTGTACATTTGTACTTCTTTGGTGAAATGCCCGTTAGAAACCTTGGGTTCATGGTGGAATACTGGATAAAGCAAGTGAGGCAAAGTAGGTAGTAGTGTAGGAGTTAAGGCCTTTGCCTGAGGTATGTGATAACCAGGTTGAAGCCCCAGTTCTGCGTGATGAAGAAGAACTAGAGTTTGGAGTTGGAGGGTGAGGTAGAAGTCTTTTATAGATGTGCGTTGTATTTGTAGGTAGGTATCTGATGAAGGTTGTAAATTGCTTGTCCCCCCTTTTGTCTGGAATTGTCTTAATTTTAAATAGTGTATTTCAGAAATTAGCAGGGCTGTTTTAGAGGTTTTAAAAAAAATGTTTATAGATAAACCAGAAATTTAATTAGGTAAAGCTGTAACTTCACTTTCAGGTTCTGTTTAGGATAAAGCACTTGAAATGTCTCTCAAAGTTAATGTAGAACTCTTCAGCTGTTTTCCAGCTAAAGGCCTTCATTTTGCTAAGAATTATACAGATACATACTTCTAAGCTTGCTTAAAATTAAGAAAATAAAAGCTTTGAGTGCTAGGACTTTTATGCAAAATAGAATAGTGATTTTTAACTGTGTCATTTTGACACTGCAGTAAGTCCTAAGTCCTGAAACCCACATCCATATGTTTTCTACATATAGGTAAGGGTTTGTGTTGAAATAGGGGAGCAAAAAGTCCTGATATTTTTAGTTTGATCATTTGAACAGATGCCTCTCTGGAAAGCAGGATTCACTTGCATAGAGTCCCATTGTGCCAAAAGGATTCTTTGGAGGATTATGTAGCAACACAGTTGTTCTTCTATATGGATGAAATGGAAAGGTTGGTGGCAAAAGTTCTGGTTCCCATAGCAAAACAATAATGAAGCTGGGTAGCACATCGTGCACATTTTTATGATATATATTTTATGAGACAGTAGTATTGCATTTGATGTTAACAAGAAAAACAAGAATAGAAATGATGCATATGGGCTCTGGAACATTTTCTTAGCATTTCCTTATTGCTTTGTGATTTTTAATGGTACGATGTTAAACAGTTTTCTCATTTTATTTTGTACGATGGTGAGTATTATTCTTTTTCAGATAGAGGAGGAAAAAGCAGAACATATTGCGAAGTTGTGTTACTTCAAGTTTTCAAGCTCTGTTGGCTTGTGCAGAGTTTGTTGACTGTGCAGAATCACTTTTGCAGGCACTATATAAAATCCCTTTCAGAAATTCATTGAGTTTCCTCTTAAAAGCAGGCTTTTTACTCTCCTCTCCTGATTGGAAGACTGTCCTGGAACCTGATTATCAGGGATCCTGGTTTGCTCTGATAAACAATTTAAAATTCTTTGATTAAAACCCCCCAAATCCACGTTTTTCCATGATTAAAATGAAACGCCACTATATGCATATGTATCAGTTGAACACACTGTTTTATTGATATATTTACAAATTTAAAGCAATTTGGAAGTTTACTGATGCCTCAATTGTTATAATAAAATAAATTATAACTACCTATATATTTTGGCGTTTGATTTGGGGTATTTTTATAATGGAAAATCAGAGCTCTCCCTGCCCCTTTGCTTACCAGCTGCAGGTGGACCTGCATTCTGTCTCCCCCACAGCTTTGTGGTGCTGAGCAGCCCTGACATGCCAGTGTCCTGCTCCTGCTGTTTCCCCTTACTCCCAAGCCAAGACCCTCTAGCCCTGTCAGCATCACCTGCATCCCTCTGCCCTCCCCCTGCCTGCCCTGCCGGCTCTCCCTGCAGGTAGGGATGTAAATATCCATTTAACCTCTTCCAGTTACAGGTTTCCCTCACTTTATGCGGTACATGTGTTCCTGGAAAATGGTGCATAACTCGAATTTGCATAAAGGGAACCTACTTTACAATGCAACAAATAGGGCTACTTTCCAAGACCTCAGCTGTACTGATCCCCAGACCCATTTCAACCGCTTTTACAAGACAATTTTCGTACTCACCAACAGCAGACAGTACGCACAAGCAGAGGGCAGTGGTAAACGTGGGGATGGCAACTATAGAAACACATGTTGCAGACAACAAGCGAGGAGCACAGATCTACACAGGAGACTATATTTTGGTGCGTGTCACTCCCACAATGCATCGCACAAAGCAGCTGATTGCGGGCTTCCACCACACCAATTGCATAAAAGTGAATTTACCTTGTATATAATCAATTTTTGGTATTAAGAGGGTCATTGCACAAGAGCAAATTGACACATACAGAACCCGCATAAAGCTAGTGAAACCGTTTAACTGATATACAGGTTAACTGAGAGGCCATGTGTAGTTCAGTGACCTCTGGCAGGAACGGCCCCAGCCCTTTACCTCTTCATTGTGCGCCTGGCGCTGTGCAGGTCCCAGGCTGCTGGTGGGGAGTGAGCCATAGCCAGGGGGCAACAGGTGCAGCTGAATCATTAGGTAGTGCTGCCCAGCTGTTGAGCCATGGCTTCCCCTCACCCCCACAGGCAGGAGCAGAGGCTGGGGCTGCGGACCTCTCCTGTGCCCAGATGCTAATCCCACCACCATAAGGAGGTGCCAGGCCCCCAGAGGGGTCAGGCTGGACTTCCCACCACAGCACCAATACTCCCAGCTGTGCAGTAGATCTGCCCAGTTCCCCTGTAGCAGTGGGGCCTGGGTAGGGTGACAGGTTCCTTTCACATCCTGCTGTGCTTGTGCCACTTTAGCCTAGACCTGGCAGGCACCTCTGTGGTGCTGGGCCAGGCCCTGTCCAGCTCACCCCAGGGAGCTCACAGGCTGGATCTAGACCTACATGCAGTGGTGGGGTGAGTGGCATCAGGGAACAGCAGGGGTTAATTCAGTCATCACTTGTCCCTGTGCTGCTCACATGCATTCCCAGTGGTGCTACATAGGCTGGAATTTGGCAGTGTCCTGACCCTGCATTTTCAGACCTTTCAGGAGTCCTGCAGGCTGGATGAGACAGCTCTGCAGAACAGATCTGGCACACAAGCTGTATCTTTGATACCCCTGCCCTTATAGGAACCTGCTTCTGGTTTCTATTCTGAATTTATTTATGGTCAGTTCATACCTTTGCTTATGTGCTAGGATTGTTTTTTAGTTTAAATAGTTCTCCCCTTTCTGCACCTAATGTATTTACATATATCAGCCATATTTATATTTGGACCAGTTGTTTACATTAGGCCTTGTGAGCCTTCCCATTGCCTTTAATGGAACAACATGGAGCAGGGAAAGTTAAGCACTTGCAAAAGTCTTTGGAGGATTGGGGACTAAGGGCATTTAAGATGCACTCCAGGGGTGTGGGGTGGGGTGCTTTAATTAGCGCAGCTCTGATAGCTGCTCTAATTAAAAGCAGCTAGTGTCACATTTATCAGCATCCCCTGCCACACTGAAAAATGGCAGCAGGGTGCTTTAAACTAAAACTCATTGTACAAGCTGTAGTTTAAAAGTGCCCCACCACCATTTTTTAATGCAGGGATGCTGATACACATGACTTTGGAGTCTGTTGGAGCGTGGTAATTGCCATGCTCCAGCAGACTTGATTAATTTAGTCTGTTCTGACACACTGTAATTATAGCAAGTCAGAGCAGCCCCGTTAAACGTGTATAGGAGCCCTGTGTGTTAATAGGATTAGAACCCTGGTTAGATTTAGGTGGAAAATAGTTTTCTCCTTACATGATATTTTGAGATTTAAAAATTTTTGCTATTCTCATTCAAGAAGAAACCAAGACGTTTAGCAGCTTTTCATAGGGAAAATGTACGTAAGAGCGACCCATGCATCCTAAACTAGTTGTGAGACCAAAAATCCAGTCCTTCTTAGTTCAAAGGAGATAGGATTAAAGGGCCCTTAACTAGCTCTTTATGTAGAACATCTCTCTTTTAAGTGTACATTCAAGACTTAAAAGGGTAGGGGACTTAGCACAACTTGCCTAGAATTTCACCAATTATTACATGTAACATGGAAAATTAGGATCATTTAAAGAGATCAAAGGCGGTGAATATTATTTCTTCAGATTTGCTTTTTATATTTTGCAGTATCTTTTGTGTAGTTATTTTCATTGTTTCATAGTGTAGGCAAGCTCAGATACAACTCTCAAACTCATTAGTTAGTTTCCTCTTTTGTTTGTGGGTTTTTCACAAAGCTACATGGGAGAGTAAGATGTTGGATGATACAGGAAAACAAATGTAAAGGTAGAAAAACTTAGTAGGGAAGTTTGTCCGATAGGACTCACTCCTTTAGCTTTCTACCTTACATTGTTCCTTTAACCTAATACTTCATTGTGTGTTCTAAGTAAAGACTCTGGTTCATAATATGTAAATAACCAACATTTTCGAATTTCATACTTCAAATCTTTTCAGTACTATCTTGGTTTAAGTATAATTTTTTCCACCCCAGTTGTTTGGTGCAAGGGGGAATTAAAAAGTTGAAAGAATTTTGTCCGGACTTTGTCTAGGTTTCCCTCAGGCAGAAGCCAGCATGGAAAACATAAGTGTTGGAAATGTTCTTTGGAAAGTTATAAACGTGTTGAAATGGTGTTAGGATAAAAAAATTAGTTTTCTAGCCTTAACTTTAAGTGGTATGTAGAAGCATATAAAATGTATTTCTCTTGTGCTGTACGTAGTGCTGTGTAAGGGCCTGATTTGACCACAAAGTGGTCTTCCTACATTAAAATATATTTCTGTTTTATGAACTGAGATATGTTGGTATCATTTTACTTATTTCTCAGTGCAGCAAGGTACTTTAGCAGATTCCTAACTCTAAGGATGTAGATCAATTGATTGTACAAGAATTATTATTCAGTTCCTTGAATTTTGGAAGAGTGAAAGAATGAACATCGTAACTTCATTTATAAAAAAAAATGTTAATGAGTAAAATTTTAAACTTTGGGACTATTTAAAGTTAGGCATATGCTTACATACCTTGTTGAATTGGGATTTTTGAGCTTGGGTCCTTTTTAGTGTCTATCGTGTTGGTAAGCTGACAGTTCGGAAAGAAAGACTGACAGACAAACGAACTGACATTTGAGTTATGCAAACACGTACTTGGAAGAAATAAATTCTACCTAGTGAAAAACCACCATTTGGTTTGCTTTCAGATAAACTTTTTCTGAAGGAAATTTTGCCAAGTGTTCTACTGCTGGCCCATCCTTTTCCCCTTCCCCAAAACTGCCCTTTGATTTGATAAAACATGAAATTTCAGCTCGACAGAGAACTTTAGGTATATTTAGCAGACTTAAATTTCTTATCAAATCACATCTTTAGGGGTGCTTTTTTGACAATAATAAACTTGTGAATACCATCAGTTAAGTCTGCTTCTAGCTTAAATACTTCATTGAGGCTGCATGCTCAGTAGACTGTACAAGAATCTCTCTCATTAAAATTAGACAAATGCTGTGCCTGTTTCTTATTTTTAAACTTACCAGCCTATACTTCTAAAAAGGGATTTATTGAAGTGGGAACAATATTGCCCAACTTGCTAGAAAGAGCAGACCTGGTGCCTAAAATTTTTTGTCACTTCATAATTAGATTATTTAGTTTGAGAGTAATGGAATTTGTGTACATTCTTGATAGTTGGTAAGACATTTCCAGTGCTTTATTTAAAAAAAAAATGGCACCAATGACCATATTTTCTTGCATATAACATGCCCCTGAATATAATGCCTTATTTTTGGAATAGCCCCTGGGGCAGGGGAAAAAATTACCTTGGAGTACAGGAAAGTACTAGAGATCTGGGACTTCAGAGGATTGGAGCAGAGTGCTGAGATCATATGGCTGGGTCTGATCTGGCCTGCTGGCTCTGGGACCATTTACTGGATTGAAAGTGGTATGTAGGGTGGGTAACCCTGTGCCCTGTCCCAATCCAGTGGGGGTGGTGGGGTGGAAAAAGGAGGAAGCATTGGCAGCATTAATTGCCTTGGTTCCAAATGTCACAGCAATTAATGTTGCTACTCCCACCTCTTCCCCCCAACACACGCACTCCCCCTGCTAAATTTCTGGATCTATGGGGGCCCTTTTCCTTCCATAATGCACACCCCAATTTTCCCCTGCTGATTTTTTGCGGGAAAGGTATGGGGTATATGCAAGAAATATGACAGTTGTAGGTTAGAACTACCCAAAGTAGCAAGTAGAGGGTATAAAATAGTTCTCAAACCTGCATATATAATTTGACTGAAAAGCTGTTTGTAAAATATTCAGTACTTTAAAAAATCCAGACGTTTTCCTAAAATAACTCTTCGTTAAATAAATAATAATGTACCATAGCAATGTACTGTGCTCAGTTCTTTCAAACACCTGAAAGAAGGTTTATATCCCCTTTTTTTGATTCTATAGAGCTGAGCTATCAAACTCATTTGGATCCAGAATGTAGGCTGCCTTGTGGGCTGGATGATCCACTTCCAGATCTGATCTGGGGGCTTCTTACCACAGCTGCTGGCAATGAAGGAATCATTGGTATGTCTGTCAGAGTTGTGCCAGCACCAGCAGCCACTCAACAGCCCTGGCCTTGAACAGTGGCTGCATTAACTCTTTTGCTGCTGGCGCTGAGATAGTGGCTCTGACAAGCTCACAGAACAGCCTTGTGGGCCAGATATGAAGGTAGGTCTATGGCAGGGGTGGACATAATGGCATACCTGGCTGGTGGCCAGACTCCATTTCCCAGCTGCCCCAGGCTGCGTCACTGCGGCAGGTTTCCATTGAGACCCCAGCATCTGTGGTGCGGTGACAGCACAGGGTCAGGGTTTCCATGGAGACCAGCCCCAGCGCACCATGATAGAAGGGTGTGCAGTTGGGTGAGGAGTGACTCTGGGGCTGGGGTCTTGCAGTGTTAACAGGGTGCTCTGGAGCTGGGGCAGAGCTGCAATCTGCTGCCTACATGCCCCTGCCCTCTGATCACAGCTCTGCTGGAGCCTGCTGTCACTGCTGCAAGATCCCAGCCCCAGAGCAGCTTCTTGCCTAGCTGCACACCCTGCCAGCACTGCTGCAGCTGGTCTCCATGGAAACCCTGGCCTCGCACTGTCACAGCGCCACTGGGGCAGGGGCTAATGGGAAATGGAGCCCGCTGCAGGCCCAATCCGGCCTGTGGACTTTGCTTACCATCCCTGGTCTGTGGTTTAGTGTTAACTCCTCTGGTATCAACCACAGGGAGGAGCCCTGTGGGCCAGATGACCCACAACCACAGGTTACATCTGTCCCCTAAGCTGTAGGTGACCCTTGCTATAGACAAATAATTTGTTTCTGTGAATTGTTACCAGTAATCATATTGTAAACCTGGCACTGATACAGAACATGCATATAGTCCATATATAAGTCTCAGACCAGTAACATTTTCAGATACAAATACCACTTGGCCAGGGGGGGTGGAATTTTCTTTTAAGGATGGCATGAGTATGATGCAACTCTTGGAATAGTTCAGGGTTTATGGATGTTAGATGATGACCTTCAGGGTATGACGTAATAGGCAAAATGCCTGGGGAAGCAGAGAAAGTATAAGTGTAGTACATTGGTTGGTTTTTCGTCCTTTGAGAGATGTTTGGGTATGTTGTAAATGTACTGAGAACAATAGGGTGTAACACGCAATAGCTATTGTTAATTAAGCATGCATGTTCTCGTGATTTTGTGAGATTTCTATTTAGCTAAAGAAGCAGATCCAAGACTTTACATTGTATAGATTAGCACAAATACCACGAAGTAATTAAAAATACAATTTAGTTTTCTCTATTTTATTATAAGTTCAACATGAATTTTCCATATTTATCAAATGCATAAACACCAAGTATCATAAATTTGGCATAAAATGGTCAAACAATCATGCAATAGTATTCTGCAATGGTAGTTTTGTTGTTTTGCATCATTAGACATGGAAAGAAAAAAGAATCATTCCAAGCCTAAAAGTTACCTGACCTGGTTAATCATTCACATTATGCTAAGAGCTGCTTCTTAGATTGTATTGTGATAGTTTAATTCTTAATCATTAAAACAGTAGCCCAAAGAATGAACTCTAATGATAATGCAGGACTAGTTTCAAGTACTAGATGAGGCTTACTAGTGAGAGAGGCTGTTAAATACATTCTAGGCATATTAACACCTATAATTTCTGAAACCTGTATGAGAGAATGACTAACTATAGCAAAACAAATAAGTTATTGCTTACTCATCCAGTATAATGACTAGCATTCATGATAATAGCATGTTACTAATTCAGAGCTACTTTTTAGTATGGAACTTGTAATTAAAAACACAAATATAAGCTGTGTGCGCGCCTACAGGAAATCAGTGTTGCACCCACTTAAATACACTCCTGTATTGATTTGGTCAAAATTAGTTTAGATGACTACATATGGTTGTTGAATAAGTAGAAGGATGCTAAGAACTAGATCCAAAAAAAAGGACTTGGGCATTGCCGTACTTAGCATGGTGGCACCAAACTTGTAGCTTCCTGGCTCCTAGGAGTCTTTCTAGGTCTGTGTATTAGAAATCTAAGCCTTATATACAATGCTTGGGAAGATTTATCTGCCTCAGAATGGAGTCCCAAACAGCCAGGAATGTTGAGTAAAAGGGGAATCACTGAAGTTTATGTCCTTAGGAGGGAAATACTGGGTGTAAAACTTTCTCTTTCAAAAAGCTGATGAAACTTGTACAGGGTTCATCTATTTGGAGTTTGGTTTTGATCAGTAGAATTAACTAGTTATGAAGATGAAGGTGGTCAGAAACTTAGGAGGAAGTAATCATGGTAGAAGAGAATTCATGAGTGCAAGGAATGGAAGTTATAAGAACAGTAAAGAAGAACACTAGATTTTCAGCCAACTTAGAGTAATAGTAGGTAAAGTCCCAAATTAAAAAGAAAAAAAATTCTAAGAGGGGTCACAGTTCTTAAAGGATTTCAGATTGGATGCTCAACATCAGTAGTTTAACTAAAGGGGGAGGGGTGGCTGGGGCTGCTGCCCTGGCCACCCAACTTAGGCGGTGAGGGCAGAAAGACAAATATAACAGCTGTCACAGCTGCTAGTTACCCTTTTAAAGAACTAGGAAATGACACACAACGCCTGCATTGAAAGAACGTAAGGTAACAAAGTAAACCATTCAGAATTAGGAAAAGCCAGATTTAACATTACTTGTACAACCTAATTTTCCCTAGTGTGACGGCGACGGGCCACCGTCATGGGTGCAGGCGGAGGATAGGCAGGATAGGGGGGCAACAACACCCCCTCAAGAAAGCCACGGGCCGGGCTACTCACCCCCGGGAGGGACGGCAGCGTTGGAGCTGGGACCGCAGCAGCAGACACGGCTGCGCGTGCCGGCGGCACGCCGGCCGCTTTCAA
>NW_005842401.1:449348-460496 GCF_000455745.1 Alligator sinensis | reverse complement strand
AAGCCAGAGCCTCAGGCAGGCAACTGGGCATCAGCCCAGCAGCTGAGGTGAGAGCCGGAAACCCCGGTGGGGGCAGGAGGAGTGACCCCCAGGGGTTGCTGGGACCAGAGCAGCAACTCGGGAAGTTCCCCCATTCCCGAGGAGCAGTATTTTTGAGAACAGAGGAGAGAAGAAAGGAAAGGACCTGAGCTAGTGGCCGGGTCAGGCGGAGGCTGAACCAGGCTGCCTGAAGACGACCGTTGGTCTCGGGGAGGCCTGTCAGTAAGAAGGGCTGCAAGTAGCGGCGGATGACCATCTCATCAACAAGTGACCGGTTGTTGAGTGGACGGGGTGTAGGGGTGGCGGAGCCCTGTGGAACATCTGAGGACCCAACAGTGCGTACCCCCCTTCATGTCGGGCAAGCACCTCTGGCAGAAGATCTCCACTGAACCCCTCCTTCGAATTACTTAACATCCAAGTCGTGGCAGGCGGGACGAGGGGGCGGGGCTACCAGATGAAGGGTGGTACCGGATGTGAGGCCCACCGACGTCACACCTAGTTATATACATACACACATAAACCTAAATGTGATGGGTTTTCAAAGTGCTTATGTCATTTAGGAATATGGGAATTGACTAAGGCCATGAAGGTTCATTTCCAGAAGAGGTAGCTGTACAGGCATTCAGCCTGCAGCCTCCCCTTTTCCCTTGCCTCCCCTTTTCCCTTGTTGTCTACGCTTTCACCAGACTAGGACCCCACTTCTCAGACTGGGGAGTGAGTAGCGGACTTTACCCAGCTTGTCCAGTCCCCTCCCAGGAGACAAATGGTAGGGCAATGCCCACTGTCTTTTCCCCAACTAGGCAGTCCCCGACTGGGGATGTGGGGTTCTTGCCCTGTTTCTTTAAGACCGGGCCAGGAGGGGAGCATAAGAGTAACACTCTTATGAGAGAAAGTGTCTCACCTGGAAGATCTTTCTCCCAGGGGGGAAATTTTTCCCCTGGGAGAAATGCAGTGAAAACTTGTATGCCTGCTGTTTCTTCCAGGAGAATCACTGATCTGGCAGAAATGGCAGACCTAAACATTCTCTGCCATATATCCCTACAGGACTGTCTTTTTCTGTATGCCTGATAGGGATCCCTATAGTCAGCCAAGAGCAACCTGCTGTTAGTGCAAAATGTTCTCTTGGTGAAAACACAAGTCAGGTTGTTTGCAGCAGTTGTTCCTCAGCTTTGCTCTTTAGGCCCATCCAAGCCCAAGTCTGGACATCTTCCTGAAGTACTTTCATACTTTCTAATTTGGGCAGGATTTTAGCAAGACACCTGGCTGGATATTGTTTAGTGGGGGTTCTGTTTTATTTTGATACTTTACTTGCATTTACAAGTTGTTTTGTTATCTTGCTTTGTTCTCCTTGTTTTTCAAATTACTTCTTTCCTACTTGTAAGGTGTCCAAAGTCTTTGTTGGGAAGGTCAGCATATATGTATAATAAATAAATAAATGAATATCAATTTATGTGGGACACCTCTACAAAAAACAGTTTAGATACAGGTTGTAAGCTATTTTACTCAGTGCATTAATGTTTTGAATGATAAATGTAAAGCAGGATACAAGAGATTAGTAATAAGTTCTAGTTATTGCCTTTCTTGTTTTTAAGATTTCATTCTCCTTCTTCAAGTAAGGTGTTGCTGCTAGGATTTCAAAATGCATTCTAATCTCAAGAGAAATTTAATACAAATAATTAGGCATACAGTTCTCTTTAAAGTCAGCAAACCAAGGTTGTGTATGTAGTCTTTTATGTTTCTAATAGTGAAGATAACTTGCATTGTTTTAGATAATGCACAATAAAGGACCTTTGCAATTTAGGCAATTAAAATGACTTTTCTTCTAATGGAATTTAGACACTTACTTATTATTTTTATTGATTTTTTTTTTTTTTTAAATGCAACAAATAAAAAACATCTCAGGTTTTTTTTTTTTTTAAATGCAACAAATCAAAAACATCTCAGTTATACATGTCAACCTGAACTATGTACAGGTCTATCACTAACAAATACACTAGTATTATTTTAAAAACTATAAAAATAAGTATACCCATTTGGTATTATCAAATAGTATGGGAAGAAAATGTTGCAGATGATAATAAAAAATAACGGAGTGTTTTTTAGTGAATGTCCAGGTTTACTTTCTTATGATTTGATAAGTGGTTCTTGAACAGTAACCTGTATATTTTGTTTCTCTACTAAACATTAATTAAAATTATTGTCATATATAGCTTGCATGTGATTACTGTTGCAAGAAGTGAGGGATTAATTCAGGGTAATTTTACTTTATATTACTGATGTTTAATTATTCTGGACCAATTGGTTATTTCTTATGAGAACAACAGAAATACAGTCAATTCTGTATGAAGCCATGCAAGTAAAATATAGATGTGAAACACTGAATGTGGGTTCATTGTAACCTTGCCTTCATAAAAATAGAACAGAATATTAATGTTCAGGGTTACAGTTAGTGATATTTTTTAGTTTTAAATTGGTTTTATAAGACAGCTGATCAAGACTACTCAGTCTTTAAATAGGTGTGACTTTCCATCCTGAGTTAAGAATTCATCTGAATCTTTGCCTTGTTTTAAGTAGATTGGTTGTTTTAAGACAAGTATCAGGTATGACATCCTAGTCTTATCTGGGCTGGTGAAAAGAAGTCCTCAGAAAGTTATGATAAGTAATTGGTTTTCTTTTGATCCATATGGTCGTATTTTGAAATTCTTTTCACAAAATTAGAGCTCCGTCCCTTCCTCTACAAATCTGAGGAAAGTTCCCTTTTAGCTGTTGCCTTCTCTTCTGTACTGAGAATTTCTTTGTGTTGAAATGTAGTACAGATGGTATATGAAAGATCTCATACTTCTTTTCTTTTTAATCAAGGCAGCATGCTCACACTATCCCATAGGGCAGAAGCAAATCCACTTAATTTTCATGTACTTATTTAAGGGTTAACTGAATAATGAAGGGGAGCACCTTCAGTTAAGTTGCAAGCAGAGCCTAGTGTCTTTTAATGAAAAAAAAACCTTTAGTTTACTTATTTTCCTTTTGTTCTTGCAGGAGGAAGAATAAAGAAGAGGGAGAGTAGTAGTTCTTTCATTTCAACTTGAGCCTCTAAGTGCTTTCCTGGCAGTTGCCTTAGACTGCAGCTAGTTTATATGTGGTTAATTTGAGGATTTACAGATGCAGTCATAATTTGTCAGCAAGAATGGAGGCAGTATGATAGATATGTAAAAAAAAGTTCTACATGACTAATAGATTAGGAATTAATTCAGGTGGACACTTCCAGAGAGGTGTAATAGGAAAAGTAGGCTCTAACTAGAAAAGTTAGACCTCTTCAACCTCAGAATTTGTAATTTAGTGATACAGCAGCAGACTATGCTTTACACATTGGGAAAAGTTGTATCTTTTAGAAACATAAATATTTTTTTCTTCTTTGTAGACTTTGTTATCAGTTGCCCTTGGTATCATTTCGCGAGAGGGCTAAGCTATAGGCATACCACAAATTTGCCCAGACCCCTCCTTAAGTGCTATACCAATCCCCTTTTCCTGCCTGATCTGCTGCTTTGCTTTCTTCTCCCTGTGCCCTGTGCTCCCTGCCTAATCTCTTGCTCTCCTTTCTGCTCCCTGCCATGTCTGTCTTTTTGCTGCCTGTCCCCTTCCCAATCTGCAGGCCACACACAAAGGCTGCTTATGCCTTTTATGCTGTACCTGGCACAGGTTGGCCACCCGTGTCTTGGTGAGCATACACATCTGCAACTTAAATACACGTAACACACTAATACTCACTACCCAAGGCTGCTGACAGAAGTAAAAAAACCAAACAAACCCCAGAACAGTGCTCTACCAGGAGAGGAAGCTCATTAGTTTGACCTGGCTGACCCAACAACGGTATAGATTACGTGCTACAGTCAGGCTTTTTGGCCTTTTTTATCTAAATTTGATTCAATCAGCTATTAAATAAAAGCACCAAATAGCCCTGCTGAAGTGTGCAATCTATACAGATGTTGGGTCAGACTAACATAATACTTCTTTTGGGCATGCACTGCACTGGATGCCAGGTTGTGCTGAGCTTGAAGTAAAGAAGTGGTTTTGGGCTTCTTTTTTACTTTTTCACATCTGTAAACAGCCCAAATGGAATAAATAATTCCTTTTGGCTTCCTACCTTGTTTGACTCTTACTTTAATTTAGTAGATTATATCTATCCAAGCTTTTGATAATTGATGAAAGACAAAGGCTAATTTCTCCTTTCTGTTGTCCTTGTTTATAGTTGTGCCTAGATTGGCACCAAAAGTGGTCATAACTCCCTCTGCTCTGTCAGGTAACTTCTTTATTGTCCTTTCTTCCACACATTGATGGAAACTATTTTACGTTGGAAGACTGTTCCAAAAGTCCCCGAGTGTGTGCCCCTGGATACACATGTGACCTAGCCATATGGATCATATCCATGCCTTCAGGTACCAACTTGCCTTAGGGACATTAGTCATGGTCTCCAGCTGCCCCCATGTGTGATGGGGCAAGCCAGGGGCTGGGTCCCATGCTGGCCCACCCACTTGTCTGTGTGGGGCAGTCTGCCCTCTCTTTCCTGCCACATCTTTGTTGTTGCCATAAGCAGATGGTAAATACAGGAGACTGCCCATTACATGCCCCGATGCCAGGGGGCGCTATCTGCGGCTCCAACCTCCCCTACACCGCAGCCCATGCCTCGCAGATGGTATCCATGTGAAGTTCTTAACCCACACTGTGACTGGTGTTCCAGGATCTCACAGGGACTCTCACTCCCCCCTCCCCCCCCTCCCCTGACTACCATAGTGCCTGCAGGTATAGCTCCTGTAGCTTCTCTCTGCAGCGTGCAAAACCAGGCTGCCTGCTCCTATTCAGGAGCTGAGCATATGTCCCTCTGGGCACCGCTTAAGGTCACATGGCTCCTTTCCCATGCACAGGTAGGTAATCCCTTAGCCCAAAGAAGCCTCTTGCTCCTGCTCTTACCTTGACTGCTCAGTCTTTCTCTCTTAAAATGACAAGGGCAGAGGCTGTGTTACAATGGGGTCTCAAGATATTGCTCCAAAGCCTTTTCTTTGACATTTTGAAACTATTGATTTTTCTGTAAAGAATCTATGAACCAGGTCCCTATTCCTGTAGATCCTGATTCCCAAGTGGTGCATTTGAAGGAAAAGAGAGCCCTGTTTATATATATATTTCAGGTTGTGGTGAGGGCTGGCTGTTTTTCCTGCCAGGTGCTTAAAAACTGTATCCTAGAAAATGATATTGAATAGGCTTGTGCAAATAGGGAAGTATTCGATTCAGATTCAGCCAATTCAGAGGACAGTGACTAAATTTGGAGTTTTGGAATTGCTTCAAAAGATTTGATGCTGTTTCGGTGATTCGGCCATAGACTATAATGGGGAATCACTGAAATACCTATAACTTGGTCATTTTTTGACAGATTTGGATGAAAACAGCAAGGATGGTAGTAGCCCCTTCTGAGGCCATGAATCCTGACAAGTTTCAAGGAGACAGGTGCAGGGGTTTGTGGGAAACTGCACCTCAAACTGCTGAAAGCAAAATTCATGTTGTGTGTGTTAAGGCAGATTTAGATGAAAACAGCAGGGATGGTAGCCTGTAACAGGGGGCCTTCCTGGTGCTCAGGCAAAAACAGCTCACAAAAGGGACAGAAAGCCTGCAGATAGAGGTTTATGTTCTGTTTCTATGTCCCTCCCCCAGAGCACTGTGATGGGAAGGGAAAGATCACAGTCACTGGCCAGATACGGATGTCAGTCTTTTCCCCCCGATCCCCCTCCCTCTTCTCAGTTTCTGTTCCCCTGAAAGACTGCCTTTCGAACCTCTGAATTGATTCAGAGGGTTTTTTTGGTCTCCCAGTTGGATTTGGATTCAGTGATTCGGCCTACGAATCGGGCTGAATCTTCTCCGAATTGGATTGGCAACCAAATTTTCACACACCCCTAATATTGAACGCTTTAAACTGCTAACTGGTCAAACTGCTAACCTGTACTTAAAAATCTTCTGTTAGTTTGTGGAGTAGTATCCAAGGAGAAGCTGAAGATGAAAGCTTTCCTCCCCCCCTGCTTCTGATTCAGACCAGCACACATGTGTACATTAACAGAACGAGAGTGTTTTCTTTACTGCCCTGACTTCTAGTCCATAGCCAAATAATTGGGAGAGAAGCAGGAGGGGAGGAGGAAGCAGTTCAGTTTAATAAACTAACTGCAGTTAAGTTTCTGTGCAACTGTCAGATTGCAGATTATTCCTTGAATACTGTTTATAATACAAAAATAGCTTACCCTTTTGAGGTCCTTGGTACTTGTTTTCTTCTGGCTTTGTTCACATTTTGATTCAACAGTCACATATAGTGTTACCACATTTATTCATTTCAGAAAAAGTTTCCAGAGCAGCACAATATAAAACATATATAATATATAAAATATAAATTAGGAATGCACTTTCAACACAAAACTCGAGTTGGCTGGAGTTGTGTTAGTTACTATCATGTACCGGCATTCAATTACTGCTGTTCTTCTGTTGTCGTCTACCCCCTCCCCCCTTGGGAATCTTGAAAACTGCTGCAGGAGGGCCTATTATTGGAATTATAATAGTAAAGGAATGATTAGACAAGTTCTGATCAGGAAATTGCTTTAAGAAAGTGCTTTATTATATTGTTTCTATGCTTTCAGAGTTGAAATTTAAATAGTTGAACTGTGTTTCTAAAATTCCTTCTTGAAATGGATCTGGGTTTCAAAGGCAAGCTCTGTTTAAAATTCTTTGGCAATGGTTTCATGTCTGTGACTGGTGGGTTATGCCCTTTTTAGCAAGTGTTCCAACCCTCTAGGACTTCAAGCATTTGTTGATACTTCTCTGCAAAAAGAAAACATAGAGAAACACAGGTCCTTTTATGGTTTGACTAATATCTTTTCCTGTTCTCCCTTTTCTTTTCATTTGTAGTATGCTTTTGTTAATTCCTGAATAAATACATTTAGAAACTGTCTTTTGCTGAAGGCGGTTTTATTTCATTGTAATAACATATATTAAAAAACTATATTAAGGGTGGGGCCAATGATTACAGGCACCAGTGTAAGTAAATTCTTGCTGAGAGGCAGTAACTATTCTTCAAAAAGCAACAATCCATGAAGTCGACATTGTCCAAGGAGTTGTGGAAAACATAATTAGGAAGGATTAGAATTGTCACAAGCCTTTCAGTTTTTTCTCCTCACGTTCTGAACGTGCTAACAGTTCAAGGGCTTGACAGGACTGTATAATAGGGCTGTGCAAAGCTTTGGTCACTGATTCAATTTGTCCCTATTCGGTGGACAGAATCTTAATCCGAATTGAATCAGGAGACCCTTTAATCTCTCTGAATCTAATCAGAACCTTCCGAATTGATTCAGAGAGATTCAGAAAGATTGCTGAGCCAGGGGAGTACGGGGGTTCCCGGCATGCTTAGCAGTGGACCCAAAAGTGGACTGGAAGTAAATTGAATCACTGTCCCCGATTCAGGCTGAATCTGAATCCAAATCGAAGACAGCCTTTCTCGCAGACCCCTACTGTATAATAACATCGGTTAAGCGTGATGTCTTTGTGAGTAATTGCATTAAAAGAGAAGTCAAATTCTCAAAAATTCCTGTGTATTAACCTTTGCCAGGATGGGTAGGCATGATGACTAACATGATGACCATCTCTAGCACCATCTCCCAGTAAATAACATTCTTATTTAGCAGGCTACATTTAATTCATGCTGCCATGGCATACTGCCAAATTTGCAGTCCCGTGAAACAGGAAATGCAAACTAATTCATTCCTGTTCCTAGTCGCCACCTCCACATAACTTGACTTGTGTGGTTGTCTGAAAAAAAATTCACATCCCTATGTACATTGAACAGGAATGTGATTACCTGAATGAAACAAGCACACATTTCACATATAAGCTTATTGAGAGCGAGAACAAACTTTGGTTCTAAAAATGTGAAGCAGTAACAGAAATGGCCTCCCTACTTTAGCATCTTTTGTCTTTCAGGGAATCCACTTTAGAAAAGCTGTGAGTTTAGACATAAAAATGGTTTTCCTCATTTTTAGTTCTGCAACTATGTGGGAGCAAAGTCATCCTGGAATCTTAGTGTCAGACTGTGTTTAGGGTTTTTCCCTTTATTTTTTTTTAGTCTTGCTCAGTAGAAATAGAGGTTCTTCAGTTGTATTATAGTGTCAGAGACCTATCTACAAACTGCATTCATTTAATGAGATTGTCACTCTTAATAAACATTATGCTAGTGATATATAAAAGAAAGCAAAATCTACTTTGCTCCCTCATAGTTGCCTTAGCTCTGAAGGGATAAAGTCAGTAGATAAGACTTGAATGCACATGGATTTACTAAATAAAAAGATGCTGTTTACATAGTCACTTCGAGAGCACTTCAAAATAGAAAGGAAAAAAAATACTGCAACCATTTAAAAGTAGAAAGGAATGTGGAAGTTACTGTAAGCATTGGGAGTGAAATAGGAAAGTCCCATTTCAGTTCCTTGCTTTGCATTCTTTGCTGTCTGGCCAGTTCAGGTGCCCTAGTAGAAGCATTGGTAATCCTAGCAAGCAATATGATGCTGCCCAAGGGTAGGGCCATGTATTCCGGCATCAGTTTAAACAGTTTTGCATTCTCGTACTGTTTTTGTTCAGCTGGTTCCACAACTTGTGATATAGTTCCCCTTCACAAACCCATTTTCACTATTTTTCTCCCACCTTTCTCCCTATTAGTGAAAATGAATTTTACTTTTATTGTTCTAAAAATTAATAGGAGTTTAGTAGGTTACCATGTCTTGATGGAGCATTACTGCTGATAGTTTTTTCCACTTCAGCTTTGTATTTTTCAAGGGAAAAAAGAATTGTAGAACAGATGTAGATGGTTATTTTATGTTTATATATTTGAATTTGTATTGGAATATATTGTACCTGAATATCGAGTGTTGGCAACTTGGAAAAAGCAGCATTGTTAGACCCACCCAGCAGACAGAACTCTATTCATCTGTAGTCCTTTTAAACAGTGGATGACGAACAGCCAAGGTACAGGTCTTTTCTTTTTTTCTTTTTTTGGTTAGATTAGAAGGGGCCCAAATGTTCCAAAATTGTGAAAGTGTTACACTTAAGTCACCAAGAAAGTCTATAACCAGCTTTTGTGGCTTTCTGCTTTTCATATGAAAGCTTTCATAGATTTCATAGACATCAGGGCTGAAAGGGACCTCGGAAGATCATCGAGTCCAGCCCCCCGCCCAAAGGGCAGGAAGTCAGCTGGGGTCATAGGATCCCAGCAAGATAAGCATCCAGTTTCATCTTGAAGGTGTTCAATGAAGGCGCTTGAACCACCTCCGGTGGCAGGCTGTTCCAGACCTTGGGGGCTCGGACAGTAAAGAAATTCTTCCTTATG
The DNA here is from genome assembly GCF_000455745.1 of Alligator sinensis. NCBI lineage: Eukaryota > Metazoa > Chordata > Crocodylia > Alligatoridae > Alligator > Alligator sinensis. Next base: position 451,057 of record NW_005842401.1, on the reverse strand, counting down.
TCCAGCCTGAAACATTCTTGAAGTAGTTTGTGACCATTCGACCTTGTCATCCCTTGGGGCGCTCTGGTGAACAAACGTTCCCCCAGCTTGTCTGCTTAGCTCTTACACCGGGTTCATGCTGAGCAGGAGAGTTACAAAGAAAAATGAGAAGGAGCTTTGGTTCAAGTTCCTACCTATAATTTAAAATAGTGCTGACTATGTTTCTTTGTTTGCAGAATAATGCAGAACATTGACATAAGTTGTTCAGGTTAAAATGATTTAATGCAAAACTTTCTTTTCTTTCTTTAGCAGCATCTCCACTGTGCTAGTAACACACACAGGGAGGAAAATTGCAGGCACTGCCTGTTCCACCTGGATTTTTTTATTTTACAGTACTTGGTTCAGGCATTACTCTCATCTTTTAGCATGTTAAATATAGTTCTCCTTTCTTGCAAATTGAAATGTTGGGGTGAGTGGTAGGGAAATATCCCTTGAGTTAGCATCCTCAATTAGCATATTGCTGAATCTATAACTTAAAGTGATACCGTATGAAGTGTTAAAAAGTGAATAAACCATCCCTCCCCATGAAAAACATGGCCATAGGTTTTAAAGACACATCTTAGCAGTTGATTATAGAAATACCTAGTTTCTGTTTACTTCAACTTTTTTGAAAAGTAGTTCTGTAATACATTATGGGATGGTAATGAGTTACATTGTTTTTTGACACAGTCTTTGAAATTCATTTAGAGGTGAGAGCTAAATTTAAAATGGAATCAGAATTATACAAATAAATAAACGTTTATAACTCCTGTAGTTCAACAGAGTTCAGGCTTTTAATTAGGGGTGTACCAATGAAGTTTTTATAGCTAATACCGATGGCCGATTATTAACCAGTCATATCGGCTGATACCGATTTGATAGCCAACATGCAGCCTGGCAGTGTGGAGAGCAGCATCCAGCCAGTAAGTGTGTGGAGGAGGGGGGAAGAGGCATGGGCAAGTGAAGAGGTGTGGGGGGGCACATTGAGCCCCTTACGGTGAGGGAGGGAATGGGGCTGGGGCTGGGGCAGGGACAGGATCCAGGGTGGGGCAGGGATGGAGCCATGGGCAGCTTCTGCAGGGGGGCGGGAAAGGGGGAACAGCTCCCCACCACTGCATGCACCTCCAAGGGAGGCATGGGGGGCATGTGCCCCTGGATTTGTGTGTGGGGTGAGGGCGGGTTGCCTGCTGCGGGCTCGGGGATGCACTGGCCTCTTCCTGGTATGGAGCTGGGCTGGGTCTGTGCTTGGGCAGGCAGTGGTGGTGCTGGGTGGGGAATTGATGAGGGGGGACTACGGACTACTAGGGTAGTCTGCCCTGTCTTTCCTGTCATAACTTGTTGTAAATAAACTTGATGTACAGTACAGGAGACTGCCCATTTAATGCCCCAATATCCAGGGTATTACACATGGCTCTGATCTTCCCTATATCGTGTCCCATGCCTCGCAGATGGCATGCAAACTACTGTTGACTCCCTTGGCCCCCTCATTGGGCCTCACTCGGCCTCTGGCCCAAACTTGGCCTCAGGCATCTGGAGACTTACCTAGGCTACATGTCCCCCTCACCAGGGCCTCAACTTATGCCCTCTCGCTCGGGCTCACTCTCTGAATTACTTTCATAGATTCATAGATGTTGGGGTCGGAAGGGACCTCAATAGATCATTGAGTCTGACCCCCTGCATAGGCAGGAAAG
>NW_005842401.1:442875-449104 GCF_000455745.1 Alligator sinensis | reverse complement strand
GGGCTTGGCCTGCAAGCCCTTAACCATACGAGTGGCCCTTCTCTGGAACCTCTCCAGGTTATCCACATCCCTCTTGAAGTGCGGCGCCCAAAATGGCACGCAGTAGTCCAACTGCGGTCTGACCAGCGCCCGATAGAGGGGAAGTATTACCTCCTTGGTTCTGTTCGTCATGCATCTGCTGATACACGATAAAGTGCCATTAGCTTTTCTGATGACTTCGTCACACTGCCGACTCATGTTCATCTTGGAATCCACTAGGACTCCAAGATCCCTTTCCGCTTCCGTGCCTCCAAGCGGGTCATTTCCTAGGCAGTAGGTATGCTGGACATTTTTCGTCCCTAGGTGCGGCACTTTGCATTTCTCCTTGTTGAATTGCATTCTGTAGTTTTCCGCCCATATGTCCAACCTGTCCAGGTCTGCTTGTAGTTGTTCCCTGCCCTCCGGCGTGTCCACTTCTCCCCACAGTTTTGTGTCATCTGCAAACTTGGACAGAGTACACTTCACTCCCTCATCCAAGTGGCTGATGAAGACATTGAAGAGTATCGGTTCAAGGACTGAGCCCTGCGGAACCCCACTGCCCACACCCTTCCAGGTTGATACCGACCCATCCACTACGACTCTCTGGGTACAACCCTCTAGCCAATTCGCCACCCGCCGGATTGTGGGCTGCACTTTAGTGCAGCCCTTTAGGTTGCCATTTACAACCCTACTCTGCACCAAATACTGCGTAAGCCTTCAGGTGTCCTATGTGGTCCTACTCTATGTGGCCTGTTCTGCTGTGCCCCCAACACCTCTGCCCCTATGTTGGGGCCCCAGGGTCCTACACCCCCACAGGCTCAGGTGCCTCTTCCTAGGTGTGCCTGGCCTCACTACCTGTCATCTCCCATGGGCTTAGGTGTCTGGAGACGTGCCTGGCCCCATTGCATGCTCTGTGACCCACTAAGTTGTGGGGGCTGGGGTTATAAGGCGCCCCTACCTGCCTTTCACTGGGGAGGCCACTGGCCTGGCATTTCTGGGTAACTACCCCGCCATGGGTAGTCCCACCAGGCCATTGTTCCCCAGCAGGGTGTAGTTTCCAGTCATACCCAGGACCAGGAGCCTCCTGCCATCCCCATAGCTCCTGCCCTTACTTCCAAGTATGTTCTGAGCAGCAGCTCCGCTGGCTGGTGTTCTTCCAGCTGCCAGCAGCGGACTGCTGCTTCAGTCCTGAGGGCCTGGAACTAAAATGGAGGCTGCTCAGCCCCCCGCCTCCAATCCCAGGGCTCTTTGTGCAGTCATGAGATTGCCTCATTATTCTGGCTTGTACCTGCCAGCTGCTCTGATGCCTGCTCTGGCCCTTAAAGTGGCAGGCACCAAAGGTGCTCTGCCACAGAAATGAAATGGCTGTTTTTGTTAATATGTATGGCAAAGTTTAAATATATCTATTTCTTAGTAAATTAAGGCTTTATCATGTCAGTTTCTCTTATGAGCAGATACCCCACTCAAACTGATAGCACATTTAGCAATAAAAATCAGGAATGCAACACTACTATGTGTAATTAAGTGTGTAACCTTTATTTAACTATGTCATTTAATTGAGATGTTTTCAGATCCTAGGCTAATTCTGTGTACTTATCTGATTTATAACTGTATCCAAGCATTTCAGAATGTCTATGCTTTTAAAAGTAAATATAAAATTCCTTTTTAAAATCGCCCAGAGTCATGCTTTGAGAGTTGGTTGTGGTACTGTCCATATTGTTCTGTTAAGTTTATCTCTGTGCACAGTTGTGCTGAACACTCTGAAACAGGATGTGTTTTGGCATAAATTATAAATGTTATAGATAAGACTTATTATGCTTTATCCTGAACTAGAATAAATCTGTAGTTATAGTAGGGATTGTTACAACAGGGATTTTGTGTTTCCACATCGATACCTATTGCATGCAGAAGTTGCACTGTTATAACTTTTAAAAATAAAGTTGAATAAACCTGTGCTTAAATGTTAATTTGTCCATTTACTTTTACAAAATTGTTATAGGAAAGTGTAGATTATCTAAACAAATGTTAATGGTGGCTTCATGCCAGTTCCTTATTCTATTTTTGTTTCTATTCAGTACTACATAGCTATTTACATTTTAATTGTTAAGGTTTATCTAACTATGGGTGTGGAAGATTTTTGGATTTATATTCCATAAGATGTTTTCTACCCCAGATAAATCCTAAAACTGTCCTGTTATACAGTAGTATGCATTTCGGGAGGTTACTTTAGTTAACCCAGACGTGTGAACTAGGTAAAAATAAGGTGGCACAAATATAAATATACAAACTTCGTTGGCCTTCTCCCATGTACACACCAGTATGATTGACATAACCAGTTTAAACACTTTTTATGAATAACCTTTTAAATGAAAATACTCTGAAATATTTTGAATGATTATGGGTGCATCTGCATGTGTGCTTTACTGTGGAATTGACTAATTAGCTCCGGAGTAAAGTGTTACAGTCTAAAATGTGTGCCTGTATTAGGGGATAGTATAGTATATTAATTAACTCCACCATAGGATAGTACTGTCAGGGACAGTACTAACTTATGGCAGAATAATTTACTCTGCCGAAATGCATGTGTGGGCTGGCTGGGGTGCAGGGGTGCTATAGTGCAGGCGCTGCCTGCCACCTAGCCCCTGCACTGTAGCACCCTCGTGCCCCACCCAGCCCCAAAGCTGTCACCCAGAGCCTAGGGTTGACCCTCTGGGCTCCCTGCCAGCTCAGGGCTGTTCTGCCATGGTTCAAAGTGCTGCAGTCCTGGGTGCACGTGCAGACGCTGCACCTGGGAGCAGCTGACTCCTGTGTGAACTGTGCCAAAGTTTATCATGTCGTGCTAATTTAATGTGTAGGTGCACCCTATGTCACATTTACAGATGCATGTCATTCTTCAGCATTTACGGTATATCTTTCTTAACATAGCATCAGTGTTACAGCAAACTATTTTACTTCTGATTTATATTCTACACAAAATGTGTCAGGGCAAAAAAATACTCTTTTTAAAACGTCCCGCTTATGTCATGTTTCCATATAACTTTATGTAGCAAAATATTTGCCTCTCCCCATTACTTTTGGTATAGGGCATATAGATCTAATTTCTATTTTGTGTAAAGGAACAAAGGTGAATACACTATTTTGATGGACCCAGTATTTACTAGAAGGGCTTGCCAACTTTTGGTAGCCTGCCTAGATTTCCTTGGTCTATAACAGCGGTTCACATTGTTTTTAGACTCAAGACATCCCACCACCACATTTTTTTAATGCAGTGGCACCCCTTCCTCAGCTTATCTGAGTGCTTCTCAGCTGGGTTCTGCTGCCAGGAAGGGATGTTCAACTGCAATAAAACTGTCCCCTACTGCAAAGCCAGGTCAGGATGGGCTTTGCCATGTCCACATGCTCTTCCTGCATTAGGGCTCTGATCAGCTTCAGGAGTTACCTCGTGCTGTGAGCTCTTTCTGGTCTGACACCTTAACTACTTCTCCTGGAAACAGAAGTGGGTGGGACAGTTCCAACTGTGCCTGTTTCCCAGAGGAGTGTGGTGGGGGAGTAGAGGGGTGGACTAGAAGGAACTGCATAGCTCACTAGCTTCACTGCCTGCTTTAGGTTAATTAGAGAGCCCTAATGCAGGGAAAGCATGTGGGGCAGTTTTGCCTGCCCACTACCCCTAATGGCACACCCGAGTAGGACCCTGTGGCTCCCTGGTTGAGAACCACTGGTCTATACAGGCCATGTCTACACAAGACGCTTACTGCACAGTAGCTCGTTACTACTGTGCAATAGTGCCACAGGGCACGAACTGTGGGTAACGAGCTACTGTGCATTAGTAGCAAGCTAGTGAGCACTCGCCGTCACCATGAAGCTATACAGGGATGCTACTGTGCAGTAACACTGGTTACTGCACATTTACTACTTAATGACTGCGCGGTAATAACTACGCAGTCAGCGTCTTGTGTAGATGCAGCCACAGTCTCCCAAATTATTCTGGGAAGCAAATTGATGTTTTTTTAAAGTTTGACTATTGCTGTTTCTTCTTTCATAATTCTCTCCATTCTTACCCCAGAGCTGGTCTCTGCCCTATTTCATTTTGTCTGCTTAGCTTTCTACATCCTTTAATTTCAGAGGGTTCCTAAATAGCCTGACATAGCCTGTCAAACTTCTGAGAACAGTATGGCATAACTTACTATAGACTTGCAGCAGCAACAAACCTGTCCAAAAACGTTTTTAGCTTTTTGCACAGCAGATTTTAATCAGGAGGTACTACTGGTAAAGCACTTCTGTATAGGATCTCAGTAATACCATAATTCTTACACAGTTCCAAGTCAAGCTATGCTAGTTGTCCAAAAAATAGTATTTCAATAGCCAAGTTGATGTATTCCATGAATGAATGTGAACATACTGATTCATGTCATCCAAAAGTTGAAAGAAATCAGTATATATACTAAAATATTCCACACGTTTCAGTGTCTTTCTGAATGTATTGTTTTTTGTACAGCTGCATGAGACTTTGATAGTATATTGTTACACATCAGGGGTGGGCAATTATTTTGGGCAGAGGGCCGCTTACTGAGTTTTGGCAAGCCATCGAGGGCTGCATGATAGGCAGCCCAGTGCAGATAAATATTTATTTTCTAATTTTTTTAGGGGCCCTGCGGGCCAGATAGAATGGCCTGGCGGGCCGCATCCGGCCCCCAGGCTGCATTTTGCTCACCCCTGTTACACATATTGATGTCCATCTTTAAAGCAATGTACAACAGCTCTTATCTGCCTGCCTTCTAGGAGTAAACATTATTATCTGATTTAAAAAAAAAAAATTTTTATATGGAATAAGAGAGAAACCGAGTGGTTTGCTAGCGCAGACTAATGCCACGCATAAAATTTGATGAAAAGTCCATTGAAATTTGTATGTCTTTCAACTGATTTCATCATGCTTTGGACCAGGGCTATAATTCAGTAAATTACATTGCCTTGTCGTGGACAAACACTTTACCCTGGGACATATCAAAGTTGTCTTAGAGATACTGTCATGCATGCATGCATATTTTATTTATATAATATAAAATATGCTGTCACGCATTTCTAATATTCAAAGGTTTGACCACTTATATATAAATAAAAAGATATAGACGATATAAAAGATAAATGTGATCATATCTAAAATTATTGATCTAATAAATATTACTGTTATTATTTAGATTTATATTCCTCCAACAACAACAGAATCCCTAGTTGACAGCCTAAAATTTTAAAATTCCACCCCATCCACTACTATCTGCCTATATCGAGTACCAGAATATCTACCAGGGAATTTCTGTAGTCACACGCTTAGAATATTCATACTTGAAATAGAAAATATATTTTCTTCTCAGCACTCACAATTTTAAATGGATAAAAATGCAAAAGTTTCCAGGTAAGGCTAGACATTTGGGATGTTAAAAATGTATTCATGCTTTCTCTATATACAGAATGTTTGTGTGTTCAGCTTTAACATTAGCAGAAAAAGGTCAAGAGGACCATGGGGAGAAAATAGTGGAAGTCCCAGCATGTTTAAAACAACAACACTATTTTTCCAGATCCTTTGTCTTGAGTTCTTTACAAATATATGTGCATTTGCTTTTACTTTTTAAGTCACCTATTTATTTGACAGTGAATGTACAGATTTTTTTTCACTAAAACATCCCTAAATAAAAAATATATATTTCAAAGAAAGTAGAAAAGCCAGAAGTATCTACCACCTCCTTAATCACCATATCAGTATTTTAGCATGCATATATAGCTTTTCATCTTCTGTGATAGTTTTGTGTTTGTGTAGTTTTTCCTTAAATACTCTCTACTTTGCCAGTTATTAAGAGGTGCCAAAGTCATATTATTAAACATTTATAACATGCATTGTTCTTTATAGTGTGTGTACACAATAAAAGCTTTATATATCTCCATAATTCCTATATACATTCCCACAAAGCAAGTGAAAGTTCCTACTTACTATGGACTTTTAGAGGAATACATTTTGATATTACTGCATTTTTAAAGAAAGCATGAGCCAAAAAGTTGGAGAAAATTTTTGTGTCACGGCTTGGGGTCCCCAAGGATGGCTGTGAAGACCCCAGGGACTCATGACCGTGCCTGCTCCTCCTTGCGGGTGCCTTCTAATCTCACTTGCCATGTCTTGTTGGTTGAAATAATAAATTGGGAGGCTGCCCATGAGTTTGTG
>NW_005842401.1:428286-442865 GCF_000455745.1 Alligator sinensis | reverse complement strand
CTGCTGAACCCCACTAGATTCTGCTGATCTTGGATCCCTTGCCGGATCTCACTTAAAGTCAGTGCCTCTCAAGGCCCACTAAGCCTTATGGGCTAGATGCGTAGCTCCAAAACTGCCCCTTTACCATACCCCATGGCTCACAGATTGTATTTAACCCTTGTCTCTTTTGATGAGGCTGCAGTCTATCTCAGTCTTCCGTTGTCACTGGGCCCTTGGTCCCTGTAGCGGTGCCCTCTGGTGCTGGGGTCTCTCCGCTCCCTGTAGTGGCACTCTCACTGGCACTGGGGTCACGTCAGCCCTAAGGAGGCCTCATCCCCCCCCCCCCCCAAATAGCCTCATCCCAGTCCACCAGATTCAAACAACAGCATAAATACAAGCCCCTGGGCTATAACATAACAACAATAACATTGGAGGCCACACACTGCCCCTTTAAGGAGGCATGCTTCTTTCTCAACAATGTGTGCCTCCTAGTCCCAGACACTTTAGGAGCTCCTAGAGCCCATTAGTCTTACCAGCAGCAGAATAGGCAACAAAGCGTCTTTGAGTAGCATTTATGCAAGAGCTCCTTACCCCTGGCTGCTGACAGAGAACTAACCCCCTGCCAGCCCCAGCCCTGGGGCTTATATGTGCCCAGATCCCTGTTTCCTTCTGGTCAGCTGACCGGGTGCAGGTGCCAGCTAATACCCTGATAAACTTTAAAAATAAAGTTGATTGTTATTCACTGGTGAGTAAATGTAGTTGTAGTACTTTCATTTAAAGCTATTTTACAAGAAAATATGGCCCTTAGGTAAGGAGTGGCATGAAATTATGTTTAGTTTAGTCACAATTCCTTATCAGGTCCTCACTTTTAGATGGAAAGCAGAGGGAAATAACTTGTAGCCTTGTGCCTTGTGGCTTGCATTTGCCAGTTCCATCATCTTATCTCTGTTGGCTGGGGATGGAAGCCATGCTTCCGCTTACAACTTTCTACAAAAGAGGAAGAAGAAGAAAGGGGGTAGTACTAAGCAGTCAGGCAGTGTGGTCTGTCTTCCTCACCCAGCATGTCTGGACTAATGAGAGGGGTAACTAAACAATGGGGTAGTGGTGGATGGGTCAGTTTCAGGGCTTGTGTATATAGGCCAATTGATCAACAGAATTGTTTTTTCTGATCTGTTTCCGAGGGAAGGAAGTATAGATATTCTGATTGTAAAATAAGAAAAACTGGCAGGGGAGCTGGAAGACAGACTTTTAAAGTTATTTCTTGAACTTTTTCTTTTATTTACAAAGTTCATGGAAAACTTTTAACAGAGTTGTTTTGTTGGTTTTTTTTTTTGTGAAACTGTCTTTTTATTTGTTTCCAGGAAATGGCTCTTGAAGTTAAATGAGGCTGGATAAAACACATAAATGAAACAAAGACTGCTCTACATGTGTTAGGGCTAAAAACACCAGAAGCATTGCTGATCAGCCAGTCCTGGTAACTTGTCATAATGAAGAAAATTAGTCTCAAAACAATTCGCAAGTCCTTTAACTTAAATAAAAGCAAAGATGAAAGTGACTTTGTAGTGGTCCAGCAGCCGTCATTAAGTGAATTTGGAAAAGATGACTCCTTGTTTGGCAGCTGTTATGGTAAAGATTTGGCTAGCTGTGAAGTCAACAGTGAAGATGAAAAAGGCAAAAATAGATCAAAAAGTGAAAGCTTAATGGGTACGTTAAAAAGGAGGCTTTCAGCAAAACAAAAGCAGAAAGGCAAAGGTAGCACGCCATCTGTAAGCTCTGCTGATGACGACACCTTTTCTTCCTCATCTGCTCCAATAACCTTCAAAGATGTGAGAGCTCAAAGACCTTTAAGATCCACATCCCTCCGTAACCACCATTATAGTCCAACTCCCTGGCCCCTACGGCCAACCAACTCGGAAGAAACTTGTATCAAAATGGAAGTGAAAGTTAAGGCCTTGGTCCACTCCTCTAATCCAAGCCCAGCACTGAATGGCGTTCGAAAGGACTTCCATGACTTACAGTCAGATAATGTGTTCCAAGAACAAAATAATGGATTAAAAAGTACAGAATCTCAGAATGGGGATTTACATCTTCACATTGATGAACATGTGCCTGTAGTTATTGGACTAATGCCTCAGGACTACATTCAGTATACTGTGCCTTTAGATGAGGGAATGTATCCTTTGGAAGGATCACGTAGTTACTGTCTGGATAGTTCCTCACCCATGGAAGTTTCTACTGTTTCTTCCCAAATGGGCGGAAACGCTTTTCATGAAGAGGAGAGTCAAGTGGATCAAGATGTGGTTGTTGCTCCAGATATTTTTGTGGACCAGGCAGTGAATGGCTTGTTGATTGGTACCACGGGAGTCATGTTGCAAAGTCCAAGAGTTAACCACAATGATGTCCCTCCACTCTCACCTTTGCTACCTCCGATGCAGAATAATCAAATCCAAAGGAACTTCAGTGGCCTGACTGGCACAGATGTCCACGTAGCTGAAAGTATGCGCTGCCATTTGAATTTTGATCCTAACTCTGCCCCTGGAGTTGGAAGAGTGTATGACTCTGTACAAAATAGTGGTCCTATGGTTGTGACAAGTCTCACAGAAGAATTGAAAAAACTTGCAAAACAAGGATGGTACTGGGGCCCTATCACACGTTGGGAGGCAGAGGGAAAATTGGCAAATGTGCCCGATGGTTCATTTCTGGTTCGAGATAGTTCTGATGACCGTTATCTTTTAAGCCTGAGTTTCCGATCCCATGGTAAAACTCTTCATACTAGAATTGAACATTCAAATGGTAGGTTTAGCTTTTATGAACAACCAGATGTGGAGGGACATACTTCTATAGTTGATCTAATTGAACATTCGATCAGGGACTCTGAAAATGGCGCATTTTGCTATTCAAGGTCTCGATTGCCTGGATCTGCAACTTACCCAGTGAGACTGACAAATCCAGTATCTCGATTTATGCAGGTTCGTTCCTTACAGTATCTGTGTCGTTTTGTTATACGTCAGTACACTCGAATAGACCTGATTCAGAAACTGCCTTTGCCAAACAAAATGAAGGATTATTTACAGGAGAAGCACTACTGAAAGCTTATGGGATATTTGCATCTTGCACTTTGGGAACAACAAAAAAATAAATAAAAAAGAGAGATTGAAATACAGTTTACAAACTTTCATAACTATCAAAATTTTTTGCTGCCATAACAATATTTCATTTTTGTGTGTAAAGAATAGTAATGCATTTGTTTTGTTTTTTTTCTTGTTTTGTTTTGTTTTCAGTTTTTTGGGGGGGACAGTTTTTGTTTTTGTTTTTGTTTTTAAGAATGGTCTCAAGGTTTTTAGAAGTGTGAAATTACTATCTTTCATAAATGTGCAGATTAATCACAATGTGAATGATCAAATTCTCCTTATTTTTCCTCAAGTCCTTTGCTGCTATCCACTGTGATTTTTATGCATTGAAAGCACATTTCATGTGTATTCAACCATAAGTAAAAAATCAAATGAAACTTGTAGAATGGAATTTGGTTTTTTTTTCCCCCCTTGAAATGGCCTATTGTATAAAGATAATTGTGGAAAAAACATACTACTATGCTAAATTACAGAATTTAGATATACATTTAAAATGATTTCCTGGCATCCTAACTAAAAATTTCTGTAGAAGTACCCTAATTTAGAACTTATTAATTGATAGAGCTGTTTGATGGAACACAGATACACAGCCTGTCTTTGGAAAATCCCTTTTGCCTAAATAACGTTATAATGTGTACACATTTCTGGTTATGAGGAGTTGTGTTTCATTTTCTTATAATTTTTTCTTATCCTTTTAAAAATGGCCTTTTAAAATAGTCTTTGACAATAGCTACATAATACAAATGTGGAAATTGTAATATTTGGATAAACATTGAGCATGAATCACTGATGGCATAATTAAAATAATTTATAGAAATGTTCCTAATTATAAGAGCTATGAAGTAATCTATGACATAGACATATGGTAAGACACCTAAAAGCCTCACCTTCTCGAAGATAATTTCTTCTCTACACCATACTTCAAAATGATAGGTTTTTTTAAACATTTTTTCTTTTTTTGGATTTCCACATTTCAGATTCAGTTGTACAGTTAATATTATTTTGGTTGTGTTTTTATGGGAGAAGGGACTTAAAATTTATACCTATCATTCACCATTTTTAAAATCTTCCAAACTGAAGAAAATGGGCTGTGTTTTAATATGCCATCATTAAGTGCTTCAGTTACTAAAAGTTTCAGAAGCTGTCATGAAAAGTATGTTTTGATGTATGGAATTTTAAATTTGTTGAGGAAATATTTCTAACTTCTGACGGGATACTGGGATTCAGAGCCTATAGTTAATCTGACCTTCTTATAAAGACTTCTGCATTTGAAGCATGGAGTCTAGATTGCAAATTTCTCTTTGTGCAATATTTATCCTTGGCATTTTCTTGGTTTTTCTCTCTGACTGTACTGCATTTGTGATTTCATTGTTAAAGGTGGCAATGGCTATTTTTTTTAAATGAATCAATACTATATTTTTAGCTTGTCACCTTCCCCATCAGCAGTTGGTATGAGTTGCTGTTCAATAAAAATCAACTTGGAAAAAGGTTGTTGCAGTTTTGATGATTTTTTTTGATGATTTCTTACTGTAGCTAGCTTTTTTGTCCCCTATAGTGAGTCCTTAGTATTGAATACAGTATTGCTGCACAGTGCTGCAATGGCACTAACTCATGGGTTGCCTGAATTGATACACTAAATTTATATTTTTTTCATTTATTTTTTAGACAGCAAAAAAGAAGAATGAAAGGCAGGGGAAGCTTGTCTGTTGCTTGGAGGGAGGGAGGATAAGGATTTCTTCTTTTGTCCAATATTTTTTTTAATTTAACAAAATATTGCCATAAAAAATCCTGAACAAAGTATATATGTTTAATTTGTTTGCTCTGCCACCCGAATTTATGCAAGCTTGAATCCTGATTATTCCCTACTGATTTTTTTCCCCCCTGAATCAGGACTACAAACCTTATTAAAAAGGCACAATAATCTATAGCATGGTACAGTGTTCTGACTTTACCCAGGGGGAGGAAAAAGGAAATAATTTTTTTACGGAATATGAAAAACCTATGTGTTAGGATGAAATCTCCAACACTTTCGTCGCTTTAAAAATTCTTTCCCCATGCAAACTAGACAGACTACATAATATAAAATCACTGGAATGCTTAGTACATTAGGACAAGGGTTAAATTTGCCCCAGCTTTTAACAAATTAAAGATGTATTTACAGAATGCTGTGTGCAGAAGTATTTAATGGACCTTGTGCAAGAATTTTTTAAATAGTGAAATTGATATTCAGAATTCATTACTATGTTAAGAAAATGTACATGAACTTGTGTGCTAAATTTCTTTCCCATTTCTTCATGTATTTTGGTATGTTTACATATAAAAGTTGATTATTTCAGAAATATTCATTTGGCTTATTTCACCCAATGGTTTTTAAATTATCTTCCTTGCCTTGTTGTGTTCTTTAATCCTGAACTTAATAGAAGGTCCAGTTCTTTTTGCCACTCTGCTTTCCATATAGTATTGACTAAAAGGATCTTGTCAAGTAGTTTCCACCTAAAAGGTGACCTACGTAGCATTTTTTTTTGTAAATCTGAAAATGATATTTTTTGAATCTGCTATACAGTAAAGGCCAATTTTTTTTTAAATATCTGCTCTACTGAGAATCACAGAATACTTTTGTGTTACTGAAGCAGCAGGAGAAGCACAAAAGAAAAAACCCTGTTTTGAAAATGCAGGTGGAGATACTTATAGTTGCCTATTATAGATATTACTGTGACAATCACGGTAACATTATTTAGTTATAAAATAATTTTAAAAGTGCGTAGGAGCAACTGGAAATAGGAAAAGTTGTGTTGGTTGTGCTTCATAAAAATGAAGGAACAAAATCTGTTTGCCAAATAGAAGAAAAGAAAAATAATGGATAACTTTTCTTCCCTCTGAATAGAAGATCAGTAATAAAGAATAAAAACTACTTGACCATGTCCTTTTAAAGTAAATCGGTGCTTATTTTACTCAGCACAACAGTCTGAGCATTTAAGAGGTGTGCACTTTTCACATATAAAGTGTTGTAAAATGTACTTGAAAACAAAAGTTTGAAATAAGACTGATTATTGATTTTGTGGTATTAACGGTAGATGTTATTGGTAACACTGGCTGCTTTGCCATTTGGGAAAATAAAAATCTACCTTGTATTTGGATGTTGTACATTAAATTACCAAGGTTTTCTTTGATTTGTAAAAGTGTTTCAGCCAAACAAATTGATTTATATTCTCTGATCCACTTGCACTTAACCTGCTATTGACATTAATGAAAATAATCTTTTTTTTATCAAGGTGAATTTCCATCATCAATAGGTTCTGTAATACGATTATTAATTTTAAAAGTTTTCAAATAAGTGTATTTCACATTTTGTTAAATACATTTCTAAATGAACTTTGACTGCTGGGCTAGGCAAAATATGTGCAGTTTTCTTACCACGCGTTTCATATGATATGAATACAGGAACTGTAAATTAAACCATAATACCAGCAACATATAGGTTATAATTCCAGTAAGGAATAGTCCTCATTTATCTAACTTTTAAATTCTAAGCTAAACTCTGGGTACAATAGTAATTGCCAGTTTTTTAAAATACTTTTTAAAGTTCTGCAAACAGTAAAACTTAAAGCATTCTTTATTAAAACATGAAATAGTTGATAGCTTATAATATGGCAAATATTATGGAATTTCCTGTATCTTGAAAGTTTCCAAATGCTACATGCAGTTGATGAAAAAATATTACTGAATTTTGTACTGAGTATATGTTGGGTTAAAGAATTTTTATAGTGGTGATGGAGTGCCATGAAATTAATATTTGCAATCCAGATTGCTGTAGTTTATACTTTTCTGTATGTTTCAAACCAGGTGTGCACTATTTGTGCAAAAGCACATCACAGAATGAATTATCCAAAGTCCATTGATTTTAATATGTGTTTTGGTTTGTAAACAAAATTATAGTAATTTCTTGCACATTTTTGAAAAATAATTGTATAAGGATTTATGTATCTGCTTCTAGATACAGTGTGTAAATAAAAATTTCATTCACAAAAGAATCCATGCAGTACTTGTTGACTTAATGAAACCCTGAAATATTTATTGACTTTTTTAGGGATTTTTTTTCTCTATCAATAGCTGACTATTTTTATATCTCATTGATTGATGTGATCAGACCATAGCGGCAATTTTTCCTGCTACTAATATTTTCTAATAAGTTATAGCTCTAGGTATCACGTTTGCTTTCTGAGGCAACTGGGAAAGCTGCCAATACATAATTAAAATAGGGTGTTTAAAATATGTTGGTATTCTGCTTCTAATATTTTCTTCTGAAAAAGGTAAACAAGAACAAAGAAGTCTTAATTTTAAAAGTATTTGAAACTCATGGGTTTTATGTGTTTTCTTTTTATTAAAAGTGAGAGCTTATCATTTTCAGGCAAGTCATCAATTAACTGTAATGTGGCTGGAAAATAGAAGTAGAACTATACCGTATTTCACAGTGTATAAGTCGAGGTTTGAAGCCCAATTTTGAACTTTTATAATTCAAACGTGATTACTACACTGTATCATTGTCCCCTAAGAGTGGAGCTGGGCTAGGCACTTGGCTGGCACAGCCCAGGCAGTGCCGCTCACAGGGGATGTGGCTGCACCAGCCAAGCACCAAATCTGGTGCTGTTTGCAGGGGACAGGGCTGAGCTCAGAGCTCGGCTGCTGTGGCCCAGGTAGAGCCGCTCTCAGGGGCTGGGGCTGGGATCGGTGCTTAGCTGCGTGGCCTCATTCCCTGTGAGCAGCACTGCCTGGGCTGTGCTAGCCGAGCACCGCATCACTTGCAGGAGATGGGGCTGCGCCAGCTGAGTGCCAAGCTTGGCCTTATCTGCTGCAACTTCAGCTGATACATCCTCATCCCCTGTGAGCAGCACTGCCTGGACCACACCAGCTGAGTGTCGACCTCAGTATCATTTGCAGGGGACAGGGCTGGGCTCAGCACTCAGCAGTACCACATGCAGAAGACAGGGCCAGGTTTGGCACTTGGTTGACATACTCCCATCTCCTGTGAGTGGTACTGGGCTTGGTGCTTAGCTGCCACAGCCCAAGCAATGCTGCTCGTAGGGGATGGGGCTGTGCCAGCAGAGCCCAGCCCCATCTCCTGGAAGCAGTGCTGTGGCATGTGTCCACCCCACCAGGTACCTGGCCCGCACTTAGGGCGTGTAGGGGCTGGTATAAGTTGACCCCATATTTCTGATCGAAAAAGTTAGGTTAACATACACTGGATCTACAAAATTCCTAACTCTTTGGATCTGAAAAATGGGGTTGACTTATATACTGTGTCAACGTATACACTATGAAATATGGTATATCTTTTATTTATTTGCTATTTTAAGTTTAAACATAAAATGAAAGAACACTTTAAATCAGAAGAATAATTAAACTGTTGAGAATAAGCAAATTATATTATAGATCTCTCTATAGCAGGGGCGGGCAAAATATGGCCCGTGGGCCAGATGTGGCCCACAAAGCACTTTCATGTGGTCCCCACCAACATGTTGGTGCCCACCAACAAATTATGCCCTGCCCACGAGGGTGGGAGCGAGTTGCCCACGTTTACATCCCCCCTCCCCCAAACATACCTATCGTGCCTTGCTCCCACCCTCATGGGTGGAAGGGCCGGGCCCAATCAGCACAGGTTCTGGGCAGGGCGGCTGCTGCTGCTGCCCCTGGGGACCTAAATGGCTTCCCTAGTCACCTGCTGGCTCCAGGAGGCAGCAGCTAGGGAAGTGGTGGGGGCAGGGCTGCAGCTGGGTGAAAGCGTGGAGTGGGGGCCTGGGGCTGGCAGCATTGCAAAGCTCATGCCCAGGGGGCAGCAGCAGCAAGGAGCTCAGCTGGGCAGGGTGTAGGTGGGAGGGAAGTTGGGGGACTCCCCCCACGGTGCATAGAGCTGGCAGGCAGTAGCAGTGGCAGCAACACTGGCTGAAGCCCTGCCCCACTGGGCACCAGCACAAGCGCCCTGAGGACCTTGCCTGCTGTTACACCATGGGGGGAGTACAAGGCTCCCCACATCCCCCCCCCCGCATCTTCCCTCTCACCGCACAAACCCAACACACCCATACCCTGCCCCCACAACCCTCCACATATACACAACCTCCCAACAAACCCTATGCCCCCCCACAGCCACACCGCCTACACACACACGTACCACACAAGACTGAATTTATTTTAGCGTTATTATGCACTTGCCTCTATAAACAGTATGCAAACACAAATCATGACGAAAATATTTTTTGTAATAAAATATGTTATAGCAGGTGTTTGACTTTTAGCATATGACTTGATTTTTTTCTGGTTCTAAGATGCTAATCCCCCTCTCCCAAAAGGAGTATTTCCAGGGGCAAAGGTCAGGGGTGGGACTTCAGATCCCAAGATAGCGACCAGGGTGTGGAGCAACTGTCAAGGGGCAGGGTTACCCCTGCGGCCCTCGACAGTTCACCAAAACTCTCTAAGTGGCCCTCCACCTGAAATAATTGCCTGCCCCTGGTCTGTATCTTCCATGCTCAAATTTTAAAACTCAGTTTTAATAGACATTTTAACTGCTTCTTCTGAGGTTTTGAAAATTCATAACGGCAGCTATTGGCCAGTGTCAGGTTTTGAACATAGAGTAGTTTTTTTAAAACTATCTTTCCCCTTTTTAAGGGGGCAATAAGATTACACCGTTAAATTTGTGCTTGAAGAATTGTTAAGGATTTGATATGTATTGAGAAATATAGGCTTTTATTTCCATCTGTTTAATGAAGAACCAGCTGCTGTGTTTGTTCACATGTGTCAAAGCTGCTAATAAAGATACCATGTGATGGTGGCTCTGGATCTAAGTACATAAAGTCCTAAAACTGCTTTCTTTTAAAAAAAGGTCCATAGTTACCTCTATTGAAGCACTTATACTGAGGCCAATGAATTTGCTTCCACCTGCACCAGTCTGGAGAGTTTATTCTCAGTTGTTTCAGCTGATAAACGTGGGAGTTCAGGTGCAGTTTGAGAATGTAAGGAGTCGTTTAAAAAATGAGTGAACAGGACTGGAAAGTTTCTAATGTAGATCCCAATCTCTTTATATAGCATCTGCCTCGCACATGGAAGAGTAAAAGAAGAAATGAAGGCTTATATTTATGTATGTGTTGCCATATATTTGCAACATAATGTTTGTACCAAAAGAATAAAGCTTTGGCACTGAATATTCCTCCTACAAATATGAAAGATTTCTTCACAGATTTCCCACTTGTGCAGCCCACTCTAAATTGCAAAATGTCTTACTTATTCTGATTCCTTTTTCTACCTTTTCTTGTTATATTTTCCAGCTAGCGCAGGTATTCTATTCTTCAATGTTTGAGTAGTCTTAGACCTTGATTCAGAAACTATTTAAACTGTATTTAGGATGAAGTTTATATGCTTAAATCCTATGGACAAAAATGGAGCAGCAGAAATAGAGCTCTGAAAGGAGAAAGCAGTCGTTTGCAGTCTTTTTTTGTTTGTTTGTTTGTTTGAGATGGGCTGACTCAAAACAGTAAGCGTTCTGAATCCCCACAATGGAGCCCGGAATTGCAACAAACCAGTAGCCTTGACTGAACCACGTGATGTTCTAATGCAGCCGGTGGGATGTTTGCTGCCATGAGTGTGGGAAAGCAATAAATACAACAGAAGAGGCAGTTTTGTTTGACTGAAGTCAGGAAGAAAATGCAAATGAGGCTTTTTCCGTTTGGCTCAGAGTTGTACAATTGCAATGTGGAGGGTATGTAGGAAATCAGCTTGTTTTTTTTGTAATTGTAGGGTGTAGATCAGTGTCACATTGCACCAAAAGCCAAAGGTATGGAGCAAAGAGAAGCAGGGGCTATGACGAAGATAGCGTAAGTTTGAGAGACTGTCCTGGATTCACGGGGCTCCACAGTCCACTTATTCTACCAATTTTCTTTGTTTTAAAAGCACAAAAGGAGGTGCTTTATGGAGGGAAGGAAAGTGGCAAAGGTTTCCTTTTGTTCAAATCTCACAAATGCAGGCTAACACTAAAAATCCTCACTTTTTTAACTGACTTAAGAATTATTGAGACAGGATCCTAGAGATTAGCCCTTGCAGAGTTCATGAATATGGTATCTCTGAGGGATGAGAATTGAGTTAATCTGTGGTAAGTGCTATAATTTTAAGTATCTTAAAATTTTAGGTATCTTTTGTGCTGAGAGGTATCAGTGGGAAAGAGGTGGGACTTTCTAATAAACCAAGGGCTCTCTTTTGATCATCACCTGCTGTGGTATTTAACTAAGATGAAGCTTCATTCCTGACCACAAATTTGATATTCTACTAACTTTTGATTTGCTTTTCTGATTGTATCTGTAGGCTGTGGTGCATGCTCTGTACATCATGCCTATTACTTTTAGAAAAGGCAGGGAAAGGCGCCTGACCCTGACCTCCTACAAATACAGCTATTCTTTCAGCTGCCATTCACTGTTGGAAACCTAATGCTATGGTGAGTTCCTGCAACTTGTCTATAATGTCTGTTTTGTCCATGTCTGCCTTGCCTCAGTTTCAATGTACTAGGTTCTGGGAGATGATGTAAAGAATTCAAGGAATGCAATTTTAGTTTGCCTCTAGCTCAATGGAGACCTTATTATAGAATACTGCAATCTAAATACCGACATAATGTGATACTGATTAAATTATTCCTTGTGGGACACTTTCCTCATGTTATACTTTAGCTAGGGTCTACTTTAAAAGTAGTAGCATACTTCAATCAGTAGATGCTGGGAATTTAACTGAGCCCTAGTATCTTCCAGCAACATCTTTTTTAATTTAATTTTTTTTCACTTAAGCATAGAAACTAAACTCCAAGATTGGAGTAAGACCATGATTACATGAGGTTGGAGTTGTTATATATTTACAAAATAAATTATATACAGCAATTCTTATGCATCAACTGTACAATAAATATAATGCTTATATATGTACATATAGCTAATTAATATTCAAACAGTCTGGTCAAGACACTGGCTTATTGGCTGGTGAATAAATATACATGTATTATACAGACACACTGATTGGAACTGCCTTCACCTCTTTACAATACTAGTAAATAATACATAAAGCATATCTAGATTGTGCCTGGTCTAAGTAATATGCTTTGGTGCGTCTACACAAGACACTTATTGTGGAGTAGACTTAATTAGCTCCACAGTAAATGTCTCGTGTCTACACACGCGGCCTTATTAGGTTGAAGTAAGTTAATTAACTGCAGTTAATGCAAGTATTATTCTGTCATGCAGTTTTGACTCTACAGCAGCACACATGTAGACACTGATGTATGTGGCTGGCCAGGGCACGAGGGTGCTTCAGTATGGGGGCTGCCTGCTGGTAACTCCACACTGAAGCACCCTCATGGCATAGCCTGCCCCCTGCAGCATATTGAGCCAGGTTGGAGCAGCCCTAGGCTGGCAGGCTGACCCCCACACCCCACTCTTGTCCTCTGTCAGCTGGGGCTGCTCTGACCTGGCTCAGTGTGCTGCAGTCCTGGGAGCATATGTAGATGTAGCACCTGGGAGCAATAAACTCCAGTGCAAGTAGTGCCAGACTGCATTGCTTTGCCTTAATAGCACATGTAGAGAAACCCCCTCAGTACTGTTTTGGTCCCTGTGCATTTTTATATATATTTTGATCTAAAATTATCTATATTTACTAAAGCCCCTGTTCCCCACCCCCACATAATTTATCCAGTTCAGTTTCCCTCCCCTTTGGGTTCCCAAACAATCCTAATGTTTATACCCTTTACTGTTTAGTGCTCCCCCATTCTCTTCCACTGTTATTGCTTACCCAAACCAATTTCCCTCCCTTTTGAATCCCCAAATGAGCCTTATTTTGGTACACTTCACCCTTTTCCTAAAATATGGAATTTAACCCCTCCACACCTAAATAATGAACTCCTTCCTGGTAGGTTCCTGACTTGCTCCGTAGGGGACTAACGGCACTCATAGTTCATCAAATACTGTTTTCTGGGGGAAATTTTGTAAAGCCATATTCAGGCCTCCTCCCAGTCTCTTTTCATATTACACTATATTTATAAGCCTCCCCCCACCCCTTGTACCTGCTTATAACCTTGGGGGCTAAGTACAGACAGTCAAAACACCTGAGGCTGAATTGATTCAAGCTAGGCAGCTTCCTGTAAGCTGCGTAGGTTGAACCAATAATCAACTGAACTGACATTCAGTTTTCAATCAAGAAAGGCAGGGGAACACCTACACTGACTCAGGCCAGTAGGCAAGGGGCGCTAGAGCACATCTCCCAGCCTGCTGGCCATTGCCAACCCAGCCAAGTGTCCCCAATCCCCTACTGTCCCCCCCACATGGGGTTAAGGAGACCCCTGTTCGGGTGCTGGCCCATCCTGGGTGAGCCTTCCACTCAGGGTTTCCCCCAGTTCAGGCAGCCCTGGGGAACTGAGGGGAATTCCCCACCCCACTTCCCTTTCCCAGCTGCTGATTTTTCCAGGGGCCCTGCGGTTTTGTCCCCGCCCCCCCCGAAAAGGGGGGGGGGGGGGGGGGAGCATTCTTCTAGGCCAGGTGTCTCCCATGCATCTCAGCATGGAGGTCCTGGGGAGGCTCTGCCTTGGAGAGCTTCCTCCTGCCCCAACCCAAGGTCCCTCAGCCCCAGGGAGCTGAGGGGTATTCTTCCCCTCCCTAACTCCAACTCCTTGCCTTAGCTGCTGCATCTCAGGGATAGCCCAGGGAGCAAAGGGAAATTCATCTGCTCCCCTGCATTAGTTTTGCCTCAGACTTGGAGCAGCTGAGGCAAAACCAGCTGCAAAGAAGCAGGATAATTTCTCTCCACTTGCTGAAGCTGCCTGAGACTCGCAGGGGCTGAGGCAAATGTGCAGGCTGGGAGCGGTCCGAGGCCCTCGGGGGCGCGCACCGCGGGCTGTGGCCAGCAGCCCTGGCACGCGGGTCGGGGAATGCAGGCCGGCAAGCTAGAATTAGGCACGGATGCGTAGCGGTTGATTAAAGATTATTTTACTTACACCGTAGATGGTCGCGGTGCAGGCAGGAAAACTTGCTTGAGTTGCAGTTACAGACAGGAAAGAAGAAAAGAGGACAAGAATTCCTTCCACGCGAACTCTAGCTCAATCCGGTTGAAGGCTCTAAAAACGCGAGCCTGTCGTGTCAACCGAAGAAAACAACTCGGAGAAGAGCTCTGGATACACTCACACAAAGTTTGCTAGGCTCCGTGGAACTTGCGCGCAGGGAAGGGGTTCGTCGAGGGATCGTTCGGCAATGGGGAGAGGCCAGAGGTTGATCAGACCCCTATAGCCTTCTTAAGGTACACGCTGGGTCCGTTAGGCTCCGCAGCGCTTAGAGTTCTTCATGAGACGTGAAGTCCTCCTCCTCCAGATGGTTGTGGAGTCCTCCCTTGCGGGGTTCTCCTCGGAGTTCTCCAACTTGGGCGGAAACCGCTCAAGCCTCTTATACGGCTAGCAAG
>NW_005842401.1:427292-427978 GCF_000455745.1 Alligator sinensis | reverse complement strand
GATCAGGGCTTCAGTGGGCGTTATGGCGAAGTCGTACGTCAGGCCCTCACTTCTTCCAATGATGTTATCCTTCTCAGGGACTCTCTTCACCACGCATTCTGAATTCCAGATCTGTAAACAAAAACTCTCAAAAAAAAATAGGTTAATGCATCTTAACATATTTACAAAGATTCCATGGAACTTTATTATAATACAAGTGTTCACCACTCTAAACTACCCTCTCTTGCACACTCAACTAGATGAAATTGTTGAGGAGCCGTCGTCTAGTTCTTCTAGATAATGGAAACCTAACTCATAGGCCAGTTGCCATTGGCCTGCATCCCCTAAAATCCGAAGTTGCCGCTTATTGAGTCCAGAACGCTGTAGGAGAAATCCAAACATGTATCGCTCCTCTGGTGTTCTCTGTGGCCGTGATGGAAGATCGGATTTGCGATGTGTTGCGCCTTGAGTCTCGGTCTGGTGTCGACGTTCCCGATCACTAGATAATCTTGGCTCCATCAGGATACTTAGTCGTGACAACTGACAAAGGAGGTTACTCACGGGTTGGTTCACCATTGGGTTAAGCAGAATCCGGAGGACGACAATGTTCTTTTGCCCATAAACCTCAAGACAACTATCTATGCTGTGAATGGTTACTGGAACGGTTCCAGGATCTCGTAGATGATGGTGAGGCCATGGTCTTATTC
>NW_005842401.1:356707-425339 GCF_000455745.1 Alligator sinensis | reverse complement strand
GGTGAGGCCGCAGCTGGAGTACTGTGTCCAGTTTTGGGCTCCACAATTCAAAAAGGATGTGGAGAAGCTTGAGAGAGTCCAGAGGAGAGCCATACACATGATAAGAGGTCAGGAAAACAGACCTTATGATGAGAGGCTGAGAGCCCTGGGGCTCTTCAGCCTGGAAAAGTGCAAGCTCAGGGGTGATTTGGTAGCTGCCTATAAGTTTATCAGGGGTGCTCATCAGGATCTGGGGCAACGTCTGTTCACCAGAGTGCCCCAGGGGATGACAAGGTCAAACATTCACAAAATTCTTCATGACCATTTCAGGCTGGACATAAGGAAGAACTTCTTTACTGCCCACACCCCCAAGGTCTGGAATAGACTGCCACCAGAGGCCAAGTGGTTCAAGCACCTACTTTGAACGCCTTCAAGAGAAAATTGGATGTTTATCTTGCTGGGATCATATGACCCTAGCTGACTTCCTGCCCTTTGGGCAGGGGGCTGGACTCGATGATCTTCCAAGGTCCCTTTCAGCCCTAATGTCTATGAAATCTATGACATCTATGAAGCGCGCACACACAAAATCACACCCTTGGGTTGTGACAGCAAATAGCTCTGCCATTCGGGAAGGGAAGATTCCCCTGAGCTCCCTAGGGCTGCCGCAGGCTGGGGGACCCTGGGCTGGGGTGGGAGGAAGCCCACCAAGGCAGGGGCTCCCTGATGCCCCCATGCTGGGATGCATGGGCAGGCACCCAGCCTGGAGGACTGCTTTTGCTTCTGTCCTGTCGCCTGGGTGGGGCCAGCCGCTGAAGCAATCAGCAGCTGGAAAAGGGGAGGGGAGAGGGCTGCCAGGGTCTGAAAAGTCCCTTGGACCGGGACATTCCCTCCCCCATGTGATGTGTAGACTCTGTCTAGCGGGGGATGGGGATCTGTTCCCCTGCTCCCCCCATCTCTATGGGCTGACAGACACAGGCAGGAAGCAGGCTAAGGAGGAGAGGGGCAAGGCAGCAGGCAGCATAGCCCAGGGCTGCAAAGCATCCTGGGATGCTGGAGGACTGTGAGTGAACTTGAACCTGGAAGGGATCTAGGGCAGAGGTTCCATAAATGGGTTTGACCTAAATCAGTTAAACCTGATTGGATGCAGTATCAGACTTTTTGTAAACTGGTTTTGGTCATTTTGGCTAGAGACTGACATTACACAGAAATCAGTTTAGGTGATCAGAAACTGGTTTAAACCTGTAACAGAATAGATGTTCAGAGCACATAAACCAGTTTGAAAATAGCTGAAACTGGTTTGGGATAAACCTGGTTGAATGTAGTATCACACTTAACTGATTTGGATCAAACCGGTTTATGCAATGTCTGTCCCAGACCCCTTGCTGGTTTAAGATAACCTCCCCCCCAGCATCCCAGCATGCTCTCTGAGCTGGGCGGGGCTCTTTGTTCCACAGCAGGGCTGGCCCCTCCCCTCTGCTCCCTGGCTGCA
Source organism: Alligator sinensis (assembly GCF_000455745.1). Classification (NCBI taxonomy): domain Eukaryota; kingdom Metazoa; phylum Chordata; order Crocodylia; family Alligatoridae; genus Alligator; species Alligator sinensis. The sequence goes on along the minus strand of NW_005842401.1, from coordinate 423,871 downwards.
GCTCTGGCAGAGACTGCAGGCTGTTCTGCCCCCACCACTCCCTGCTAAGCAGGAATCCCCGCCTCCCCTCTGTTCCCTCACCGGAGCTCCAGCACAGACTGCAGGCATCTGCCTGGTTTCTCCCTGCTAAACAGGGATTATTCCTTCTGCCCCTTTGCCTTACACCTCTCAGCATTAGCTAGCAGATCTCATGCTGGCTACAGTCCGTGCTGTGGGAGATGACAAAGGCTTTTTGGAGCTAATCAACAGGTAGCTGGTAATGTCCTTCCTTGGAAAACCTGTTTAAGAAGAGCTTGAACTAACAGAGGCTTTGTTTTCTTAATAGGTTGATAAACACCGAGTTAATGGTGATAAACCTATCTGGGTTGCTCAGGGGGAGGGAGGGGGCACATCAGAGTGTCCTGCCTGGGCCCCTCCCTGCAGCTCAGCCCTGGAAGGGCAGGGAGGGCTGCTCTAGTGCCCCCCAGTTTCTACCCTGAGCCACTGCAGGCATGTGTCTGAATTTTTTTCAGTCCAGAGGGAATGTCTGAACGGTTACAAACTGGTTCAGCCTAGCCAGGTTAGACTAACCTGTAAAGATTAAATCAATTCAAGCTTAGACTTTTTGAATATATGTCCCTAGACTTTGAAAGCAGCTTCTGTTTGCTAAACTTCTGTTCTGTTACAGGTTTAAACCAGTTTCTGATCACTGAAAGTGGCTTGTGTGTAACTTCTGTCCCTTAGCTAGAATGTTTTTACTTCCCTGATTTCCTGATTATATTGGATCCAAATACTACTTTTTAAAATCTTTTCTCCCCCATGTGATATTCCCTCTTCCATTTTCCTTTTCATCTCCCTCATACCCAATCAAATCCTCTTGAATACCCCTAGTTTTGTAATTTCTCCCAATCTCCCTGTCCTTGTACTTTGGCATCATCTTTTTCTTGGATTTAATAGTTTTCCGTTCAGTTTTATGATGCCTCTCTGTGTCATTATTGAGCTGAGATTCCATGGTGCTTTCCATTAAAGTTAGTTGCTCAAATATTTTAAGATCTCCTTTTTTTTTCTTTTTCATAATGCACTGCTGTTTTTGTTGTGTAAAGATACATTTAAAAGGAAAACACCATCCATATCTTATACTTGTTTCTCTGGGAGATGCTGTAATTTCACTAACTTCCTTGCTTCTCCTAAATGATGTCTGTGATGAATCTTGAAACACTTGTATTTTATGTTCTTCTAGAATAGCATCAGAAGTCTCTTAACCTTCTTCTGAATCTGCTACTTCTGTTTGAAACAGAAAATTATAGTATCATGTGTCTTAGTTGGTTTTGGTGGGGAAGGAGAGAGAGAGAGGAGTGTAGATAGCTTTATCCATGAGGACTGTTGCCATTCCTTTGTTTTAAGTTGTGTGAAGGAGTGGAATAGATACCTTCTTTAAATATTCTGCTGGCTCTCCCTTCTCCATATCTTCTAGGAATTGTCTTATTCTTGCACTATTTCTTATCTCTTGATTTTCTACAGTCTTAGTTTTCTCTTAAACCATCTTTTTCTTTTTTTCAATCAGGTTCATTTTATTTTGCAGATGTATTGCTGATTGAAGGTTTCCTTCCACCTTTATCTCCAGGTCTGTGACCCTACCCCAATTTCTTTTTCTCTTCTCTGATTTTATAAAATTGTGCCTCCATAAAGGATTTTAAAGCTCTGATTTCTGAGATTAATTCACTTAAGATCTCTCTGGTCAAAGGGGCTGTTTTGTACTCTTTCAGGCCACACTGGGTAGAGCACCGTGCATTTCCTCTTCCACTGTTTCAAGAACCTCTTCTTGAATTTCTGGTTCTACAGCTGTCTTGGAGAGGTGTAGGGGAATATTAGAAAGATTTTTGTAACAGAAATTTATGATGTTCCTGTTGGTAGTCTCTTAACTGCTCCACCACCATATCCAGTCATACAATATATTTGTTTGATAAAAGAAAATCTACTGCACAATAACTGATACTGCACCAGCATGTCGAGGTATGCTGACACTGCATTCTGAGATGGATGCAAATTCTGAATGATCTTTTAAAATTAATAATTGGCACTCATGATGGATAATGCCTCTTATAGCTTAGGTTTCCCTAAATGTTTGGCACATTTGAACTACTTTTAATAAGGGTTAATAAAGTGATGAGTAATAATTATTGAGAAATATTTGGATGTTTCAACACTACCCTTCACTTGCCTAATTTATACAAAAATATCATTAGCCCATTCTGTACATTTTATAAGTGGGTAGTCCAGATTTAATATTTAGTCCGCTGTAGAATTATGGCCAAGTAGGAAATGTACTCTAGCCCATATACACCCATTGAAACACGTTTAGCAAGTAATATTGTTCATATATGACATTTACAATGATATTTTATGTCTCCAAGGTACATTTAATGTATTATCAAAGATATAGTAACACCACCATCTGGTAGGGGGGGAATATAAGAAGGAGCTAAACTAAGGCGTCTTAATTTCACATGCTTAAGGAGAAAATGAAGAATAAACACAAAAAAATTATTAGAAATGGCATTTCTGACCTAATAAGAGGATAACTTGAGCTGGTGGCTTTTTAAGGTTATTATACATGGATCTTTTTTTTTGTCTCTTATTTCAGTATAATTGCTACAGTACAGTGCCTTAGTCTACAAAGCCCATGAAGTGTGGTTAACACATGCTATCTTCTATGGCTAGTGGCACCACAAAGGCATGGTTTGGTTAGCATTCATGTCTAGCTATCTCTGGCTCCAGATAACCAGGTGCCCAACGACGTGAGGTGGCATTTGGCTTAAGTCCAAAACAAGACTTGAACTCACAGTTCTGGAGCCATATGGCAATCTCTTAACTATTCCACCACCATATGCAGTCATACAATATATTTGTTTAATAAGAGAAAATCTACTGAGAAATTTCATAGATTTCATAGACATCAGGGCTGGAAGGGACCTCGAAAGATCATCGAGTCCAGCCCCCCGCCCAAAGGGCAGGAAGTCAGCTGGGGTCATGGGATCCCAGCAAGATAAGCATCCAGTTTCATCTTGAAGGTGTTCAATGAAGGCGCTTGAACCACCTCCGGTGGCAGGCTGTTCCAGACCTTGGGGGCTCAGACAGTAAAGAAATTCTTCCTTATGTCCAGCCTGAAACGATCTTGAAGTAGTTTGTGACCATTCGACCTCGTCATCCCTCAGGGCGCTCTGGTGAACAAACGTTCCCCCAGATGCTGGTGGTCACCCCTGATAAACTTGTAGGTGGCTATCAGATCACCCCTGAGCCTGCGCTTTTTCAGGCTAAAGAGCCCCAGGGTTCTCAGCCTGTCATCGTTGGGTCTGCTTCCCTGACCTCTGATCATGCGCATGGCTCTTCTCTGGACTCTCTCAAGCTTCTCCACATCCCTTTTGAATTGTGGAGCCCAAAACTGGACACAGTACTCCAGCTGCGGCCTCACTAAGGCCGAGTACAGGGGGAGAATGACGTCCCGGGATTTGCATGAGAAGCATCTATGGATGCAAGCCAGCGTTTTGGTCGCTTTACTAGCCGCCGCATCGCATTGCAGGCTCATGTTCATCTTGTGGTCAATGATGACCCCCAAGTCTCTTTCTTCCATAGTGCTAGCCAACATAGCACTGCCGAGCCTATAAGGATGCTGCGGGTTTTTTTTCCCCAAGGTGGAGAACCTTGTATTTATTGGCGTTGAAAATAACTGATACTGCTCTAGCACGCTGGGTTATGCTGACACTACAGAGATGGATGCAAATTACTGAATTATCTCTTTTAATTTTAAAAAAATGTAGCGCTAAACAGCAGATTTACGCCACGTGTCTTCAGAATTGTGACTCTTGGCTGTCATGTCTGCAGAGCCCTGATCATGTGCAAAATTTGGCTCTTCCGGTGCTTTGATAATCTCTTGTGTCATTTCCCTAAGTTGGCCTTCTGCATGCACTATATGGAACGTTCCTATTTAGAACTGTACTGGGATGCACTGCTGAACTGCATTCTTTGATCTTTTATTCTTTGATATTTGGTTAAAGGGAAAAGGTTCACAAATATATTTCAGTAGGTTGATATCCTGTCTCCCATAAATTGAGATTTTATAACCTGCAAAATGAAAATGACTTTGGGTAAAGCTTGATGGGTTAAATCTTGTCCTCTTTCAGCATCAGGGTATTATTAGTGATTGAGAGCTGGGAAGAAGCTGTCCTGGACTCAGTGCTTTAGAGGTTACATATTTGTTCCTGGAAATCCCTGTAGGAATATTCCACACATGTTAGGGCCTCAGGCTTTTGTATATTTTAACATTGGATTCTTCTTAAGAATCATACCTCCACAGGGAAATTCTCATGAACCACTTTCTTTCATATTTATACACGTGCAGAGCATTTCCCATCCAGTTAATGATCAAATAATGTCTTGGTGGCAACTAGAGTAGTAAGACTATTATAGGAAAATATGTATTTTAATTGCTTACCATGAGATGCAGTTTATTATTAAGAAATGTTTAGACTCAGCTTAATTTAACTTCTCTCACTTGTCTCAAGACACAGAAGAAACTGGGCACCAGGATTTTTTATTCATGCATGATTCCCAATCTGGTTTTAAACTCCTATGTTCTCAGCTAAAAACAATGAGAGGAAATGTGGAACTTGGGGTAAGGCGTGTGTATTTATGCACAAGAGCACCAGCCAAATATTTGCTGCTACAAGGGGATATCACCTCTTTTTCATTTTCTACTGACATGTAAGTAGAGTGACCATTTAAACCCTGATTTTCAGTGGGAAATGAATGTGGTGGGCTGGTGGTACATGCATGCACCTTGCACTGCCATTGCTACTCTACCCTCCCCCTGCCAGAGCTGGAACTAGAGCTACTGCAGGTAAGATGCAGGGTGTGGGAGGGAGGGAAGGAGGCAGGGAAAGGAACAGGAGGATAAGGTTCCATTCTGGTTCCATTCTGGAATCCTCCCCTACTTATTAAAGGCTTGTGCCATGTTTGTCTACCTATTGTTAAGCTGCTGGTGTGTGTTTTTATGACTTTCTTAGTTCCCATTGAAAAAAGATTTATTATTTGTTTAGATTTTGAACGACAGGGGGTAACAAATTGTTAAATCTTTAATTTTCTTCAGCTTCAGAGCTGCTTCAACTCTGGAAGCTGGAGCAAGACCCACTAAATTTCAGAGGGAAATGGTAGTCATTATAAGAAGCATGTACATAACTATATCTTGTTTGTCATTTACAAACAAAAGTACCTAATCCACCTGGATTTTCTAACTGATTTCTTTCACATAACTTTTGCCTTTGTGATTTTTAGTGTACCAATGAAATGTCATCTTTTACTCACACAATTATTCTTCTAATTTTTAATTTTTATTCCAGACCTCCTAGATACTCCCATATCATCCTGGCATTGCAAGCTTCAAAGACAAGAAGTAAATCCCAAAACATATGTGTAGCCATGTCTAATTGTGCAGTAAATTAAATGATGCATTATGACAGGAAATGCAACAGTGATTCCACATTTTTTTTCAGTAGTATCTGCTAGACTTCCTAAAATAGATTTTCCTACACAGAAAACTATGTCAGACTTTTTATGTGTCAGCTTGTAGCAGAAAAAAATTCACTTGCTCTTCTTTATATTAGAGGAATGAAGTCATATGTTTTATATTAAATGTTTTATATTACAGAGATTTGGTCTAAATTCAACAAAGGTTTTGAAGTATCAGGGGGAAATAATTAGTCTTAGTCAAAACAGTAGAAATACCATTCCTTGGGAATGGATTGACAATTTGGAGTAAAGATGAATTCGAAGACGCTGCTTAGAAGTAGTAGGGTTGGAGTGTTGCTATAGCCATGATGGTCCAGGAAATGTACATGAGGCAAAAAGTTTTTATGATATGTTTTATTGGACCAACTATACAGGTGGGAGAGATGTTGGACACAACATGCTCTTTTTCAGGTCTGGGAAAGGCTCTGAAGATGGGCATTTTTATGCCCTAAACTGGGTTGTCTAACATTGGACTCTATAGTTGGTCCAAAAAAATATCATAAAAACACCCCTTGCCTCTATTGTTGTTTAGAAGGATGTGGTTCGTCCTTTGGATGCAGGTGAATTTGCTTTTTTAATTGTTATGATACTATCATGCTGTAAGAAGTTCTTACAGTAATGTCTGTACATCTCCTGCTCCTGTTATTTTCAGGCAGACCTCTTCAAGTTGATTTAGCTTCTCCAAGATGCTATTGTGACCTCATAGATAAAAATAAGAATCACTAGGTGCTTCTACACAAGACACTATGGTGCTGTAGCGACACGCTATGGTACTGTTGAGTCTGTTGGCAAAAACCATGATGTCGCCGTAGAAACACACTTCCTTGTTACAGTTGCTACAGCGACGTAGTGGCCAAAAATAACCATGTGCAGTTGGCATGGCTCAGTATGGGCTGTTAGTGCGCCATCTTTTAGTACTCATAGTTTCATAGTTACAGGGTCGGAAGGGACCTAATAGATCTTCTAGCCCGACCCCCCGCCAGGGCGGGAGAACAACCCAAAAAAAAACCACCCTAAAAACAAAAACGGGACTCAAATGAGTCCAGCCAGGTAAGTATCCAGCCTCTTCTTAAAGATCCCCAGGGTAGGGGCCAGCACCACCTCCCTTGGAAGTTGGTTCCAGCTCCTAGCCGCCCTAACTGTGAAGTAGTTTTTTCGGATGTCCAATCTGTACCTCCTCTCCATCAACTTGTGCCCATTACTCCTTGTTATGCCAGCGGGGGCTAGGGGAAACAGCGTCTCCCCCAAACCCTTCTGGTTCCCCCTAGTGAGTTTATAGACGGTCACCAGGTCCCCCCTCAGCCTTCTCTTGTGGAGGCTGAATAGGTTCAGGTCCCGCAGTCTCTCACTGTAGGGTCTGCCCTGTTGTCCCCGGATCATGCGGGTGGCCCTCCTCTGGACCCTCTCCAGGTTGTCCACATCCCTCCTGAAATGGGGCGCACAGAACTGGACACAATACTCCAGCTGCGGCCTGACCAGCGTCGCATAGAGGGGGAGGATCACCTCCCTGGCTCTACTCGAGATGCACCTGTGGATGCACGACAAGGTCCGGTTAGCCCTGCCAACCATGACCTCGCATTGTCGGCCCATGTTCATCTTGGAGTCAATAATGACACCAAGATCCCTTTCCGCCTCCGTGCTCTCAAGTAGGGAGTTCCCCATCGTATAAGTGTGCTGCTGGTTCCTACTACCCAAGTGCAGCACCCTGCACTTGTCCGTATTGAAACACATCCTGTTCCTGTTTGCCCACCCCTGTAACCTATCCAGATCCTTCTGCAATCTCTCTCTCCCTGCTAGCGTGCTCACCTCCCCCCAAATTTTGGTGTCATCAGCGAATTTAAACAGGTTGCTTTCCACCCCAACATCAAGATCGCTGATGAAGAAATTGAACAGCGCAGGCCCCAGGACCGAGCCCTGGGGGACTCCACTACCCACCTCCCCCCAAGTCGAGTATGATCCATCCACCACCACCCTCTGAGTGCGACCCTTCAGCCAATCTGCAATCCATCTGACTGTGTAGGCATCTATGCCACAGTCGCCTAGTTTATTAATTAGGATGGGGTGAGAGACGGTGTCCCTACTTGCAAAAGGAAGTACTAAATGATGACAATAACAAAGGCACTGTACGGCCACGTGTAGACCCACTATTATATACATTCTATTTCTCTTTAAACACAAATTAGATTGCTATAGAGAGGAAAAAGTGGTTAAACCTAAAATTTGTATCTTTGATATTCTTTGAGGAGATCAAATAATTAATAGGCTAGTGCTTATTTCTTTATGAGTTCCATTTATTTCCCAGTGGAAATACACGAATAGATTTCAATGATGAACAAGGACAAGATTTATTTTAGTCCAAATGAATGAATGCTAAGGGGCACTTCTAGTACTTTTAAGTTTCTGAATAGGAAGGAAAGAGAGTACTGTCCAGGGATTTGACTACGTAATTTAAAAATAGAGAGAGGGAGGTAATTAAAAGCAGCAAATGTGTGACTTGTGGTTTCCTAAAGTCTAAGAGAACATCACAGGAATTTAAGTTTCCCAAAGTTAATGCTGTAGCTATAGGGTCTTGAGGACATTTGTGCTTTCAAGTTTCTGATTCCTTCTGTTTCTCCCCCACTTTGTCAAAGTAAGTTGCCTGTACTGGACATTAGAACTGAGGCCTAATAACAGCAGTATAATGCAAAAACAGTACTGTGTTGTGGGAGATGGAATCTTTACCCCTATAGGGATCTGTAGGAAAAACATCAGAATGGGGATCAGCTTCCGTTCTGTGACGTTAAAATAAAAATCTAAACAGAAGCACTGACATGAAGTGGTATCTTTGAAGAGAAGAAACAAATGACTCCAATATGTTTTTTTTATATTACGTTTGCTGCTGTTTGTAAACCTTAACTTTTAATGAATTCAGTTTCTTGACATAAGACCAACAAGTTTTTAAATCACCTTGTGTTTAGTTTGGTCCTGGATAGGACGTAACAGCAAGAATAGAGAATCTTGAGGCTCCTTAATAGGCATGGGTTCAGTGTGGACATTTATTTTAACCTCATCATGTAGGGCAATGCCTTAACTCTTCCCTTGGCCCTGAGAAACTTTCCATGTTGTTTCCAGGATTTCCCCAGTCCTGCAACAATACTAAGGCTACTGCTTCCACAGTACTCTGGAGGATCTTCTGTCCTGTCTGTTGGGCTGTTCCAGTGATTTCTCATATGTGCAATTATTTTCAGACACAAAATTGGATAAAGATGAGGAGCCTTCACAAATAGATACTATATGCTTTTCTCTCTCTTCTGAAGAAATCAACCAGCTGTAGGCTTTTCCACCTCCCCCTAAAGCAGAGCAAGAAGCAGCCTTGCGCAATCCTACCATTTAATAGAAATATAGTCTTGCAGCTGGTGGCCATACTCAGCTTTTTCCTACCTTCTATTTTCAGAGGAAAAAACAACTGATAATTTGCTGTTGTGGACCATACTTTTGCTGTCAGAATAGCAAGGAGGTTGGCTGGTAAGGGACCTTCAAAGCCTACTGGAAGGAGAGAGAGAGAATAAAAGGTTCTGGTCTTGATCGGGAAAGAAATGTATAAAGGTAATTTTTATCTTGACGCAGTCCAAGCCTTACTTTTACAATATGCCAAATCTATCTTATTTTGAAATATTCACTCCTAATCTGTCAGTGTTAATACTGGGTAAGTCCTACACTTCCTGTGTGACTTCGGACAAGTCACTTAATTTCCTTGTGCCTCAATCACCTGAACAGGAAAAGTTGACAAAACCTAGTGAAGCCAATAAAAAAGAGGTTGGGCAGCAGAGCTTCATTTTCCTGGGTTGAAAAGCAAAATAAAACAAAATCAAAACCTTATTTAATTGAACATTTTGCAAGAAACAATGGATTCTGCACACAGAATTCAAAATAGTCATTTAACACTTTCACTTTTTAGTGAAAAGATTTTTTAAAAGGTGGTACTATACAACCAAAAAACATTGCTTTTGTATTGCTGTTTGCTTGATGAAGGTGTCAGGCTCATCTGTTATTGTGTTCTACTATACCACACGGTTATATTTACAATGGAACTGTAAGGCTGCAATCTTGCAAACATGAGTAAGTTTATGCAGAGGTTTTATCTGACTAAGTTTTTTATTTGAACATGGAATAAACCAATGTACATATTTGTGTTTCAGGATAATCAAGTTGCTTATCAGAAAGTCCAGGTGACTCAAAATGAATCTGCTAAAAGTTCACACTTTATGCACTGTTATTAAGACACGGTAGGTGTAAATGACATTTTAAAGAACATTTCCTACAAAAATGGCAAAAACCTACAAAGAGTGGAAGCTTGTTTATATTACTAGGAAAGCGTAAAAGAGTATCACACAGGCGTGCAAAGAGAAAATTAGGAAGGCCAAGGTATGATCTGAGATGCAGCTGGCAAGGGCCATAAAATGCAATAAGAAGGGGTTCTGTAAGTATGTCAAGAGGAAGAGGAAGACCCAAGAAACAGTAGGTCCCTTGTGGAATGCAGAAGACAATCTAGTTACAGATGATGTTAATTAATGTCTATTTTTCTTCAGACTCCACAAATAGGGGCAGCTACCAGATGATGAGCGCAGTTGGCAGCTCAGAAAGGAAAGGAGTCAAACAGCCTTAAAATAGTGACAGAACAGCTTAGGGAGTACTTAGAGAAGCTAGATTATTTCAAGTCAGCAGGACTAGAAGGGATGCACCATAAGGTACTGAAGGCACTGGCTGAGGTAATTTCAGAGCCTTTACCATATCTGCTTTGAGAACTCATGGAGATTGGGTGAAGTCCCAGATGATTGGAAAAGGACAAATATAGTGCCCATCTTTAAGAAAGGGAAGAAGGAGGAACCATGGAATAACAGACCAGTTAGTTAGACCTGAATACCTGGAAAGATCATGGAGCAAGTCCTCAAGGAATCTATTGTGAAGCACCTAGAGGCGAACAAGGTGATCAGGAACAGGCAGCATTGATTTTTCCAAGAGCAAATCATGCCTGACCAACCTCATATCCTTCTGTGATAAACTGACAGGCTCTGTGAATAGTGAAAACAGTAGATGTGATTATACTTTGACTTTAGCAAGGCTTTTGTCACCATCTCCCACAACAATCTCATGAACAAACTGAGGGAAAACAGACTAGATGAAAGTACTGTAAGGTGGGTACATAACTAGTTGGATCATTGTACTCAACTAGTAGTCATAAATGGCTCAGCGTCTAGTTGGGAGGAGGTATCAAGTATAGTTTTCAAGTGTCTGTCCTGGGTCAGTATTGTTCAACATCTTCATTAAAGATTTGGACAGTGTGATTGAGTGCACGCTTAGAAAATGTATAGATAACACCAAATTGGGTGGAGTTGCAGATACTCTGTAGGCCTAGGATCCAGATTGAAGTGGATAGACAGGAAAATCTTCTGTAATCAACCAGATAAAATTCAACAAGAACAAGTGCTAAGTCAGAATAATTGTACACACAAACACAGACTGGAGAATGACTGGATAGGCTGCAGAACTTCAGTGAAGGATCTGAGGGTTATAGTGGACCATAAGTGGAATTTGAGCTAATAGTGTGCTCTTGTTGCAAAAAAACGGTATACTGTCTTGTATTAACAGGAATGTGACTTACAAAACAAGGAAAGTGATTCTTTCTAGCTTTGGGCCTCACACTTCAAGAAGGATATGAATAGTTCAGAAAGAGTCCAGCAGAGAGCAACACAAATGATTATAGAGGCCTGGAAAGGCTGAAAGAATGAGGGTTATTTAGTGTGGAGAAGAGAAGATGAAGGAGGGATTTCATAACAGTCTTCAAATACCTGAACGGTGATTATAGAGAAGATGGAGATTGGGTTTTCTCCATGACCATAGGGGGCTGGACTAGGAGCAGCTGCCTCAAGCTGGATCAGAGAAAATCAACATTGGAACTATCTGACTATATAGGTGGTCAAGCACTGGAACAGGCTACCTAGAGAAGTTGTAGAGTTTACAACCCTGGAAGTTTTCAAAAGCAGGTTTGACAGAGACTTGGTTGGCATGGTTTACAGAGGAATTATCCTGCCTTGAGGAGGGGGCTGGACTAGATGACTGTGTTCCTTCCAGCCCTTCTTCCGTAAGATCCTATATAGAAATCCAAAGCAAGTACTTAAAAAATCCCATAGCCTAATTTAGGTAAATATAAAACACTAAGATAAATTCCTGGCCCCACTGAAATTCATGGAGTTTGATTTACCCAAATGTGAAAAGATGCATAAGCATAATAAATTGAAGTAATGAAAGGGGAAGAAAATATTAATATTTCCCATAAAAAATGGTTTAGAAATAAAAACATGTTTTTTGTTATGTAACATACTTTATGTTCAGTCTTGACTAAAGGGTGCACCTTTTCCTTGCCATTGTAGCAAGGAAGTAATCCTTTATATTAGCATAGATGAGATTCCTTCAAGTTTAGCTTTTTGAAGTATTTCCAATGTTTTCAGCTTAGTGGCCCAAATCCACTATATGACATCACTTTATTGAGACAAGATTTTCAGATACATGTTTTATATTTTTTCTACATTTCTTTTCACATAACTCATAGTATTTCAAAAGCTCCTTACAGTCCCAATAAATTCATAGACAATCTGTTCCACTGACCTTATTGGTGAGAATAGGCGCGACTAAAATATGGCCCGTAGACCTATGTTGTGTGGCCTGAAGGTTTTCCTATGGGCCCAAATATTTGGCAGTGGGGGAGCAGTGGCAGCATTAATTACCAGTTCCCAAGGTGTGGTAATTAACACTGCTGCTGCTTGTTCCACTACTAAATTTCTGGCCAGATGACATGGCCTGTGTTTTGGATCAGGCCCATAGGACTGGATGTATTGAGCACACTGGCTTAGAAAATCAGAGAGAAGTCCTGGTGGATAAAAGTGTTCACATCAGGACTTCAAAAACGAGTAATGATATGACTTCAGAAACTAATAGTGTTATTCAAAACTACTTAATTGCTGTATGAAGCTAACACAGGCTGCCAGATATTGATGATATATTTCACTGCTCAGAGACTGTTGATAGGCAAAAGACTTTGGGGCAGTTACATTTCTGCAGGTGTTGAAAATTGCTCATTTATGGATTCTAATGAGTAAAAATACATTAAGGAATTGTTTTCCAACTTCGATGGAAATAGTTCCAAGAATACAACCAATTGGAATTATTCAGCCAATGGACTGGAAGTATTAATTTGCCAAAAATGAAGTAAAATATAATAAAATAAAATAAATAAAATAAAATATACCATAAAAACTGATTTGTTGTCTTGTTTGAAGTCTGTAAAATCAGACCCAGACAGATGAATTGATTTCATTCAAAGAATTTAGTACTTTTGAGAACATTCTCTTTCAAATATTCTCTCCTTTAGATCACTGGGTTTGAATTTTGAATATGCCTGATTCCAACACCTTTTCCACAAAATAGATTTGATAATTATACTTGTCTTGAAAGAAGACATTATGGAACATGCAACAAATGGATTTATACTTTTTGAGGTCTAAATAATACCCCCAACTTTTGGTTTCTGCTAGTTATCAGGAAGTAAATTTAAGAGAAATTGAGTACGATAAAAATGCTTCAAGACAATAAGGCATTCAAAAAGCCTGAGATGGATTTAAACCAATTTACGTGGGTTTTCCTAAGCAGTCCAGGTTAGTTTGGTAGTGAACAGAACACAAGTTTGCCCTTTGGTGGTGGGGGCGAGGGAAGAAGTGGCTAGTGCAGAAAGCCTGCATGCCTTCAAGGCCAGGAAGTTGGGGGAGCTCCTCCACTGCTGAGTGCAGTCCAGCAGCCAGGCCAGCCAGTTGGTTGCTGGGCACAAGCCCTGCGCTGCCCACAGTCCTCTGTCAGCTGCAGACGAGCAGTAAAGGCAGCAGTGTGGTCTGCTCTCTGGGTCTGTGCTCACGGGGAGTATGAGGGTCCCTGGGTGGGTTCCCACACACCCACACAGGGACCCCAATGCCCCTCATAGGTGGGTGTAGATCCAAGGAGTATGAGTGGGCTACAAGGGATGGACAAGCACCCATCATCAGGCACTGTGGTGACCCTGCTCTATGAGAGCCCCAGGCCAGGGCCAGCTGGGCACTCAGCCAGAGCAGCTGAGCACAGGCTGAATTTCAGCACACCTCCCTGTGGGGGCCGGGGGGGTTAGTTTGGGGCCCACAAAGGAGCCTGGGGTGCTGGATGACAGTGAACTAACTTGATTCAATAGGGGATCTGGTACAGAAGTTCAGTGCTCTGAACTAATCTAATTCAAATAATTTGAGTGTGCATTGATCCACGACTCTCTTAGACCAAGTTCCATCATTTTTAGTCCTGACTGTGTGTCCTAAACTTCTATATGATTATGGGTTTGATTTGAATTCTGATCACTTACTGCAGATTATGTGTAACATCTGTATTGATTTTTTTTTAATACACCTTCCTAATTAATGGATTCACAAACATTATCAGTTTTGGCTCACAACTGAAATTGTGGTCTACAGATTGTCATTAGTATGGGCCACCATACTCTTTATTTGTAGCCACACTGGCCATTTCAGCATCTCATAATTTCCTTTTGACAGTGAAATTGGGAAAGCAATATTAGAAAAGTTTTTTTTAGCTGAGATGAATTGAGTTTTGCCCAATAATTTCAGTGTGAATAGAGGTAAGCCAAGACTGATTAGTTTTGGAAATCTCACAATGCATTTTAGTTTTCTATTAATGTGATTAAGCAGCTGCAACTAAAATACACGAGTCAGCGTTGTGTAACCAGATGTCTTTTGTAGCCCAACAAACCGGAGTTTGGCAAGTTCTGTCCTAATTTAGAAAACAATTTGTGATAGGAACCTTCCCTCCCTCACCAAAACTTACTTTTACATATCCTGAACTGTAAGACTTCAGTTCCATGAAAAATCATTATTTTGGAAGCATTGTGCGCTCTGCCTTTTTGCTGATCTCTGTGCCTATGCCTTCATGTTCGTGTTCTGCTGATGCTTAAGACTGAAAAGTCAGATTGTCTTTGTAACCAGCTGGACTACACAGAATTTCTTGGCTTTATTTTTGTACAGGCAGGCATTAATTTTGGTTTTTAGGAAGGAAAATATATTAATGTGGATAATGGATAGGAGATCTGAGCGTTTTGCTTTAGGTCTGTCAGATATCCCATATGACTGTTGGGTAAGAGACTCTGGGATTTATCCTGGCATTAAGATTTACTCATAATTTAATAGGAAGTTTCATATATGGATTGATGAAAGGTGTAAACCTTAACTATTTGTGTCTCCATGTCACACTCTGCATAACATGGTTACTAGCCTCTTTATAGCTGGATTATGATCATACAGTAGTAAAAGTGAGTAGTAAAAGTGTTTTAAAAGTAGTAAAAGGTCTATAACATTTACATTTCTACAAGACCTTCCAAGGAGCACTGTAAAAACATTCTCATGTCAGAGTCTGGGTGAAAACTGGATTTTAGCTTTGTCCTCCATAGCATGCCAAGACCATAATCCTCTTTATGCTACCTACCTTTTTATAAAAGAAGATAGACATATATAGTCTATTTTTATTCTTCAAGCATTGATATACATGCCAGTGGGAGTCCTCTCTGAGACTGATTGGCAGTCAGCCAACTGCTGAGTCTACATTTAGAGCCAGTAAGGAAAATTTCACTTAAAAGAGACCTTTCTCTCAACCTTGGGAGAAAGATATGGTCACATTTAAAGTCAGATAAAAGGGTGTTAACCATTAATGGTTGCTGAATTAAAAGTCTGGTCTTTTTGACTGAAGTGATTAATTTTGGGTTTTTGGTGTCGCCAATAGGCTGCTTAAATCAGCCTAAAATACCAAAGAGAAAGACATGGGTAGACAAGATTCTTTGGGTAAATCTGGTATCTTTTATTAGACCAACCAAGAAAACAAACAGATGTAGTCTTCAACAAGTCAAAGGTATGTTACCCTTCTCTTTCTCTAAATCTCCTCCCTCTACATTAATCTAAAAAATTGGTTCAGGCTATTGTTCTTGCTATATACTACAATATTATATTGCCATGTGAATGGAAATGAGGGCTAAGGTAAGAAATTTACATTTGAAAGACTTAAAAGAGACACAGCACATACCTTTATTGACCAACAGTTTTGCATGCAGTAGCCTGGTGTAGTAGGTGTAATGAGCCAGTAACAAGAAGGAATTACAACATGAGAGCTTTATTTATTGAAAATAAAACTCCCTTTTGTTTAATCGATCATTACTAGCTTTTGCTGATTGCAGGGAGAATTACCCTATATTATGTATCATTGTGTGTGTGACACCAATAGTTTCCGCATTTAACTCACTCTCTTTGTTATTTTAAAATGAGCCACATCAGGCATACTTGCTTCTCTACATTAGCTGAGTCTTGCGTTTTGAGATGCATTAATGTATGTTATTTTGGCTGTGGTGCCTCCACATTATCCTGAGAGTCATAAAGCAAGAGGGATTGATAGATTCAGCATTTTGCTCATGTAACATGCAGAAGTCATTTAGTAAAATGATTGATAGTATTGCAGTGAAACAGTTCATAAAGGATAATGTCTTTCTACTTAAAATTCACATGCTATTACATAGGAAAAGCTTTGGCATTTGAAGGAAAAGTCAATTGAAACATCATCAGTGCGCAACAAGCTCTAACGTAACAGCACTTCGAATACGTGATGGAGAGGAGCATCCCATCAGACATTTTATTTCTGGGAACATAAGCTTCCTCACTAGTTAAATACAATTACTCACAAAGGATACCATTTGACAATTAGCCATAAACTTGTGATTAGATGGAGAGAGAGAGAGAGACTAGGCTACTTTCTTTCTTTCAGTCAGAAGGAGTGAGTCCAAGCAATTCTTTCAATAATTTCTTTAGGAGCGAGTCCAAGCCTTTAATATATTATGGAGAAGGGAGGGTATGCCAGGGATAATGGGTAATCTATTTTGTAAATCCTCAATCCAGTATGCATCAGCTGTAAATAAATAGAATACATTTTTTTTCTGTTTGCATCTTACTGAGCTGACTTGGTACTGCCACAATGCCAGTGACTCATCTTTGCCCATGTTATGAGATGTTGTAATTCTATCATTCCTCCTCAGTTTAAGATGACAATAGGAAAAGAGATGCTTGTTATTTTATTTTATCATAATGGTACGGTCCCCTGATATGTGTATAACTGCCTATAGGGAATGCTGGCCTTTTCCTGAAGGCTGAAGTTTATCTACCTTAAAGAGTAAAGCCTGAACTATTTCAGCATGAAAGTCATTGAGCTGCACCAGCAGCATGAAACAGAAGCAGATGTGTATTCAGGAAGATGGCAAACTCCTTTTACCATATATTGGAATGGAGGATGTTCTAGTGGATTCATGTATCTGGGCTGCTGATCTGGCCTGGATCCCTCTGACCCTGGATTAATCACTACAAAATTCATAAATTTTCTTTAATTTTAGTAAGAGAAGCAGAGAAGACATGATAGCTCTTTGTTCTTGATTCAGGGAGACGAGCATATGCTGCCTCCATTCCTCTACAGGTGCTTTGTTGGGTGCAATAATGTAGTAGGTGACATAATATACAAAGCAAAAGCTAGACTTTTGAGAGAGAGAATTTCCCCTCCTTTCCTTTTGAAAGGTGCACAAATATACTTTGGAAGATATAATTTGTTAGATAAAATGAAAAAGTATGAGAAAATTTTGTAAACTGAGAATGAGTTCAGTCTGAGGAATGACATAAAGTCACCACAGAAACATCAGTCCATAGGGGGCTATTTGGTTTATGATGTTTACAAGTGTACCTCCAAATGCTTCATATGTCCTGTTGTCAGTGCTGGATGGAAGGTTCACCCAGGGATTAGATTGAACAAGCCCTGGTTCAAGTCCCCATTCCACATAACACCTCTTTTATTGAAAATCCTCCGACTCTGGACAAAGGGGATCTGAACCAGAGACGAGACCTTTTACATTTAATGTTTCAGTGAGAGAGCTACCTTCTTTTTCCTATCACACAAAATTATTCAGTCTTCCTTGATATTGAAACCCCTTTGCATAAAAAATGTTGGTTTTGATGAAATGACATATTCTGCTGAAATTTTATTTCGGTGAAAATGTTCTGATCAGTTCCACTCAGTTTGATAAATGCTGGCAGTGGGTTTGTGTCTAAAGAAACATGGAAAAGGATGTGCTCCCCACTGAGCCTCAAATCTAGTTCAGACACAGAGAAAAGTGGTTGAGACTGACACATTATGCACAAAATAAGGGCACAAGTTTGAGGAGGTGCAGAAATTGTACAGACATGATCACTGAATATCTTCTCAGGTACATGTTTGAAGGAAAGATGTGAAAAAAGTGATAAAGGTTGCACGGGACAGGAGAAGATGGGTGATGTCAAGCACAAAAAGGTAAAGTAGAAAAAAAAGCATAAAAACAGAATAAGAAAGGATGCAGAGGCTCATAACTATCTTATAACTTGCTAATCAGGTTCACCACCTCTTAACATATTTGCTTTTCAAGAATCTACCTTGGTGAAGTTTGATTTGGGGTGTTTTTTCCTTACCTTTTTTCCTGCTGTTCTTTTTGCAATTATTTCTAATACAGCTGAGTCTTTTCCTTTCCTTCACTAGTCTTGGTTTTGATTTTTCCTTTATCATCACTCTCAATTTAATTCTGCTGTTTATTCCCATGTCAAATCATTAATAAAGATGCTAAGTAAAACAGGACCTACTAATGTCCCATGACACCTTACTGCAACTGGGCATAAAGTCTCCAAATTAGTGCTGAGAGGAATTTTTATTCCCTGAATGTAACATAACTTCAGTTATTAAGGACTGTGTCAAATCTCTGTCAGGTTTTTATATAGCTTCTATCCCCAGGAAATGCAGCATATGTGGAAAAGTGCAGAGGATAGCTTCTTATTGCATACCGGTGATTTTTTTTCTTTTACTGACTGAGGGAAAATAATTGATTACAGATAAGAAAGGAAAGGGACATTTTGGAAAAGGGCTGCTTCCATATCTACAGCTGTTGGGACACCCAGTCATAGAAGTTTCACTAATACTAATAGTACTAATAGCATGTATGTAGCTTGTATTGTAGATTTCATGGGGAGAACCAGTTGCTTCATGCAGCAAGAGCTTTGCCATGAAAACAATGCAAATGTCTCCTGTGTACGCTGAGAACACTTACGACACTATGGTAGCAATGGCAAAAGGTTAGGCAGAATGGTACCCTAGAGACTAATTGGTTCAGAGGGCACCTATGAACTTTCATAGGAAACGGCCTACTTCAGGTGGAATGTAAATAATAAAGCCTCTGCATTTTCTGGAGTACTAGGTCGTGCCTAGATCACTGGCCCTGGTGCCCTACATGTCAGCTATCAGAATTAACTGAGTGTAGAAGGGAAACATACGATGGACCCTTTGTGAATTGTTTCTCACATTATCCAAAGCTCAAGAAGGTACCAACCATTCGTCAGGCACTCACGAATCCCAGCAGAGAACTACAATTGTTCCAAAGCAGAGCTAAGCACACAGAAGCAAATCCAGAGAGATCAGTGTTGTATGGCTCAGTTCTGTTTTATGCTTATCCATGGGTGTAAAATTAAGTGTGTAAGAATTTGCAGCATTGCAGCCCTAGTATAAAAAAGCATTTGGGGATGAAACTTCTGTGTAGATTAAGATGGAATAGGTACTTAGCACAGGGAATTGGAAACAAAGGATTCTATTCCTAGCTCTGATACTGATATACACTGTGACCTTGAAAACTTCAGTAATTAGAATAACCAAAGTTTGGGAGTGGTTACCTTTTTGTGTCTTCTCAACCGAAACATAAAATACATGGAATTACCATGAATCTGTTCCCATGCAGCAGAGATCAAGATCTTGCCCGCTGGCTGTTAAATATTTAGACAGGAAATAGATTTTTAAAATTCCATTTTTTTTTTTTTTTAACATTTGTGAAAATTTGAGAGCTAAAAGTTGTAGACAAAGTATTTACATATTGGAAAGAGAAAACACCTCCATATTAAAATGTGTTCCTAATCTATTCCTTTACTATAGAGACAGTAAATTCAGTCACTCTCTGAGCAAATAGTGCATTTTCCAAATGTATTAGGTGAGACGTTACTGTGCTGTAGATTGTTGAACTGAGCTGAAGCTTTGAAATTCCCATAATTTAGAGCTACAGTTAGGATTTAATTATGGGCTTGATTTAGCACATGCTTCAGTAAAATGTATTTTTCCACAACACAGCGCCAGCTGAACTCATTAGCTTTGACATGAAAGGGATACCTTTCCCAACTTGGAGGATATAAATGCTAGCAAAAAAAAAGTTTGCAGTCAAAAGTTGGCCTCTTGAAGATATGCTGGACTGCTAGAAAAAAATCCTATGGTTAAGCTGAAAATTCTGTTACCTTCCAGTTTCAGTGACTCAACAACTATTTTGTTTAGAAATGTCCTTTAAAATATATACCATATTGTTATTTTCCTGAAATTGAGGCTTTGGAATCTGTCATGAAAGGAAATTAACCGTTTGGAATACAAAACAGCCAAAATCAGTGCATCAGTGGAACTTGACAACACAAGGAACTGGTATTGTGATAGAGGACTGCTTCCTGACCAGTTCAAATCCAGCCCAGATCTTGTTAGTTAAATTTCACACTGCTAACCAAAAAGCATTGTAATCTATGCACATCAGGTGTTGGCCTCATTCCATTTCTCAGTAAACGAGCACTTATGTCCTTAGAATGCCACCATAGGAGTTTGACTAGATAGTTTCAAAAAAAGTTCTTTACTTGCAAGCTTTTAGGCTTCATAATAATATGAATTTTCATTTCCACTTAGGAGAAATTTTACAATCTTTGTATTCTCCTGTGCTTGAGGAAGGGTGAGCGTACCTGAAAGTTTGCAAATTAAGGGGTTTTTTTTGTGCAAATATCTAGTTGGTCTAATAAAAGATATCACCTCTACCACGAGTTCTGATTCCTTTTGCCTGTAGATCAATACAGCTACAGCCTGTATCCCTGAATCCTAGTAGATTGTAATTTGCACCTTTGTTTGCAATCTCAGCAGAGGCTCCAAGGCCTAAATGAGCCTGGAGCTCTTAGTTGTGCTTTGTGTAGGCCAAGGTGCCCTCAAGTAGTTTGCATTTCCTTTGGCCGTGTTTTCCTCCTTGGGTTGGAATTTTTAAAATAAGAAAATTGGCAGTTCGAAAGGAGCTAGGCTCCTCCGAAAACTCCAGCTTCAGTGTCCAGCCTGTCTACTTAGCACTGTTGGAGAGCACTTAAAATGGTTTCACAAGATTTTTTTTTTAAAAGCTGGAGATTTGAAAACATAACACAGCAGCAATGCACCTTAAATATTGTTAGAATATTCCTAGCATTATTCATTCTTGCTGATCGTTGTGGGGACAGCACAGAACCCTCAGATCACCATCTCAGGTGGTGAATGGAACTTTTTCAATTGACCTAAAATAATTCGTTTGTTTGTTTTGGGAAGAAAAAAAAAATTATTTTGAGTTGATCTGGAATGATATTTTTTCTGGGGGAAGAAGGGAGGTTGATGACAAAGCCAAGAACTCAGTTATGCACATGGCCCCTTTATCTTAGAGGACTATTTACAACATCAAGGAAGGATCTGAGTTGTAATATCAGGGAAATTGCAAACAGTTTGACAGTAGAGGCTACTGCTTTATTTAGCTAGTCTTATTTAAGTTTCCTTGCAGGTATCCTGTGGATTTAAGTTCATGCACATTTGGTTTTGAATATAGTTAATGCAGTTGAACTTCTTCTTAATACCTTGATATTTATTACATTTTATCCCAGGGCTTTTGCAATGAGTTGACTGGTGTCTGGCATTTAAGAGAATGCTTCAGGTTTAGAATGACTTCTTATAGCACCATGAACTTCTTCCTTGTTTTAACTTTTGGGACTCTACGTTAATAATTATAACAGGCCAGTTAGATCTTCTCCTTGCTAGTGCAGGGCTGTTCCTTACATTTTGTTTTCTAGCATCTTTTCCCACCTAGTTTTTGGATATGATAATTGAGTATAATTTCATAGGGTGAAGATTGTTTCATTTTAGACAGTTGTTGACTTCCTGTACAAATGAAAACTTCAGAACTGTCCATCACAGAGCCAAACCCTGTGATTCACAGGCTGACTAAAGGTAACTGCCACTCCCCGTCTCAGCCCTGTTCTTGTTCAGTGATTGTAGCTCAGTTTATAGCCTACTGCACTATAAAAGTTCCAGAGTAGTAGTGGGTCCTTAACTCTCCAAGGATTTTCTTGGCACAAAGTCATATCTGCTGCTAATCCATGACAGGGGACTAGTGTGGAGTAGATTCTGGCACTGCTGCAGAAAAATGTATTTTCTTTTTAAAAATAAAATAATTGGGCTACTTCACATATAATGTTAGGTGGCATAAGGAATCACCTAGTTATGAGCAATTAAGAATGTACACAGAGGGCTTGGAGCTGTGAGTGTGGAGGATCCTGAAATGGAGATATATCCTTGCCCTGGTTCTAAACACATTCTACAAGGAGTCAAATTTAACAACTGACTAATCATAGTAACAATACTTCACTTTCTGTCACACTTTTCCTCTGGGCTAAGAACAGACATTCAAAAAGTTCGAACCTGAATCAATGCAATCTTTGCAAGTTAGTCTAATCTGTGTAGATTGAACAGGGAAACAAGTGAATAGACATTCACTTTTGATTCTGGAAATGCAGCCACATGCCTGCAGTGGCTCAGGCTAGAAACCAGGGGGGGGCGCTAGAGCAAGCCCTCCCTTCCCTTTGGCAGTGGCTGGAAGGCTGGAGGGAAGCTGAACTGGGGGAGGGGCATGGCCAGGCCCTGGCAGGGTGATTGGGGAGGAGTTTAAACTTCCACTCTGGCCGGCATGGTCCCCAGTCAGGATGTACCTGGAGGGGAAAGGAGGAAACAGCCACTGCCAGGCATTTGCCCCCCAACCTTGCTGCTTAAGTGGTGGGGGACGTGGCCAGATGCTGGCCCCAGCAGCAGCCTGAGGTGAAGGCAGGAGGGAGAGGGGTTTAATCCCTCCTCCCTCTCCTCTCTCACTGGGCATGGCAAGTGGGGGGAATGCCTGACAGGGGCTGCTGCAACCCTGCCTGGCAGATCCTGCCTGGGGTCCTGTGCCAGTGGTAGGGGGGAGGAAGGGGGAATTAAATTACCTCCCCTCCCCGCTTTCACCTCAGGCTGCTGCCAGGGCTGGCCACGTGCCCCACCTCTTGAGCAGCTAATAGGATGGGGGGAGGGGGGATTCCTGACTGGGGCTGCTCTGCCCCCACCAGGCAGATGGGGCTGTGTCCCCAGCCAGGTTTCCCACCCTCACCCCCTTATCAGCCAGCTCTCACTGCTCTGGCTAGAGAGCAGCAGGGCAGGGCCAACCCTGCTCTGTTGGAGCAATCACCCCATCTGCAAAGCTGCAAAGCATCCTAGGATGCTGGGGGACTGTAATTTAACTTGAACCAGGAAGCAGTCTGGGACAGAAGTTTCATAAACCGGTTTGACCTAAATCAGTTAAGTCTGATAGTCAATCAGGTCTATCTTAAACCAGTTTTGGCCATTTTGAAACTGGTCTATATGCACTGAACTTCTGTTCTGTTACACTTTTAAACCAGTTTCTCATCACTTAAATCAGTTTATGTGTAACTTCTGTCCCTAGCCCTGAAGATCTCAAAGCACTTCAGAAAGATTAATTGAGACTACAAGCATCCAATTAAGGTCAAAATTATTCGCAGTTTCCAGATGAGAGAGCCTGTAGCATGAAGAAATCAAATATTATTTGCTGCCATCAGTCAACTTGTAAAATCAGTGGAGAGTTCACTTAAAAAAACCCAGCAACTTAAGGATGTATATGGCCCACAGTGACTTGCCTAAGGTCACATGTAGAAAGTCTGCTTTAGAACGAAGAAGAACCTGTGTCTTTTTTTTAACCTCAAAACAATCCTTCTTCCCCCATAAGATATTATACGGCTCGATACTCTGTGCAGTGTTGCACTATGAAAGCTGAGTATGAGGGTGTTAAAGTGAAAAAAAATCTATGGAAGTACAGTGAAAAGTTGTACACCTAATAAGAAACGGTGGAAACTTGGTTCATATATCTCTCCAGGTCTTCACACCCAGGCTATGACTAAGTCTTGCAGATTCTTTTTGCATAAAAATCTCTAAAATACAGACTTCTGTCCACCCACACAGCCAAAACACTCATACAGTTTCTTGCTATCTCAGGTCCTGATTATTGCTGCATCCTTTTTTCTGGCCATATGCAATATTGCCTCACTGATATCCATCCATAGCAATGCTGCAAAGACAGCTTTTTTAGCTCATTGCTTTGACATGCTGCTTCCCTATTTACATCAGATGTAATCTGTTTGACTTCATTCTCAAAGCCTTTCACAGTCTATCATTGCCTTTCTGTCATCTTTCATACAGTGTTAGGAGATCAAACCTCACTTCAGTAGTCCCATAATCCCAGCCTCAATCATTTCCCTATGAGAATTTCATAAAAAACACCCTTCATACTTTTTACCCTGCTGGCCTTCACACCTAAAAGGAGCAACCTGTGAAATACCTCTAAATTTACAACATTAATTTCCTTCAGAGGTCTCCATTAATGTCTCCTTTGCCATGATGACTACAGAAAAACTTGACCACAGTTAGGCGACTAACGTACCTGTTTTTGTTATGTTTGCACAGTGCCTAATACAATGGGATTGTACTCCATAACTAGGACTCCTACATACTACAGTGCTACTGCTTTTAGCAACAATTTACACATTCAGCTTACTGCATGCTTGGTGATGTCACACCTCTGGCTTTTTGTTTGGTTCTGTTAATTTTGCCCTTAAGCAAATATACAACACATCTGCCCAAACCTGTTTGCCTTCTTTATTCTTTGACAATACTGTACACTTATAAGCAACTCACTGAAATAATGAAAGCCTGGTTCATGGAGGAGTTGGTTTCGGTCTTTGAAAAGGAGAGCAACTGACACAAAGCAATAAGGTAGCTTTTGAGAAAAAGAGTGGGTTTTTTCAAGCATCTGGCCTAAGCAGGCTGATGCTTCTCACCTGTGACATTTTCTAGTGCTGTACAACAGTCCCAAACTAGAAAATAGTAATGGACAAATTACT
Organism: Alligator sinensis; assembly: GCF_000455745.1. Lineage (NCBI taxonomy): Eukaryota > Metazoa > Chordata > Crocodylia > Alligatoridae > Alligator > Alligator sinensis. The sequence goes on along the minus strand of NW_005842401.1, from coordinate 399,137 downwards.
CATATAATTGTTGGCTCTATTGCAGCTCTGACTGACTGCAGAGACTTCTAATCATGGAAAGAGCACCAATCTGCTTCAAAATTACCTTTCCTTCCTGTTGAAATATGGACAGTGCCAGCCTCCTTGTTGGAGCTCCTAGCTACGTTTGCAGCATGCAATATTCCCTTCGGGGATTCTCGCAGCGGCTGTGTTCCCTCCCTGCTGATTTGGTGGAATGGCACCAATATGTTCTTGAGCATGGCATTCTCAATTCATTCCAATATGTTTGCTTCCGCTCTCCACCCTTTCAGGCTTTCCTACATCTTTGTTCTCTTCTTCAAACTTGTGACCCTGCTAAGCAGTAATTACTCAAGCCTGGAAGTTCCAAAATTTTCTCACTACATTATTAGCTAGGGTGAGGTTTCCAGCACATACTCTGTGAGTCATGTTACTTATATCATGCAGTTTAAATAGAAGCAGAATATACACCTCAGACCTAGTATAACACACATATCTGTGACTTCCTAGCATTCTGTTTATAATTCAGTTACACTGAAAGAAATCATTACACATATGGATGTCTTCATTAATTTGAAAGTTTAGTTATGTTATCATAGCAAGCACAGCTCTGGCTTTATGAGCCAGGAAGTGGGAAACGTTAAACACATGTGAAGGATAAAAGAAAGAAAACCACTGCTGTGTTTTGTTATTTGTATGTAGGTGGTATTAGGCTTTAAAGCAAAAATTCAAACAAAATGGGCTAATAAGCTAGGGATAGAGAATTGAATAGCTGACTGGTTAGCTTTACAAGGCCTGCCATTTTAAAAACCTCTCTGTCTCCAGAGGGTGATGAAGGTATGTCTCCAATTGATGACAGGGTTATAACCCTGGGTATCTGAACCAGGGTAGAAAACCCACATGCTGAAAAGAGGCAACTGCTAGCTTGCCTCATGCAAAGAGGTAGAAGGGGACTGGGTCACAGACAGTGAACTCTCATTCACTCACTGGGAGTTGAGAAAATAATATTATGAAATAGTACAGAACCCAGTTTCTCCATTTTTGGTACTAGAGAATCCCTTTCACAAGCTGTGAAGGGAAAGGAATTATCCTGTATGTGAAGACTTTGTCTGTCCTCCCTGGACTGTCACTATGGTTTTGTCTAGACTGGGGAAATCACTGTGCTTTAAAATGTATTTGCTAAGACATAATACCACTACGTTTTAAACAACACAATAGCTATTCTAGGAAAAGGCAGTGACATTTAAAATATGTTAACCTCAGTTTGGGGACTCTAGGGACATTTTAAATCTGACTTCTCTATCTAGGTGCTACCATGTTTTAAACAGTCTATTTTTCTAGTCTAAGCATGTCTAATGAGGAATAAAAGGAAGGGTGTGAGGGGATAAGGATTTGCTGAATGCGGAAATACAAAGCTGCCTTACCTCCAAACATAGAATCGGAGCAAGGGTGTGTCAAGTCTTTGCTCTATTAAGCAAGACCAACAATAGATGTGGTAATTCAGTCTAATCAGACTTTTACAATCATCAGGGAAACTGGCATAAAACTACAGCAATTTGAACTATCTCCTCAGTCACGGTAATTACTTGTGTACAGAGGGAGGCATGATATGATAACCCATTCTTTACTAATTAGAGGAATAAAGCAGCAGTCAAATAACTGGAGACCTTGATCTAATTGGCCATCTTCTCTCTCTGCTTAATTATCTGAAGTTCTGCCTCTCTGAAGATATCTTGATGGATTGTCCTGCTCGAATCTTAGCCCATCAGTAGGATAATGGCAGAACTTCCCTACATCTTTATTTATTAGTAGCAATGAGCATGAGCCAGGCCATTGTTCACCATGTGGGTTGTAAAGTGTGCTTTATGAACCAGCTAGTGAAGGAACTTGTCATGGAATCAAGAGGAAAGCATGGCATAAAAATGACATATGTTTGTTTCCTCTGTTCTAAGGTATGATGAGTGTAGCCCAGCCACAGCTTAGAATCAGTGCCTAGTTCTATTTTGGTATTGTTTTTCCTTAAGACACTTAAAACTGAAATATGTCACCTGTGCATTCTTTTCATTTCTTTCTCTAGTGACATGAAGCCTGTTTTTCTGTGACTCTCAACATGCTGTCAACTGCATAATTAGAGAATTGGTAACTGACAGGTTAGCAGATACTAAAGCAGAGCAGCAGAGTTTTCTATTTATTACAAAGACTAACCTCTTGTACCTACATACATTTTAAGTCATATTTGTAGGAATGCACTTTACTTTAGACCTCAAGAAAATAAGCCATGCTCTGAAATTGCTTGGGATCACGCTTCAGTGGAAAGTAAATGTTTAAATTAACTGGGGACTTATGAGCTATTATGATTATTTAGTGCATGCACAAGTGTCCCAATGAAGATGATAACATATTTGAAACATTAAACTAGCATTGATTGTTCCTCAGTGCAGCATCACTGGCTAAGATGCAGTGACTGTGCAAGCTGTGCTTCCCTTATGACACTTAAATGGTGGCAAATATTAAAAATGTCAAAAGGGACTTAAGGACATGTTTCATCTATCTGATAGCCTAAGCATTGGCAGAATGCAATCTAGGAAGTCCTCTTGATAAACCAGCATGAGATAAACAACTATTGCACTACACCTGTACAGAAAGCAGAATTTGCTGCACATTTCTCTGACCCACAAGTGAAATGGCTGGGTTTTCATCTCATTCAGCATGAAAGTTTGGAGCCTGATATGACAAGGAAGAATTCTTACAGAGGGATGAATCTGTTTCCATTCCATTTGCCACAATGTGATAGAGTCTTCCATGGATATAGGTGGTAACACCGTCCATATTCATCTTGTGCTAATTCTTTACTGTCTGAGTCTCCAGAATCTGGAATAGACTCCCCCCAGAAGTGGTAAAAGCACCTACTCTGGATGCCTTTAAGAAACACTTGTATGCTTATCTTGCTGGGATGATCTGACCCCAGCTGACTTCCTGTCCCTTGAGCAGGGGGCTAGACCCAATGATCTTGCAAGGTCCCTTCCAGTCCTAATGTCTATGAAATCTATGTGGATAGGTGTGTGTGTGTGTGGGAGGGGGGTGTAGAGTGAGGGAGCATGTGGAGGTGTGTGGGTGGGTATGGGGTTTGTGGGGGAATGTGTGGCAGGAGAGTGGCTACAGTGTGTGAGGGGGTGTGGGTGTGGGATCTGTATGTATGGCAGTGGCAGGGAGATGCATGTGTATAGTGGGGGGGGTGGGACTTGCACTGCACACACACTCACACTCTGTCCCTCCCTTATTGCATTCTCTTTCTCCCCCTCCTTCCCTCATTGCATGGACACACACAGACACACAGACACACACCCTCTCCCACTCATGGCCCTGGGGTACTGCGGTTCTGCCATGCAGCCAGGAGCCACATGGTACAGGAGTGGCTGGTGGGTGGGTAGGGAAGCACTGAAAGTGGTGGCAGGCAGGGGGGGAGCGGGAGCAAGTGGGTACATGGGAGCACAGTGACAGCTAGGCGGGAGCATCGGGTTGCACTAGTGTCCCAGGGCCAGTCGTGGTGGGGCCCAGAGCAGGGCAGCAGGCATATGGGGTCCTGTCTGGCAGGGAGCCAGGCTGGCTCCCTTCTTTCCCTGCTGACACAGTGCAGTCTGGCTCCATAGACCCCTGCCAGTCTGCACCCCATGTTCCTACCACCCTGCTTTGGGCCTTGCTGGTGCTGCAATCCCATGCGCCCGTTTGCTCCCACTTCTCTACTCCCCCACTGCCACTTCCCCACTTTTCTGCCTGCCACTGTGGTGCTCTGGCACCATGTGGTTCCTGGCTGCATGGCTGTGACTGCAGGACTCAGCAGGAGCCAGCTCATCCCCGAGGACTCCAGTGATCACCTGTGGTCCTTCCCTGCCTCCCCCCCACCCCCTCATTCTTATCTGAATTTCCCCTGCTGACATAGGGAGGTGGGAACAGTCCCACGGTTCCAGGCCAGAAGCCTCTGCTAGGCAAGGGCTTCTGGTTTGGGGGGCTGGAGTAGGGGGGCTGGGGGGTTGTGATGGCCAGGCCTTGCTGCTGGGTCCTGCCACCAGCTTCCCCTGGGTCATCTTTGACAAGCAGCCAGGAGCAGATAAATATTAATTTTCTAAATTATTTAGGGGCCCTGCAGGCTGGATAAAATGGCCTGATGGGCCAGATTTGGCCCACAGACTGTGTTTTGCCAGCCCCTGTTCTAAGTTTTGTGTAAGAATGTGTTCTCTAGGGTGATCTATGTGTTTTAGCAAAAGATAAACAGTCTTATAATATTCCTTAATCCAGTTTTCCTCTTCACTGTGTGAAAGATTCAAAATCCCAGTTATTTTTTTTTAGTTCTTCTTCTGAGGACTGCAGCTGAAGGTATCATGTTGGAGAACTAAAACAATACAAGTGACCAATTGCAACAAAAGCAGTTCTCATTTCAAATACTGAAAATAACATTCTTATAGAAAACTGATGTCGCTAAAGATTAAAATAAAACTCAGTAGCCAATGGTGAGTACATTAGAATAACAAATACATTGTATTAAATGCATACTTTGAGGGACATTACTTGTAGAAATTCATTTTGTTAAACTGAAATGAATTTGTTAAACTCATGATGAAATTCCTTTGTCTTTACTCACCTTTAACCAAGGTTGTTAACAAAGAGATAAAAAAAAAAGAAATTAAAGAAAGGGTACAGACTTTTTATTTTGCATTTTCCCCATTCAGTAGATATTGGAATATACTCCATTAACTTTGATTTGATTTTGTTTTTTTAGAAATTATTTCCCCCTTTTCTGTTACTTGCAAAAAGAACCACATAATTTTTTTCATGTGTGCCTAATTTATTTACCATGTCCTTTGGGGAATGAAGTTATCATGCCTGGAGAAGGATGAAGCTCACATTGCTGCAGCTGTAATGTGTCACAAAACTGAGAGGCAGGCAAGATAAAGAGTTCTTTTTGATGGCTACATGTAGCCTCATTGTAAATACTGTAGTTTGGGTGAAAGAGTGACCTGCATTCTGTATGAATTATAATGATTTTGTGGCTAAATTCCATGTGTGTATAAATCAGGCCAAACTATGAGGCCTATATTCAGGCAAGAAGTCCCACTGACTACTACTGGACTACTAGTGCAAGTACATTCTTAACAGTGATAGTGAAGGGTGCTCATTCTAGTCCTGTATGAATCATCCGAAGTGCATCTACACATATGTTTTATTGTGGAGCTGACTAATTAGCTCTGCAATAAAGTGTCACCATCTATACATGTGCCTGTATTAGGGCACAGTTGAATTAATGAACTTTGCTGTAGGAAAGTACTGTGTGGCACATGCAGTATCCTACAGTGGAGTCGTTATGTGCACAAAATGCATGTGTAGATGGTGACTGGGGCTGGCTGAAGCATGTGTGTGCTACACTGTGGGTGGCTGCCTGCTGACAAGTCCTACACTATAGCACCCTCATGCCACAGCCAGCCCCTCCACAGTACTGGGGCAGAGCAGCTCCATGCTGGCAGGCTGATCCCCCAAGCCCCTTGCCAGCTGTGGCTACTCTGACCCAGCTGAATGTGCTGCAGTTCCAGGTGCACATGTAAATGCTGTGCTCAGGAACAATAAACTCTGGTGCAAACTGTGCTGGAGTTTATTGCTACGTGTTAATTGCATGTATAGATACATCCCCTGTCTCTAAAAAGGATCTATTGGAAGATAACTTGTGTTGATCCTGTTTTTGGATATTTTTCCCATGTCCTTTAAGTCATTCTTGATTCTACTGAATTTCTCTCTCCATATGTCACTGACCCTCATATTAGCTGCAGTAAGCAAAAAACTCACAGGATAGCCTTTGTCCTTCTTTTTCAGGCAGTTCTGTGCCATTGATTCCTTTTTCTACTTGTTAATGGATCATAGATAATTCTTATTTGCATTGTTCACTACTGAGACCTCAGCCAAGATTACTGCTTTCCTTTTAGGTGGCTCCCCTTAATCACTTATCTTTTAGTCATGGATCCTCTTTCAAACCCATGACATACTTCTTCAACACAGCCAATATAATATTCACTTCATATGGACAGTTTATATAACCTGGCTCAGGATAAGACTTGGGTACATCCAAATGCAAAGCCTACGTAAGGCCTTGTACTAAACTGTCACCTTTATGACAATAATTATGGACCAGCTTATAACGGTAGAAATTAGAAGGAAAGAGGTAAATCACCCAGAAGTTCACACTGGAGGCAAATGTAGTTATAAAAATATTGCACACTTATAATTTAATTTAAAATAATTGTATGTAATGATTTGATATGTATGTATGTAGAGAAAGCATGGGCTGTGATGTTCTAGTCAAATCTAGTCTATTCCTTATATCATCTTAAGTTAAATTAGTCAATAATTTTGCCCTGTGTTTAAATGAGTCTTGAGGCATGAATGAGACCCAGATGTCCAAGGACTAATTGAGACAAATCTGAGGTGATTTTGGTTGTCTGGGAGAAATAACTAGAAGAGGTAGTGAGAATACTATATGGTCTGTAATTGAAGGTATAAATCTGCTATTTGATGGTCACCTGCTTGTCAGCTATTTGATCAAGCAGAGGAAACTATGGCCATAGATCAGTTTGCTTTTCATCCCTCACATATCAGGTTCTGTAGAGATTGAATCCTTCACATATCAAGTTCTGTAGCATTCTGATACAGACCTTGCAAACCATTATTCATTTCTTTGAGAAATGTTGCACCTGTGTGAAAAGTGTGTTATGCATATGTAGAACTGTTGAAGCAGTAGGATAAATGGATAGTTTGAGCGTGGAATTTGTCTGGGTAGTAGCAATTGGGTTATTTTGAATAATACTGTTGTGCCTTAGTTATAGCTGGATGTTAAGCTGCACATAAATTCTGTCAAAGGTGCCTTGACAATAGGGATAGATATTTTGTGCAGGGACAGATGTTCAGTGTGTGTGTGTGTGTGTGTGTGTGTGTGTGTGTGTGTGTTATCTTTCTAGCCTGTATGTTTTTCCTTTTCAACACCTTACAGTCCTAGAAAAGTTAATTACTTGATCTGACTTATTTATAAGAGTACAAATATTGAACACAAAGTAATTCTGTATTGTAAGGTGAAATAATAATCATAATAATTGTTGTTTGACTTAAAAACAGCAAACTGTTTTAGATGACAAACAATTAATATTAAAATATTAGTATCCTTTTGTTTCATTGCAGGTAAAATAATCTTGCAGGATGCATTTTTTCATACAACAAAGCTCAAAAGGTCAAGATGAAAAAGAATTGATATTGGTGAAAAACATACTATGAAGAAATTGAACTGGGATTTGATTTTATATTGCTTGTTACAAGTTAAATTATAGGAACAGAAACGAAATATAATCTTGTTGTAGGGATACCTCTGGCTTTTACTAATACAAAACAAATCCTTAATCTTCAGTTCAAAGATTTCAATTGAAGAGCATATTCATATGATTCTATGCATATTTCCAAATAAAATTGTATTTCTTTAATATTGGCAACAAAAAAAAAATGCTGCCATTGTACTTTTGGATTCCTGGTGATTATCTAACAACCAACTAAGCTCTTCTATTTTTCTCTTTCCCATGGGGATTTTCCTAGCTGTTTCTGCATTATCTGGATTTGACATTGAGGTCAAAGAAATTACTCCAAGGATAAAACTCTAATCATCAGAGTCTGAAAAATACAATTATAAAGGAAAGGTAGAACTAAATTACTTTAATTATTCAATGTGATGGTATGGGGTATAGTCTTTCCACTATACACTTAAGTAAGACTAAATGATAACCATTAACGTTAATTTCTATCTGATCAGCTGGTTGCAAAATAAAAACTGGTTGATCTTTTCAGGAGGCAATAAAATAATGTTTTTATTGTGACTATTTTAACCATTATTTCTAATGTCTAAATTTACTGGGACTAAGTGGTATATTTCTGGATCTCTCTGTTCTTTTGAATAGTGCTTTTTTAAAGGCAGTTATGTTTTTTTTAACCTATAATCTATTGCAACTTTTTTGTCACTCCAATAAAGAAGTTATCACCAAATAGGAAAAACATGAGAATTACCAGTAGGATGTTCAAAATAGAAATAAAAGGTTGAAATTATATATAATGTTCTACTAAAAGACCCAAAGCTTAAATATACACTGGTTTCCCAAACTAAAATTAAGTTGAAATATAAATAACTTACTTTGCTTTTGCTTTTTCACTTTCAGTCATTGATAGAAGAAGCAGCTACCCCTCAGTAAGGCTGACTCATCAGGCAAATGAGCAACCTGACTTGCTACTTGACAACTGAGTCTGTAAAGCTGAGAACTCAGATCTTCACTCCACAGATTACGCTTTCATTCAGACAATTTTACCTGCTATTTTTTCTTCTCAGGAAGGCTTCTAGCACCTGCATCACATTTCTTCTACTTTCAATGGCAGCAGGGATTCAGCCAATATAATATTCTGTGAAAAGGTTGTCAAACACCACCCAGCCCTCAGGATGTGACACACAGGTTATATTCAGATTCTATAGAATTCAAGTCTTATTTGACAAAAAAAATTATAATAGTTTCATAACAGTTATGAAAAAAATGTGATGTCCACGTAATGAAGATAGTTTGTCCTCTTGAGTTTGAAGATGGCCTGAGATAATGGCTCTTAGAGGTAGTAACTCCCTAACTCTTTATTCATCAAAATAGCTCATTAAAGTATCATGACAGCACTTAAATTAAACCATTAACTATTTCGTTGCTGATAATTTTAGTGGACTGAATCAGTCTGCCACCCCTCTTCAATGGCATTTGTTTCCAAACTTCAAGTCTGTAGAACAGTCTTTGTGCAGAAAGCTAAAGGGCTTTCTTTGCTGTTCACCATTTGTGAGCACACATCAACTGGTCCAGTGTTCTGTCTGTCCATTGCTAACTTGCAGTAAGTAAAGCAAAACTGCATTCATTTATCTCAAAGAGGAGAAATCATTACAGTTGAGGAGCTGACAGACTAAACAGTTACTTCAGAATTAGCAGTACTGCAGTAAGCTCTCTCACCTTTTAATGCAGCTAGCTTTCATCTGTACATGCCTTCAGTGTGAAATCTTGGTACTATTGAATTCAGTTGAAATTTTGCCATTGACTTCATGACAGTCAAGATGTTCTCTGTGCATTAGTTCCCCATTTATATTGGGGTTAATCCTTCCTGCATTTCATGGAGATAAAGTCAAGGCATCCAAATAATAGTAATAGGGGCCATGAGTAGCATCTGTAGTGCTAGTCCATCCAGAAGGGGAATCCACATGCTAGGTCTGATGCATTCTGTCTACAGGAAGATGTATGTGTGTACAGAAACTGTTGCCAAATGGATTATAATTGGCATTCTTATCTTACTCAGAATTTACAGTGAACTCCTGTAGGGGATTTTGGATGCTTGAGAATTGCTGTTAGGCACTGTGGAAAATATTTATTAAATATTTAACCATAAATTATAAATGCCTAAGTTCCACATAATTAAATGTTGTGTATTAAGAGTACATCTAAGAGTTGCAAAGCTGTCCTCTACATATTCTGAAAATTCTTTTTCACTTTCCCTCCAGAGGCATTCAAGCATAGTAGAGGTGGCTGTCATAACCCTGGACAGTAGGCTGTTCCCATCCAATCACATCAGCCAGCTCACCTATGCAGCTATAAGACCCTCATCCACTATAGCATCTTACTGCCTCCCAGTATTTAACAGGTGTTAGCCCCACAATACCTGTGGGAAGCATTGTGGGCAATTCAGCTGGAGAATTGGGGCACAGAATAGCTCACATAGGAATATATAGCATAACCAGAAACTGAACACAGATGTTGTAAAGCCCTAGGCTGGTGAATTAATCACCAAATTTCCATTTCTGTAACCCTTACATCTTTTAGAACCTACAGCCTCTTACCTCCTAAGCGAGAGGCTTTCCTCTGGTACAGTTTCAGCATGGTTTCAACTTTGCATGAACTTGCTCTTCCCCCAGGACAGCTAAGGGCTGAGGCCACAAGTTCACCCAGTTTAATTACATTGAGCTAAAATGAATCAATTCGAATGGGTCACTTACAACTTTTGTTAAAGGAAAACATTTATTCTCAGCTTGCTTCTGAGTTCAAAGTGGTGTTTTTTTAAGTGCAAAGGGAATCATCTCACCATGTCACTTACAATTCCCACTGAGTTCAGCTCAGCTCGTCTCAAGTTTTGGTCCTATAGATTATACGCCCATGTTCAAATTGGAGCAAGAATGATAAGGAACTAATATTTTAAGATAAATGTAGTATCATTAATAGTTTTGTGAGCTCCAAGAAAAATATTTTTATAGCAAAGAAACACAGCTTCTTTGAATCAGAAATAACCCTTTACAAGATTTTTTTTCATCTAAACCTAAAGCAAAAATATACTATAAAATGATGCTGGTGATAAACAGGCTTTATTTGGCTCTTGGAATATGTTCATTTTCATATCCTCACTCTCCTTGGTGGCTTTTCATGCTAACAATAAAACTGTGTCTAACCGTATGTCCTTCAGTTACATTGATTACTTTTTACTGACCTAACTTCAGTATTGATGTGTTTTCTAAACCTAAAATCAAGAGAAGCAATAAAGTTAAATTCATAATTTCCCCCCAAACCTTTTGTCTGCATTTTAAAACACTTGCTTTTTTCTTTTCCCTGAGATTTGAGATCTAATGGAAGGTGCTTTCAAATAAACTGCTGTGGAAAAATGATTGTGAATTCATGATAAACAGTCAGTGATGATGAATGCGTTTAATACGTCCCAAAGATCTGCAGAAGCTTCTCTTGAGCTGTTATTTACAATTTTTATTTTTACTCTGAAGAGATATTATGTTAAATGTTTGAAGACTAATTCTCTCAGATTACAATACAGTTTTATAGATTCACCTCAGTGTCCCTTAACTTGTTATCTATTAGGAAGAAATAGTAACAGGAGATGCAAGGTGCTAAGATAAGCAAATGACATTAGCTAAAATGCTACAGTTGCAGGAACTGGTAAAATCAGATAAGATTGTTTGTTGGTTTACTAGCAGCACCCCCTAGTGGTGACATTTTTTATTTCTCCTTAGGCTCATGTTTCCAGAGGGATTAATTTAAACAGGTTTGCCTATATGAATAACGGATTAGAAGATTAGGATACTGGTGAACCTTAATTTAACCCTGTTAAAAAGACATTTTTAACAGGGACACTACCAATGAAAAATTATGGATTAACAAAAGGCCTTATCTGTTATAAAAAAACCATGAGAAATATATATACACACATACATTTAAATTCAGCTTTCTCTCCACTATACATCTGGTTTACTTTTTGAATGTTAATTGGTTTGGCTTGGAAAATGAAAATGTGAAAATAGGTTCATTTCTAAACAGTTTCAGTTTTTGATTCTCATTCAGTAGCACCCTGATTATGCTGTTTGAGTTATAATATTGCTAGAGGATGTTTTAATACAAAAATGGGTCTAATAGAAAAACACATAGAAATCATAAAAATATTTCAATGTCTTTAGTTCATGTTCCTGTTTATTCCTCTTTTAAACACAATTTATAGTGTATAATGTCTAAAACTAGTACCTGGTGTTCCTTCAGGACTCCACATTAGAGAGGGATAGCAATAATAAACCATCTGTATGTATTAGATAACATTTTCAAATGCTTGCATGATTTAGAAGCCTAAATCCCATGGGCTTTCAATGAGTTTCAGGCTTCTCCCTTTTGAAAATTGCAGTTAGAAAATGTGTACCTTATGGAATATTAAAAAGCCTGTAAATAGACAGCTACATCCTTTTAAAAATCTGGCCCTTAGGCACTTTTGAAAATTCTATCCTTAGACTTTATTGTTTTTGTGTGAGAAATAATGGATAGCTTAATATAAAAAAAAATCAATGTTTTAAAACAGGCAACTGGTACCTCCAGTATCAAAAAGATTAATAATCATACCTGAATCCCATCACCTGACTTTGACAGCAAAGGAGAAAATGAGTCTAATTACCTGGAAAAATTCAAAATAAATTTATACTAGAGGATCTTCTGTAGGCCAGCACATTTCACAATCAGTAGTTCCTTCTATCCTTCCACCCCTACTCCTATACCCTTTTGTGCCACCTTCCTTCCTACAGGGACTCCCTGCAACTTCCTTACGTTTTTCTTTTTACCTAAGCACTGTGTTTATTCCACTGATCCCATCTCTCAGCCTGGGGGATCAAGGTCCCCCAGTCTCCAACTTTGTTGCTTCCTCTGCTACCTGTCCTGACTGTTCCCAATATTATCTGCTAATGGAATGATGGACACAGCTGAGACAAAGAGAGGGAATAATGCTATTCTGGATCTGGAAGGCAACACTCTGGGGAGCCTGTGGTTCTGTGGCAGCACCGCACCATGGCTATAGCAGCAGCAACAGCTGAGTGCAGGGACTCTGCATGGTTGCTGTAGCAGCAGCAGCCAAGGCCGTGGAAACTGGTTAGTGCCCTTTGAGTCCCCTGGGCCAGTGGGACTAATCACAACTCCAGTGCTTAGCACCTCTGGCAGGCACAAAACCTGGTCATTATGCCTCTAACAGGGACAGGTGGAAGCTTCAATACAGCCTGATTAGCATTTGTGTGTGACCTTGTGAGAACTTTTGAGTTGAAGTTCTGGCTGAAAGAGGTTTGGAGCTACGAGCAAGGAAATAGTCTCTTGTTGTTTGATTCCCCTGGAATTCAAGAAACATGATTTTGTAAATAAAGAGTATTGTATCAAAGATGCCTAACTCCAATACCAATTTCTTTTAAATGGAATAGCTTACCAGACACCGAATTTTGGCTAGTTGCCTAGATCAAACGGGGTAACAGTGTCTAAGGAATTACTGGAGAAAATAACTGTGCATGCATTAATATTGTTTTACTGACAATGAACATGGCATTAGGGAACATGGTATTAGGGAATAAAGATATACTAGAGAAATTCAGGATAAAAACCACATTTTAAAGGCTCCATTGAATATTTCTTTTCTGTTAGATTCTTTTTAATAATCAGGTTAAATTGAGCAGTAACAAGTGATATATTTTAAGTACATACCAATCTGATGTCTTAGGATGTAACTTACAGGAAGCCAGCAGTATGACTTATTGAGTGGGAGAAGGAGGGAATTAAACCTTAGCAGGCGTGTCTACACGTGCACTTACGCCAGCTTAAATTTACTGCGCAGTAAGTGGGAATAGGCCGGCATCTGTGTGTGTAGGCGTTAAAGCACATTAACACTGTATGTGGACTGACTTGGAACTAAAGTTAGTCCTTTGTCAGTCCACACACACACAGTGTTACTGCGCAGTAAGGCATCTACATGTACCTTACTGCGCAGTAACTAATTGGGCATAAAATTGATACCTGCATGATACAGATATTAAATTTATGCTCAAGCTGACATAAGTCACCATATTTACTGTGCAATATGGGCATGCACATGTAGATGTATGCCCATACTGCTCAGTAATTTTGGTTACTGTGCAGTAAATGCACATGTGTAGATGAGCCCGGTCTCCCACATCATGGGTGAATACTCTGATCCTGAACTGTTGGATAAAGGTTTTGGGAATTTAGTTCATTTTTTTCCCACTTGAAACTTATTTGGCAAATTTGCCTAATAGTCTCAGGATGACTAAAATGGTATTCTTCAAAAATATTCTCCTCAGCAGTAGCTTGAGACATATTAAAGGCATTACCACATACACATTCAATGCTATGGTACCACTAGAATCTAGCTATGTCACTGAACAGGATAGGACATATGCATCAATAACTGAAATGAGAAGGCTGCTCGGGAAAGAACATCTTAGTTGTATATTGTGATATGAAAACATGTGGACCTACAACATTTAAATAGGAATAATTAAAAAAGAAGAATTGATGATCTTGTATGATATGTTGAGATGTTTTTTGAAATTAGAATAATTTTTAAAATAGCAGAAAGATGAGCTTGTGCTCACAACACTTGTAACAGAATATTCCAGGTGGTATGAGTTAAACTGGCCACCTTATTGAAGCAAGGATTCAACCTATATGTGCCCACATTCTTAGCTCATAACTTCCAGAAAACATTTTGAACATGAAATAAAAGAAGTGATCAAGACCTCAGTGCCTGCATCAATAATCTCCTTCAGCAGAACTGAGTGAAAAAAATAAATGTCACTCTTGTTAGATGACAGTACACTTAAAAAGGCTATTGCAGGGAAATGATGGACAGGGCCAAATGAATAGCTCTTTTTACCTGATAACTGAAGTAGTCTATTAATATCCTTGTAGAGGACTCTTATATAATCCTCTAATAATGAAGGAATACAAGTTAGACCCTCTGAATGTCTTAAGCTGAAACCACAAAAAAGCAAGGAGCTAGAACACTAGGCCTTGGTTTTATCATGAAAAGGTCCAGTCACAAATTTTGAATTTAAATCAACTGTAACCTTGATAACCTACAGAAACAGAAGAATGTAAAGAACACAAATTGTGTCAAATTTAAAAGTAGGACAAGAACTAAATGTAGAGTTCAGCATGATCTGATATTTCTTAAAGAAAAACTGTATTCATGCTGAGATATAAGATTCACAATGGAAAGTCTTTTTGGACTGCTTGAAAATATTTTTAATTGGAGGGTACAGCAGACCTTGGAAAGTAGCTTTTTATGTCAAGAGATTATGACCAACATTTTCAATGATGGATAGCTAAGTTAAGCACCTAAATTCATACTGAGATACTTAAGTATACACAGCTTAATTTTCAAAGGTGCTGAATGCCCACAGTGCATTCTAATTTCACTGGTAGCTTCTGTGTGCTTTTAAGAAAACCAAGCCACATATTAAGGTGACCGAATATTGATTTTGTTGTCTAACTTTAAGTACTCAAGGTAGTATTTTCAAAAGTTCCTAAGCCACTTGAAAATAAATCCCATTGAAAATCCCAAGTCAAGCTTCAAAAATTGCATTCTGATCATTTTATAAATAGTTAAGAATTGGCATTGCTCGTGCTGCCCAGGGGGTGGGTATGAGGAATCATGCCCCAGCACTGCCAGCATGGCAGGGGGCCATGTGCTGCCAGTGCAGCCTGTGTAGTGGGGAGGAAGCCTGGGCAGGCTTCCCTTGCAGTGTGTGGCCCATGTGGTATGAAATTCTTCGCCAGCCCTTCATTAGACAACCAATCTGAGGGCCAAGTACAGAGGTTCAGAAAGCCCAAGGCAAAATGAATTTAATCTTTACAGACTTCTCTAAGCTGCGTAGATTGAACTGATAATAAACTGAACTGATGTTCAGTGTTTTGGTGGTCAAGACAGGAAGAAGCCTGCACTGGCCCAGACCAGAAGCCTGGGGGTGCTCATGTGCACCACCCCTCATGGCCAGGCTGCCTAATGCTGTTGAACCCAGCTCAAGAGCAGTCCAGGCCTGATGGGCTGCTGGACACCTTTACCTACTGTGAGCAGACAACCTCTCCCTAGCCCTGCCTCCTCCCCAGGCCCCTGGAAGGAGGAGGAACACCCCTCCAGTCCAGCACCAGCCACCCCAGCTGAAGTCTGTCCGGTGCAGGGGGGAAGCACCAACAGTGTTTTTCATACCCCTGTAGCTCAGAGCCAGGCTGGGACTGCACCAGCCCTGCCCCTTCCTCAGCCATCCACCTCTGATGGGGTGGGCTGGGAATGCACCCCTCAGCATGGCACCAGCCCCCCCCATGAGGGTCTGCACAACATGTGGGGGAAGTACCTACTGAGGGCTTTTCATCCTCCTGTAGCTCGGAGCCAAGATGGGATTGCCCCAGCCTTGTCCCTTCTCCAGCCATATGCCTCTGAAAGGTGGGGGGGCAGAAGGTAGGTAGGTAGGTAGGTAGGACCCCCCCCCCCACAGCTTGGCACCTGTTGCCACGGCCAGGGTCTGACTGGCATGGGGAGGAAAAGCTCCCACAGGGTGGTTTTCTGCCTCACCTCAGCCCCACTCCTTTCCCTCTGCCTCTCAGAGGCAGCAGCTGAAGAGGAGGCAGGGCTGAGCTGATCCCAGCTGAGCTCCAAGCTGTGGGGGGCCAAAAAGCCCCAGGTGGGGGCTTCCCCCCCAGCCATGCAGACCCTGGCTAGGGGAGCCAATGATGCTTGGCACAGGGTGGCGGTGGGGGGAAGGGGGTCATTCCCCTTGGCTCTCTGAGGCACATGGAAAATTTTGTGCACTTTGCTCATACCTAGAAAAAAAAGGCTTAATGATCTACATCTAAGATTTTAAAGGGCTGAAGTTTCTGGGGTCAGAAACTCAAATGCTTGCAAACTAGATTCATAACTTCATCCTTTCTGAAACAAGAAACTTGCAGGTTACTACATGCAAATATTTCAAATAGGACGGTGTCCTTCTAGACAGTAAAGCACCTTAAGGAAGAAACTGGGTTTGACTTAGTCTCCTGGATCAAAATTTTCCCTCCTTCCTACTTGTGCTTGCTACTATGCACAAGTTGCCTGACTGATTGGCAACCTCTAATCCCACAGGGACTGCTTATCAATAAAAAAATAATTCTTGAATACTTATGTTTGGCAACATAGTTTAGGAGCTGTTTGGATGGAAATATAAGATATTATCATCTTATTGAAAGCTTTGGCAAGAGGGTAGAAAGAAACAACAGCTGAGCTTAAAAAATATAAAAAGCTAATATACCAAGCAGAATGTCAGGAAAGATTAAATTAAAAAAAACCTTGATTCTTCTGTGCTCATTTGTCTCAGAATCCTGAAGTCCTAGTTTATTTTTCCTGTCAAATCTACAACTAATGAAGGTCTTTGTGATGACTTTTGCTATGATCCTTGAGGTTATAAGGAACAAATGAAAAATGAATATTCCACTTGCTCTGATACTTAGCCTCTGACATTCCTAAAACGATCTGGAAGCCTTTGTACAAATTTGACCTGACAAGACTATTAATGATTTGACCTTCATTTCAAGTTTATTTTGCATCAGTGACAATGATGGGTGATAATGAAGTATGTTACTAGTCTCTAGTGAGAATAAGGTTGTCTTGTAAACAGAGTATCACTCCTAAGTAGGAGAATCTTACCCAAGAGAGAGTAAATTTTATACATGGCATTCATTTTTTTCTTGACTCCAGATTCAACTTCCTTTTGGACCCTTTCCTTTTTCATTCACAGAAGACATTTCAGCTGCAGAAAAAGATTAAAAGAAGTGTACAAAATAATAAACACAACAGACAAAGATCAATCATTTTCTCTGCTCCCATTTACTTTTTCTGCCTATGTAGAAAAAAGCAGAGGGTCAATACAATTATATAACTGATGCAATGGAATACTTTTTTGTTTAATTAATTTGTGGAGCTCACTGCCCCAAAGTATCCTTGAAGCAAAGAACTCAAAAACACTTGAACTTTTATATAGATAAATCAACAGTTACATAACCTAGGATAAGAAAAGTATAAAAGAGAAAGCCCCTTGTAATTCAGGACATTAGCCAATGACTAATTGCCAGAGGGTTGGAAGAAACTTTTAATAAAATGCTTGTCCATTATGGAAGTTTACACCTTTTCTGAATCACACTGGGCACTTCTACATGTGCTACTAGCACACAGCAATAAGTTCTGGCATGTATTGTGCTGGAGTTTATTACTCCTGGGTGCCCTGTCTGAATGAGTGCCTGGGACTGCAACACGTTGAGCTAGGTCACAGCAGCGCTGGCTGGCAGAGGGCCTGGGGGGTCAGCCTGCCAACCTGGGCCTGCTTTGACCCAACTCAGTGTACTACGGAAGGGTTGGCTGGGGCACGAGGGTGCTACTGTGCAGGGCTAGCCAGCAGGCAGCCCCACACTCAAGCACCCTTGTGCCAAGCCAGCTGTGTCAGGGTCTGCTTGTGTGGTGCTGTGGAGTAAAAAGCTCCATAGCAGGGTACTACTTGTATTTACAAGTAGTACCCTGCTGTGCAGTTTATTAGTTTTCTGTGAACTAACAGAGCTGCACGTGTAGACACGGGATGTTTACTGCAGATGTAATTAGTCTGCTTCATGGTAAACTTCTCATGTAGACATGCCCACTGGGTACTAGACACTGTCAAAAGCAAGATACCAGATTAAGCAGAACATTATTCTGAACTGTATTGGCAGTTTCTGTGTTTAGACATATAAGAGAAATTGTATCAGTAATAAGAAATTCTTATCCCCTCTTTTCAGGAAACTTTCTTGAAAACATTTCATAACAAATGGCAAGTACTAAATCACTAGAAAGTAATTCTGGAGAGCCCATTTCCTCATGTGTTGTAAAATCACATATTCAGAAATACTGCAAATGTCTGGTCTCTCTAGTTTATCAGCTTGCTCTAATAATGTCGTGATTCCTAATTAGTCCATGTAAGGAACTCTATCCAGAAAATTCTTAAATAAGATATTTATCTCTTGTCCACTGCTGTGTCTGCAGAACTGTGTAATGGTTTATAGGAGTACTTTACTCACCTCAATATGCTTCTACTTTAGCATGTACTTCTAGACTGACTGTGTGAAGCCTGGGGTGCTCAAAGAGTTGGTCTCAAATGTTTTAGGAATGTTTATCAGGGCAAATGGAAACTAGTGTCTCTAACTGGTCTCACAGGCATTTTTTAATATTACTGAAAGGCACTTATGCCCCACAAAAACAAATTTTAATTTTTTCTAGCTATTGCAATTTAAAGGGTAAAAACAAGCCAGCTTAAAAATATGTCAGCTCTTAAGCAGTAGTGTATGGATGGCTCAGCAGGGGATAAGACCCAGTGCTGCCTAAAAGGAAGGGTGTAAAATATTCTGCCTCCAGAAGTAGTCTTGACACCCCTAGTTGCCCTACTACACCTGATTTCCTACTCTGATTCCCCCTGTGTGGCCTTGCTCTCTTGCCTGCTACTCCATGATGTAAGAGTTGATCTACTTAGGAGGCTGCCAGTCAGAGGACCAGAGTTTGGCTTTTGGTGCCTTGCTCCACCTTCTGGCTGCCAGCCTGCCCAATCTTTTTATCCTGTCCTGAGCAGGACACTCTCTTTCTCTGCGGTTGTCCCTGCCCATTCCAAATAGGCCACCTTTCGGGGCACCTATCCTGCAAGGTACTTCTCCAGGCATTAGCCTATGTCTCAATGCTCTGGGCCTCACAGCTGTGCCTGAATGTGCCAGTCTCAAGTCCGCAGTTCAAGATGCTTGAGTGTGTCTCTGGCATCTGCCACTCTGTCACCAATCTGGGATTTTGGACTGCAGCTCCAAAATGCAGGGTGCTTCCCTAGCACCCACTGTGACAGCACCCTCCCTAGGGCAATTCTACAAGGACCTTAAAGTGACCTTAATTTGTCACTTTAAGGTCCGAGTCAAGCAGCCAGCAGGTGCTTGTTTGCGGTGGCCATTTTAGAACCATGGCTGCTTATATAAACAGAGGAGTTTGCCACTGGTAGCCAGGTAGGAAACATTGTCTGGCTGAGTTGCTGTATGAGAACATCTGTAGGTAGAAGCAAGAGGCTCCTGGTCCTGGGCATGACCTAAAACTGCACCCTGCCAGGAGGAGGTGGCCTGGTGGGGCTCCTAGTGGTGTGGGAGCCTCCAGGAAAATACCAGACAAGTTACCAGTCTGGTGGAAGGTGGGTTGTCGTGCCTTAATAACCCCTAGCTCCCACATCACTGTGGGTAGCAGTTGGGGCAGGCATGGCTGCGGCCACCTGAGCCCTCACCGAGGAGGGAAGATGTGGAGCTCCAATGAGGGGGTGGAAGATGTGGAGCCCCAGTGAAGGGGAAACTAGAGGGCTGGGACCCTGTTGTGTGAGTTTGTATGAGTTGCCCGGGGAGTGGCCAGGGCAAGCTTGGCCCTGGTCAGGTAATTAGCTGGCCACTATCCTGGTGAGGGTCATGGGAGAGGCCCAAAAGAGGGTATGTCTGCCACCGAAGGTGTGTGCTAAATAAAGCCTAGGGCTGAAGGGGCCCACTTAGAGAGGGAGCAAAGCAGTATAAACTGTTGATGTGTGAAAGAAACTCTGTGAGAGGGGGTGGAGCATGAGAGGCCCTAGTGAGAGAAGGGTGGTATGAATGCATGTGTGCCTGAGGCCCAGCAATGAGGGCTAAGCTTGGTCTGTCTGTAGGCTGGGAGCATTGTATCGGTGGGATGCCATCTGTGAGCCTTAGGCTGCGGTTTGGGGGATGAATGGAGCTTCAGATAGTGCCCCCTGGCATCACGGCAAGAATGCGCAGCCTCCTGCCTAATGAGAACCAATGATGAAACAACAATGCATGGTAGATGAGTGAGGCAGGCGGTTAGCCCAGAAATATGTGGGTGGGCCAATGGTGGACTGGCCCTGAGAACCCCCTGTTACAATAGTGTTAAAATATTTGTAGAAATTCATATACAAATAAAGTCAATGGTATTGTTAAGAGAATTTTGAATACATAAACATATACATTTACAAGGGAAACTCGATTCTAAGGGTTCTCCATCGAGTCAGGGGATAGAAACAGTGCCATGTGACATTTGTCCAATAAAAATGGAACAAATTATTTTGCTTTTCAAACGCAGGTTATTATTAACCAACTGCTCATGAATAATCAGCATACTAAAATGTAGTTACAGAAAGTATTCAGTAAATTAATTCAAGAAAGCTATATGATTTGTGAATACAACTGAAAAAAATTATGAGCAGAAAAGAGGCTAAATTCATCAAATAAATACAAGTTACAAAAACTGGTGTGTCTGCTTCCTCAATTCCTTCTTAATAGAAAGCCTATTTTTACTGTGGTAGTTTTAAATAACATTTCAATGAACTGGACGTTTACATAAGCTTGATCTTAACTTACTACCCTTTTAAAAGGAATTAAGGGCTTCCAATGAATTGGAACTGAAAACTTATCCTAATGAATTTGGAATTTCTGTGGAGTGGCACTGAAAAGCTGCTTTAATGAATCAGGAGATCTCAGCAGGCTGCTCTGACAACCCCCCCTGCTTTTAATGAATAGTGAGTTACCCATGTATCTGCAGTGAACACACAGTGTAAATGTCTTTTTGCCCTAACATAGTGGTTTCTAGTCATTAAAATATTTATTTTTTTAAATGGAGAGACCAAGAAAAGATGACTTATTAATGTGAATTACTAGATCTTTTAAAATGTAATTGGATTATACAGATCACTTGATCCGTAAGATACCTTGTCACTGTAATATTTTCTCTAAAAACATGCACCAGACAGCAACGGAGCTAATTTTAATGAGTTTTTATTTGTAACAATCAGTACAAAAAATCTCCAACTGTCTCAGAGACCAGTAATTGGCAGAAAGATGTTCTGGTAAAGAGGAAAAAACCCCCCTGCTGATTCTAGACAGGTGGACATCTACTTGAATCCAATTTACATCTAAAATGCATAATAGAAAAGATCTACCTTACATTGCCTAAATGAAAGTGAGCTCTTTATTTAGAGCTGTCTTTCCCTTCCTACTCCTCTCCCCCCTCCTTTTTTCTTTTTTGCTGAAGCACAGAAACTTGTTGTAGCTAAGTTTTAATGAAGGTACCTTGTTCAGCGTGTGGCTTTTTTAGGCAGCTATTTGCTTGACTGGGACTTGAAACTGAACTCATGCAGAGCTAAAAAAGAAAACCCACCATGGCTTTTGAACAGATTTTAAATTGGAAAGACTGAGTTTGCCCACAGTTTGAAATCAAGTGAGTGTATCTACAATGTCATGTTCTTTAATTTGGTCACCTCTCAGGTCCCATCCAGCGCAGCCCCATCCTGCGAGGTTCTGAGTACCTCCAACTCTTATTGGGGTTTAGCAATCAGATTCAATATTGAGCATTTCTGTATTGTAAGGTGCACTTAAGTCTTCCTGACAAGCATGCACTTGCCTACTTAAAGAGATTTTTCCTACTTCACAGAATCCTACTGACATGTTTAAATGGTTTAAAATACAAATTCAACCAAAAATCTGAACAAGACACTGTATCTATATGATATCTAATGCAATTTAAAGTTTGGTTTCCCAAATTACAGCATTTTTCTTTTTGGAGGAAGGCTCACATTCATGAAACCTGAAAATGGATGAGTGCAACTGGTTCTTATTTCTAAATTAGTGTTGGAGCTGTGATGGTCCAGGAGTTACGTGAGAGGCAAGGATATACTTTGAGGTGATATCTTTTATTAGACCAGTTGCATGGTTGGGAGAGATTTGTTCCAGCCATGAAGTTGGTCCAGTAAAAATTATCACCCCACAAAACATCCTTGCTTGCCCCTTCTATTTTTTTAAAACATTTACTATGTTGTGGTTTAAGTAATTGATTAGTGAAGCTAAGTACAGACTAAGTTAAAAAGCCCAAGGTGGAATTGATTGAGTCTACCTAGGTTTCTCTAAGCTGTATAGATTGGACCATTAACAATTGAACATGAGTTCTGTTTCTCTGTTGGCCAAGACGGATGCCTGGACTGGCCAAGGCCAGAAGGTGGGGGATATTCCTACATGCCTCCCAGCTCTGCCAGGCAGTGAATGTCCCCGCCCCTTGCCAGGTCTCTGCCTCTAAGCAACTTTCTGGAAACAGGGCTGAGGCACTACTATCTTAATTAGTATCCTGAAATAGCTGAGAGGTGGGGGGCTGGCAAGTGGGCAGGACTGGGGCATTCACTGTTCAGTGGAGCTGGACTGCAGGGGGGATAGCTTGTGGATTTCCCCCTTGTGCTGTGCAGACTCCAGCTGGGGTGGGGCCGTGGCCAGGGTGGGGGTCCATTGCCCTTCTTCCCACCACCCCCACTCCCATGCTGCTGCTGGCTAGGCTGGGGAGCAAAGGCTTTGCTGCCTCAGCCCAGTGACAACCTGGGGGCACGGTCATCCAGCTGGCTGAAGCACAGGAGCTGAGGAAGAGGCTTGCCCACCCTCATTGTGATGGGGGGGCATTAAGTGGGGACCTGCAGTGCATCCTGGGATGCTGGGGGATTGTGAGGTAACTTGTGTTGGGAAGGGATCTGGAACAGAAGTTTTGATATACTGTTCTAACCTAAAGAGATTCAGTCTGATACTACATCCATCCAGATCTATCTTAAGCCAGATCCACCATTATGAAACCAGTCTATGTGCACTGAATATCTGTTCTGTTACAAGTTTAGTCTGGTTTCCGATCACTTATTCTGATTTATGTATAACTTCTGTCCTTAGCCTGAGATTCTAGTTCCTAGGTTTTTCAGAACGTTTCTTCAAAATCTTGAACAAGGTTTTGTGCCTTAGTTTCCCATCTCTAAAAGAGGGTGTGGCAGGACACTTAGTGTGTTTGCCCCTTTAAGAGGAAAAGCTGCTTCAGAGACAACTTTCAGATGGCACGGAGGGGGACTAATGACTGATGAACCTGACCAGAAGAGGGCTTAGGCTTGAGCTATATAAGCCCAGAACCTGAACAGATCAGGCAGTGCAACTCTGAGAGTCTCCAAGGAGAGGAGCTTCAGGCAGCAGGGCAGTGAGGCTCCTGAAAGAACAAGGTATTGGGGTAAGCCACCCTGTAGGTCTGGGGAACAGGAATATTATCCAGGTACAGAGAGAGAGATTTATGCAGGCAAGTGGCCATTAATTTATGTTGATGCTTTTGTTTGAGTCACAAGCTTTGAGCCCTGTTGGTGTCAGGCTTGAGGCATATTCTGTGAGTTGGTAGCTCAGAGGGAAGCTGAGAGTGGGGTACAGAAAGTGTTGTCCCTCCCTCTCACTCCAGAGGAGGGGCAGAGAAAAAAGGGAACATCAGAAGTAATAACATCTGTGAGACTTGGGTTGTGGTGTAGGGGTGGATGGAGCCACACAATTGGGCCTTAAATACACAGCTGCCTTGAAGGGCCCAGCTAGCAACCTGAAGGACTAAGACTTACTATAAGGCCCACGGACAGCCTCCCTTCCCTAATCTTTATTAAGAACAAGGTGTGGCAGGGAAGGAATCAAGGGAGGACTATTTTAGAGTTTGAGCCAGGCAGGAGCCATATGGCCACCAGGGGGCATCACGGGCACCCCTGGGGCCATGGCTCTGGCACAGAGGGCATGAACTGTTTCTCTCCTCAGGAATTCATCACTCATAGCATAATGAGTGTTGGGTGACCAGGGCATCAGTTCTAGATGCCCATGTAAGGGGGTGCCTGAACAGGAGTCTCTGCTGCAAGCCCAGCTGCTACAGCCAGGCTAGCCTCTGCTGCTGCTGTTGCTGCCCATGGCACACACCCTGGCTGTTATGACTCTGCTCATCATGTGCTAGGTGTGTAACAACTGCCACCAGGGCTGACACCAGAAACCAAAGCATGGCCTTGTGAATCTCCAGAGCTTGAGGTACAGGGTCAGACTTTTTTTTTTTCCAGCTGAATGCTATAACAGACCCATGGATCAGGCACAGAAGATGGAAACATAACTAACTGGTCAGTCATATCAGCACAATGGCGTGTTGATCTCAGACTGGGCTTTTACATGCTATAAAGTACAAATAATATTTTTTCCATCATCAACACTAAAAGGCAGAGAAAAATATAGAACATTTCAGTGAGAAATTAGGAAAATTAAAAAAATTATAGGAAAAGATGGTCACAACCTCAAATATGCAATCACTGACAGTCAGTCTGGGGACTTTGTCTAGATATATGCATTACCAATCCACATCATTACAGGTGGATTTGTTAGTCCTTATTAGCAAGGATGGGGGGGACAATATTGAAACTGCAGCTTCAACACATGGAAAATAGGCTTTCTATCATTCCTCACCAAAGCAAACATTGCATACCTCTTCATCCCTCCCATTACATTGTTAGATATAAATTATTTATCTTCCTGACCATTCACTTTGCTTTCCTTTTGTTAGATCATTGGTGATGTGACTTGAACGCCTGTTTACAGGAACTACACTATTATCATGCTCCTTCACATTCTTAAAACCAGATTCCAATCTGGCTGACACTGATATAATGCTGATGAACGTGGGATGCAAACTCACCTGTATCTGAAATCAAAATGTGCATTTGCAAGGCCACTATACGGTAAATATTTTATTCCTCTAGATAGGACTCAAAGCAATCAAACAATATAAACAGAATTAATTATTTGTTAAAACACAGTTCCCCTTCTTGCATTATGCATGGGTTTTTCTTTTTTACAGCTGTCTCTGAGGTGTGACTACCTATGAACTCCTTAAGGGAATTGAGAGAAATCTGTATTATAACACCATGCATCTTCCCATAGCCTAAGGAGCCAACACTGGATTTCAGTGTGCAAATGTGGAGGTGGTAGGCTAAACTCAGTGAGAGCTGATGAATGCTCACTTTGAAAAATCAGCCACCTGTTTAAGTTTCTGAATATTAATTTTGAGGCTTATTTTTTCTTAAATCTTAACCTTGGGGTTTTATGGTTAAATTTCCAAAGAGTTAATATTCAAATAATTACCCAATAAAACTTGCATGCATATGTTGAGTCCACAATTTTGTATATTTGCACATTGACATGGACATTTAAGTCTCCTTGGGCATGTCTACATGTGCAATTAGTGTGCCATTTGCCTGTGCACCTAGGATCACAACACATTGAGCTGGGGTGGAGCAGTCCCAGCTGGCAGGGGGCCCCAGGGATCAGCACTGCCAGTCCAGGGCTACTCCAACCCAGTTCAATGTGCTGTGGAGAGGTTGGCTGGGGCACAAGGGTGCTTCAATGTGGGGCTAGCTGGCAGGCAGCCCCTGGACTGAAGCACCCTCATTCCCCAGTCAGTCTGTCAGCATCTATACATGTGATGTGGTAGAGTAAATAATTCCATAGAATAGTATTTATGTTTGGCCGTACTAGCCTATGGTAGAGTTAATTAGTTTATTCTGTCCTAATAGCACTGCCCATGTAGATGCTGCCATTTTATTGTGGAGCTAATTGAGCAACTTCACAGTAAACAGCTCATGTAGTCGTGCCCCTTGTCAGATTACTATGGGAGTAAAATTAAATGTGGGATCTTAGTTACCTCGCATGTTCATCTGCCCTGTTTGCATAATTTTTAAGGTGAATATGTGCACTTAAAAGACTTAAAGACAGGATCAGTACCAATATTATTTTGAATGGTTAATATTTCCTTTTCACTTCTCCCTGTGAGAATTTTGTTTGTGCACATCAGAACAGCATTCATCTGACAGGGCAATGTGGCAGACACTTGGAAAATAAACAAATTGGTGGTATTTTCTGAGACAATCATTGTGTCACTACAGAGTAATATGTCAATGTGTTACAGAACTGACTGCTCTAGAATATAATTTTTGGTTTCTTTTTTGATCCTAGAGTTCAAAAAGAGAGTTTACTGCTCTCATTCCTGATGTTACAAGGTTATAGGCTGCAACCTTGGGAGAGTTTACACTAAATTTGATTTTTATTGTTTCACAAAATGGGACTTGTTTTCTGACAGTCAATAAAACTGCAGGCTATACTCCTTTTATAATAGATGTGAATGGACTATTACTGTTTGTTATAGTGGTTTAACTGCAAGGCAAGCTTATAAGGGCTGTCATTGGAACACTAGACAATTTTTGGTTGCCTCAGGACTCATGCTTATTTTGATCTGGTTCACTGCTAATATTGATATGTATGGATGGTCACAGTCTTTTAGAATGAGCAGGAAGCTCTTTTCCCCAAAACTTTAAAACAAACTGAAAACTGAAAAACTGTTGGTGAAATAAGAATGTAAATGAGCACACACCTGGTGCAAATAGCTGCTACCATGCTTGCAAATGTTATTGCTATACTGTGATAGTATTATAGGTATGCCTCATTTTGGTGCAGTTTTTTTCTTTATAGTTAGATTATGATTTTTCAGTGGCAATGGTGGTGCGGCATTTCTCTCTCCAATAAAACTTTTGAACTATACTTCCTTTGTTAGTTCTTAATCCAAATCAGGATGAATATTTGTTTGTGGGTTTGTGAGTCACCCCAGACTTTCCCCTTTTTGCTTTTTTTCACATCTGCAACTCCCACCATTGCCTACCTCAAAACTTCTTGTCTGCTTCCCCCACAACAATCTTTTCACTTTCTAGTATGTGGCCTTTTATATAAGAAGTGTCTATTCAAAATGGATCCTACCCTTCCTCCAAACCCTTCTGTAGAACTGCTCACAGTAAATAAACAAGTTGGCAATAGTTGCAATTTTAGGAAAAAGAACGAACCCATTAAACATGCATCATATGATGCTGCCACATCCTTAATGTATTGTGGTTTATCTATAGATGTGAGCCCTTCAGAGAAGAGAAAAAATATATTTGTACACAGTGCTTCTCATAAATTTTTAGCTCATGTTTTTATAATGCCTCGTACATTGCAGGTGTGGTTATGATAGTGGGATCTTTTAGCAATATAGAGATATTTCTAAATTGAAAATTTCAGCTATGAATTTTTATACAAAAATGGTAAGTGGTATGAGGGCTAGTTCACCTGAGCCATATCTACATCATAGACTTGGCTGTTGTGCCTTCAAAGATGCTGCACTGCTCTGGGCAGGCTGCCTCCTAATGCATAAACAGTGTAGACACTTCTGCATAGTGCCTGTATCTATCAGTCCTAGAAAACAGCATATTTGACTAATCTACCATGCAGTAATTGCTGTGCATGTGTAGATGGTGGTGCTTTACTGCACATTAGATTAGTCAAATGCACAGTAAAGTTTCATGTAGACGTGCTTGCTACATCAAATGACAATGTTTACATTAACAATTATTTTAAAACTAAGTTCCATCTCCTTTTCATACCTCTTCCAGTGAGTCTCTAATTTTAACATATTACTAACAACCAGGGGCATAAATATTCACCTCTATTTATTATCAGAATTTGGCCCTGCTTTTGAGATAAATAATCATTTGCACTGAGGCTTGTACTTGGTGTGGCTGAGGAGAATTTGAGGGAAAAGCTCTTTCTTTTGCTGCAGACTTGGTCTGCCTGGAGGCCTGAAGCAATTCTTGTGTAATTTAGGACAGCTTTAAAGCTGCTGTACACTCTATACTACAGGGAGCAACAGAGCTGTGTGCTCAACTATTCCCATATCCTTCTTCCCCTTTGGCTGACTACATATGTAGTTAAATTTATGCTACCCAAGAATCCCCCTATACCACCCTGATTAGAAGAAGTCCTTGCTGACTCCTTATAAAAGCATTACAACTGCAATACAAAATAGGCTGGGCCAAGAACCTAGCTGTTGCCGGGGTGGGAGTGGGGGTAGGGGAGAGGCGAGACATTCACAATATAACATTATATTTAATTTAATTTTTTGGAGGGAATTAGACTAAATGACCCTTGGCCCTTCCAACTCTATGGTTTTATTTCTAGAACAGAGTTACCTCAAATAATTTCCCTTGGAGGATGCCTTGGTAGGAAAAGTACTTTCATGGGGCAATCATCAGAAAGCTGTGGGGACTCTGTGCAATAAACATTTCTAAAAGTGATGGAGGTGAAGGAGCTTCCTTCATTGGTGAACTTAGTTCCCTCCATCCTATTTGGGGTCACAGTTATATTCCAAGTCTTTCCAATCCCTGTATTTGCATTCTCTTACTGATATCAGGAAGAGACAGGGTCCCAACTAAAGGTGAACATAACTGTTACCAGGTTGTTGCAAAAGAATTAATGGTGTATGGACAGTTGAGCAAACAAAAAAACAAACAGACAGAAAACCCAAACCCTTCAGGACTAAGGCTGGACCAGAGGCTTGCAACATCATAATTTGTATTTTGAAATAAGATTTCAAAATGGAAAGAGTATGTTCACAGAAAGCCACTTAAGAGATACAACAATGATAGATCTAGGGCTGACCTTGAGTATTATGTGAAAAAGAGGTGACAGAGATGAGAGCTTAATTAATCCTTTACAGAGACCTTGACTGGCAGAGACTGTTTTAAACACCTGAATTGACTTTGATCTTTGATTAATTAAAAAACATCATCATTAACCACTAAAAAAAGGAAAAAACAAAACAAAACAAAAAACCACCTTGTGCAAGTCTGGAACAAAAAGAAAAATAGAATGACTATTGATTCTCTATTCATTTCCAAGACTGCATCTTCTCTCCTTGTTTATACCATTCTTAATGGGGTTGGTCTACTCTTATACATGGACCTTTCATAATAATCTGAAACTGGCCTCTTTTTGTACCCCTGTACACAACCACAAAAGTGAGGGCATTCATCAACCTCTATTGAAGGGACAGCTATTATGTATTTATCCATCTAATTTTTTCACTGTTGTCCCTTACAATTTTCTTTTAATTCTTCTCTGTTTTCAGTTCTGTCTGAAAATGAATTACATTATTATTTTCTGAATGTATACCATACTGTTGCTACCATGTATGAATTTAGCAAACATTTATGCTACATACAAATGGTCCTAAATGAACTGTGCTTGTGCGCAGTGATTGCTAGTTTCCATAATGCTTTTTAAAAAAGAAGAGCTAAGGGAAACAATAAGAATACAGAGGCTCAGCATAAAACATTTTAAAAGGCCATAATTTGCTATTAATATAAACTTAAAAGTATCAAAGGACTTAGAAACAAAGGTTTGATCCTTAAAAAAAACAAACAACCCCTCCTCCTTATATATGGTATGTGTTGTATACATTGTACATAGTGGTACCTAAAATATAAAACAGATTCAAGCCTGAGGAAGACGGTGCAAATATCTCTTTGTGTCTGTAGCTTTGAAGAGGAAGTATTAACTAACTAAATGACAATGTAGGTGTAGAGAGAGCTTGTTTCCTATGTTAGTCTGTGGCGACACTGGTCAGGCCACAGCTGGAGTACTGTGTCCAGTTCTGGGCACCCCACTTCAAGAGGGATGTGGACAACATTGAGAGGGTCCAGAGGAGGGCCACCCGCATGATCCGGGGACAGCAGGGCAGACCCTACAATGAGAGGCTACGGGACCTGAACCTGTTCAGTCTTCACAAGAGAAGGCTGAGGGGGGACCTGGTGACCATCTATAAACTCACTAGGGGGGACCAGAAGGGTTTGGGGGAGACCTTGTTTCCCTAGTGCCCCGCCGGATAACAAGGAATAGTGGCCACAAGTTATTGGAGAGTAGGTTTAGATTAGACATCCATAAGAACTACTTCACAGTTAGGGAAGCTAGGATCTGGAACCAACTTCCAAGGGAAGTGGTGCTGGCTCCTACCCTAGAGGTCTTTAAGAAGCGGCTTGAGCCCAGTTTTCCTCCTGCCCAGGCAGGGGGTCAGACTTGAAGATCTACAAGGTCCCTTCTGCCCCTACTTCTATGATTCTATGGTAGTGTAACAGGGGGCCTTCTCAGGGCAGATTTGTTTTTGGCCCGCCCACCTGTTTCTGGGACAACTGCCCACCTTCTCACCTGCCACACCTTGTTGTTATCTAATGATAGATCTTAATTAGGCAGGAGGGTGCCCATTTTCTTGCCCTGATGCCAGCGGGCGCTATCTGTGGCTCCATTCCTCCCCTACACCACAGCCCATGCCTTGCAGATGGCATCCACTGATGTTAATCTCACTGGCCTAACTCTGGGCCCCAGAATCCTCCAATCAGGACCCCTCTAAGATCCCTCCATTCAGGTGGCCTACTCTGCTTTCATTCAGGCTGCCTAGCTTCCTGAAAGTATCTTCGGCATAGTCCCCCAGGACCTTTGGCCACACAGGCCCAGGCCTTACTTCCAAGGCCAGTCAGAACCCCAGGCCCTCAGCTCTGGGCATCCCTTGCAGTGGGCCCCTGGCCCTCTTCGACTGTTCTGGTCCTAGCTCTAGCATAGATAAGTCAAGGGAACTCTACATCAGGCCTCTGAGCCTCTAGCCCCATTCTCTCTCTGAGGTATGCCTTCTGGCCCCTACTAGAGGGTGACCTACCTGGTTGTGGAAGCTGGGGTTAAGGCACCCCAACCCACCTTTCACCAGGGTGATAACTGGCCTAGCATTTCCTGGGGGCTCCACCAGGGCACCCATTCCCAGCAGGGTGTAGTTTTAGGTCATGCACATGACCAAAAGCCTCCTAGCCATCCCCTATAGCTCCTCCCTTACCTCCAGGTTGTTACAAGCAGCAAGGCAATATTGCTGCCTGGCCTGCCAGCAGGCAACTGATCTGTTTATATAGGCAGCCAGGGATCTAAAATGGCTGCTGCAATCAAGCACCTGCTGGCTGCTTGGCTCGGGTCTTAAAATGGCAGGCAAAAACAGTGCCCTGCCACAGGTAAATTCATACCTTTTTACATTAAATAAAGTTGGTATAAGCAGTTTTGATACCGTACTTGGGTGAAATGGCATAACATCTCCATGAAGTAAGGTTGGAAAGAAATGGGTTGGGATCCCAACATGTAAACTGCAATGCAGTTCAAAGATTTGTTCCAGTTGTGATGGAGCAGCTCCAGTGTTCTGTCACTTAAAGGGCTGGAGCAAGCAGCTGGCAGGTGGTTGATTAGGGTGGCCATTTTAGAGCCCAGCTCTCGGGGCTGAAGAGGCAGTTTGTTAGTAGTTATCCTGGGAGTAACATCACCCGGTGGAGCTACTGCTCCTGGAACATCTTGGAGATGAGGGTGGGACTATGGGAAGGAGGAGACCCCATGGTCCTGGGCATGACTTGAAACTGCACCCTACTGGGGAAGGGTGGCTTGATGGGACTCCTTGTGGTGAGGGAGTCCCCAATAAATTCCAGGCTACTTACCTCCCTGGTGAAAGGTAGGTAGGGTGCCTTAACTCCAGTCTCCACCATCTGGTGGGTTATGGGAGTGGTGGGCCAGGCACATTGAGTAGGGGCACCTGAGCCTATGGGGGTGTTTAACCTCACGCTCTGGGTAGGTGGCATAGTTGAGAGGCACTGGGGAGGGGGTGTTGAAGAAGTTAGCTCAAGAGAAGGGTGGAGTGGCCTGGTGAGGAGCCGATTTCACCCCTAGCCCAGAGTTTGGCTAATCACCCAGCCACCGCTCAGATGAGGGTCCTGGGAGAGACCCAAAAGGCTGTGCCAGGGCTGGCTGAGGAGTGCAGAGTCAAGCCTGATGGCACTCCAGGGTTGCTTAAGGGAGCAGGGCAGGGTGAATGGGGCCTGGGACGGGCAGTATGAAAGAGGCCCTGGTGAGAGAGGGGTGGTGTGAGTGTGGCCCACAATAGGGTGGTGTGTCCAGAGGCTTAACCGTGTACTGAATTTGGCCTGGCCTCAAGCCAGAGATCTACCAAACTAAGTGTGTTATCTGCAAGGCATGGGACACATTAAGGGGAGGTCGGAGTGTGTACATATCGCCAATGGACATCAGGGTGCTCGAAGGGTAGCCTCCTGCCTAATTAACATCTGGACTGATTTACAACAAGGTGTGGTAGGCGAATGAGGCAGGAGATTTGCCCATAGACAAAAGGGGTGGGCCAGTACTGAGACTGGTCCTTGGGAGTTTACTCCTTTTTGTCACACCAGTCATCTTCTCGGGTAGGTGCCATTGAACACATCCAAACCTTGCAGATTTTTGAATAGCTTGCAGAATTGGGGGGCTAGCAGCAATATAAAAAGTGAAACTTGCTGAATAAGGAGATGTAGCAAATCAGGCAGTTCTACCAGCAAGTGGTACAGTAGTAGGTAATATTGTCTCACTCTTAAAATACTACAAATGCCTACTGACACCACTACTGTGGTCATGGCAGATACAGGTAGCTGCAACATAAGTCTGTTGCTGAATCCCAAGGAATGGGTTGGCCATGGTCCTCTATTTTCTTGGCCCAGACATCTGAACTCAAAATGAAGCAAAAATAGAACAGTACAACAGCACTAGACATGACCTACAGATGCAAATGCATATCAACATTTACGGTGGAAGAGGGTGCTGCTGTCTTAATATATTATATAGGCTTTCTTTTCATTATGAAGGAGTTATACCTCAACCTATTAGATTGTTGCGGGCAGCATATTCTTGAAACAGGGCCTTGGCATAGGTAAACTGTAAAACATCAGAAAGCTGTGGAATGGTTTGATGTTATAAAATGATGGCATTTTAAGAGGATTCTCTGGTGAAGACCTCATGTCATATCAGACCTGCATGACTGTGACTTGCCACTAGGGTGCTGATGAACAGGGTAGTAGACAGGAGCCAGGAACATATTCTCCCCCTGTGGTGGGAGAGGAGAGGGGAGGGTGGCATGTAGCTGAGAGGCAGAGAAACCAGCATAGGGTCTTCCCTCATACCA
The DNA here is from genome assembly GCF_000455745.1 of Alligator sinensis. Taxonomy (NCBI): domain Eukaryota; kingdom Metazoa; phylum Chordata; order Crocodylia; family Alligatoridae; genus Alligator; species Alligator sinensis. The sequence continues at coordinate 365,984 of NW_005842401.1, read as the reverse complement.
CATCAAACAGGAGCCCAGCTAGAGTGGAGGGTAGGAAGGGAGGAATCTTGAAAAAATGTTTGGGGGGAGTGGGAAGGGGAGGAGGAAAAAGGGATCATAGAGAGAAAGAAGTAGAAAAAAAGGTTTAAAAAAAATGAAAGGGGTAAAATCTTGCATGTGTCCTGGGAAATTGGGATCAGGTCAGAGAGGACAGTAGGGATAGGGACAGCAGAGGTTGTGATGGCTGGGAGGGAGGAGGAGCTGTTTTGGCTCAGGTGGCAAGACTCAGGGGCTGGGGAAATCCATGCTTTCCCCAGATCCAGGGTCACACAGCTGTTCAGCTCCTTTCAGCATGGAGGTGGATCAATTTTAACCCAAGTGCAGAGCCCTGGGGAGGCTGCTTCTCATGGGCTCTGTGCTCTGGCTGAGCCCTAGTGGCTCCATGCTGAGAGCCACCTCAATTTCAGCTCTCAGAAAACTCTAGGAAGGCTCCTTCTCTGGGGCTCTGTGCTGTGGCTGCAATCAATGTGGCCATTTTACTCGGCATGGTGTGGCTGGGGCTTGGCCAGAGCACAGAGCCCCGGAGAAGCAGCCTCCCCAGGGCTCTGTGCTCAGGCTGAAGTTGAGCTTTCCACATCCAGACCACGTGGCTGGGGGAAGCAGTCTTCAGCTCCCTGGTCTCTCTGCAATTAAGCTTAGAGCAGTCGCTATGAGTGGGAAGGGGTGAGAGGGGAACCACTAAAATATGGGAGGGTAACAAGGGGTAGAGCACCTGGGTACTGTGCAGCCTGGGATGCTGGAGGAATGCAAGTAAAGTGTTTTTCCTCCCCTGACCGTTCAAGTAATATCTTGGAATAGCTTGGGTAAAATTTCCAAGATAAACCTCCTTTTGAGTGGCTTATCTTTAAAACATTTAGAGGTACTTATGGTTGTTTAACACCCATTAATTATTGCCTGTTCTCATTTTAAGTGTTTTTATACTGATTTTAAGGTAACCTGTGCCAAGGCCCTTAGAAAGACACAGCACTACTCTGAGGAAAGATTTTTATATTCCAAGCTGCAATATAGGGGCTTGTGTGCAGGCAACCTACAGATAATTCTTGAGGTAATAGAGCAAAACAAGATTAAGATACAAATGCTAGATATTACTGAAATGTCCTTGTCCACTAACAGTGATTATATCTTTTAGTGTTCTCTGACATTCTTATGTCAGTATTATCTGTTTTGCGCATATTACTGAATAGCTGAATGAGGAAATACCTTTTAGGATAAGGCTACAGCTATCCTTTGTTTCTTATTATTTGACATTTATAATGTCATGTACCTTAAATAATAGTGCCAGCCCCTGCCCTAAACACAACATACAACTTGTTGATGTAATACATTGTTTTCATGTTCTCCTGTTTGGGAGACAGAAGATTTTATATTGCTCTGTTCCATATGCTCTTTTTCTACACAGTTCCAAAATGTTATACAATGAAAATGACTTGCTTATTCTACTGTAGATCTTCTAGGTCACTGGATACTATGGGAGATGACCTCTTTCACACCACTTTAGCCTTAGCATTTTCATTCTACCTCATGGCTGTTAGAAATGCTTATAAGTGAGCACAGAGAATTACCTAAAACATCTATCAGGGATTTAAAGAATCACAGCAGCTAACTGTGAATTTTTTCTCATTTACTTAAAATGTTTCTTATGGAGTTAGGTTCAACAGATACATTTCTGAAGGGGTGAGTAGTCAGGAATTATTCGGATGTACATTCATACCACAAAAATCATATGGTATGTGATGCAAAATAAAAAATAGCAGAAAATAACACAGTAGAGTCATAAAAATAACTTATGACTCAAAAAGGATAATGAATTTGGAAAAAATTCTACACTTTTAAATAGCACAATATTAAGAAACATCAATACCACATAAAAAACAAGCAAATCAGCATGTCTGTGATTTGTATCATTAGTCTACTTTGAGTATTAATAAAAAATGATAGTGGGATGAGGGTGAACAACACTGCTAGCCTGATTAAATTGTGTTAAAAGCTGGGGCAACATCATTAGCTGGTAAATGTGTACTGGCTAGCCAGCAGACTCATGCCAATTATATCGGCTGAGAAAATGGTCCTGGGACTCATGCTTGGCCTTCCATGGTTGGAATGCAATCGGTGCAGAAACAGCTCCCTGCATCATGCTCTGAAATTTCTGATGTGATTTATTATGACAAATTGCATCAGCTCCAGCACATGAAGTGACATTAAATACCATTACCTTGATGCCATTATGTGCTGCTACCATTGTGAGAAGCAATGACCCACCTTTCCACTCTTAATCATGATTGATGTATCAGTAATTCTGTTTTTTCTTCCTTAATTATGTATTTATACTTATGACTTGCTGGCTGCTGAAGGATTTGCAAATTCAGATGATACATTTCTCTCACCCCCAGGGATCAGCAAATGAGATGTAATTTTACATTAATGAGATGTGATTTCTCCCAATGAACTGAAGGATGATTAAGAAATAGCAGTTACAAGGGGCACATTAGCCTTACACCCATAATAACTAGTTGGGTATGAATGGAGAAGAGTGTCAGATTACTTAATCCATTTCCTTACATATAGACAAGGAGTTACTGTTTCAATGAGGTAGACATATTTTTTTATCATGGAAAAGGTAGTGTTGGAGTATCATGGACTTCAGGAGGGCCTTTGACTGGACTTCAGGAAGTCCTTTCACACTGTCTCCCACCCCATTTTCATTAAAAAGCTAGGCAACTGTGGCATTGATACCTACAAAGTTAGATGGGTAGCAAATTGGCTGAGGGGCTGCACCCAGAGTGGTGGTGGATGGGTCATATTCGACCTGGAGGGATGTGGGCAGTGGAGTCCCCCAGGGCTCGGTCCTCAGGCCTGCACTGTTCAATTTCTTTATTAGTGACTTGGACGAGGGGGTGAAAAGCACTGTGTTCAAATTCGCTGATGACACCAAGATTCGGGGTGAGGTGAGCATTCTAGAAGGGAGGGACAGGACAGCTGGACCTGGACAGGTTACAGGGGTGGGCGGATGAGAATAGGATGGGATTCAATACTGACAAGTGCAGTAAGAACCAGAAGCATACCTATAGGCTGGGGAAATCCCTTCTCGAAAGCACAGTGGCAGAAAGAGATCTTGGAGTCATTATCGATTCCAAAATGAACATGGGCTGCCAATGTGAGGACATGGTCAGTAAGACTAATCGCACCTTGTCATGCATCCATAGATGCATCACAAGCAGGGCCAAGGAGGTGATCTTCCCCCTGTATGCGACACTGGTCAAGCTGCATTTGGAGTACTGTGTCCAGTTCTGGGCACAGCACTTCAGGAGGGATGTGGCCAACATCAAGAGGGTTCAGAGGAGGGCCACTTGCACGATCCAGAGATGACAGGGCAGACCCTACAAGGAGAGGCTACAGGACCTGAACCTGTTCAGCCTTCACAAGAGAAGGCTGAGAGGGGACCTGGTGGCCACCGGGGGGACCAGCTGGGAATGGGAGAAACCCTGTTCCCCTGAGCACCTCCTGGAGTAACAAGGAATAATGGCCATAAGCCGTTTGAGAGTAGGTTCAGGCTGGACATTAGAAGGCACTACTTCACAGTCAGGGCAGCTAGGATCTGGAACCAACTTCCAAGGGAAGTGGTGCTAGCTCTTACCTTGGGAGTTTTTAAGAGGAGGCTTGACAATTACCTAGCTGGGGTCATACAAGCCCAGTATTCTCTCCTGCCCAGGGCAGGGGGTCGGACTTTAAGATCTACTTAGGTCCCTTCCAACCCTACATCTATGAATCTATGATGTTGCAACCATGATAGTCCAGGAATTATGACAGAAGCAAGGATTTTTGTGAATGGTATCTTTATTGGATCAAATGCATGTTTGGGATAGACTTAGACCAGCTTTTGAATGGGAAAGCAAGACAATAGGTATGAGACAGGTAGGTAGGTTGGCAGTAGGCGTGGGGGGTGGAGGGAAATGTTGAACTAGTGATGGAATGTAGCTGGTAAAATGCAGACAGGTTGCCTGGGGTTATCAGATATCACATCTATCCAAAGAACCTTGTCTGCCTATGTCCTTGGACCAATGCAGCAACAACCCTTTCAGAAATCCAGTTAGTCTATAAAGAATTCCTCAGAGTGAGGAAACACCAAAATTAACTTGGAGTGCACAGCTGGAAGCAGTATATTTGCAGTGTTGCCAAACCAGCCAAGATCTTAGGGCTTTGTCCCAAGTTGCACTTTAAACTACTCGAAGGTTGATCAGTGTTAGTTCTAGGTCAGGTTTGGAGCAGTCGAACCTTAAGACTAAAAATCTTCTCTACTGTTCTTCACTTGCACAGCTGTGACTTGTAGCTGGAGGCCTAGTGAGCAGGGCCTGAACTAGAAGCTACAGCTGTGAGCTGCCATCACAGAGCTGGTGAGCCAGGATAGGCTTCTATCCCTGCTTTAGGTGTGAGTTTGTAAGAGAAGGATTGTTGGGGCAGGAACATGAAGCTGGGAGGTGGAGAGTCAATGGGATGGGGTGGGTAAGGAAATGGGAGTGGAAGAAGGGGGTGAAATGAACTAAGTCAGCCACTGAAGGATAAAAAAAAAAGTAAAAGAAAAAAGAGCTTAAAAAGAAATATAGAGGAAGTAAATTAAAGATGGTCTCATGTTTTAATCGAGTGGGATTTGGGACTGGGGAGAGAGGTTCTAGTAATGCTTCCTGGGGTGGCTGGAAAGTGGGAGCAGTGAGGGAAGGTGCTTTTGGGGGAGTTACTGCCCCTGCCCTTGGAAGGAAGCCCCAGCTTATGGGGACCTGATCTGGCGCTCTACCTTGTTCTCTTCACACCCTTCCCCAGATCCCAGTCCTGGACCTCTTTGTCCTCTGTGGCCTGGCTAGCTGGCACGTGTTCTGCAGGCTGTTTGCATGGGGTTGCACCCCTGGAGATGGGAGGGGAGCTGGCTTGGTGCCAGAACTGCCTCCTGGGCAGTAGAGTTCAGGGGATGGAAAGTTTTTCCACCCAGAACAGGAGGGTGAAGGAGGGGACATTACATCCTGGGATGCTGGGTGATTGCAACTTTGGTGGCTCATCTGTGGGGAGTGGCTACACATTAATGAAACATGAGCTGGGTAACATGGATCACAGATAAAACTGCCCTGGTGTAGCTTAAATTTAAGCCACCTAAAGTGTGATTATAGCTAGTTTCAGGTGTTAAGATGTGGACAATCCAGGGGGTAACAGCTCCAGGTGCCATGTGAAATTAATATGTAACAAGGTGCTTAGATTTGGAATCATCCCAGAGATTCAGTTTAGTTTATAAGAGGGTGAATCTACACATGTATATTAATGTGACACAATAAACTCTGGCACAATAAGTGCTGGAGTTTATTGTTCCTGGGTGCCTTCTTTACACATGCGCCAAGAACTGCTACATGTTGAGCCAGGTCAAAGCAGTCACAGCTGGTAGGGGACCCAAGGGGTTAGCCTGGTGCTGCTCTAACCTGGCTCAATGTGCTGTAGAGAAGCTGGCTGGGGCATAAGGGTGCTCCAGTGTGGGTCTAGCTGGCAGGCAGCCCCTGCCCTGAAGCACTCTTGTGCCCCAGCCAGTCCCATCTGTGTCTACATGTGCAGTGCTGTGAAGTAAAAAACTCTGCAGCAGGATAGCACTTGTATTTATTACTTTAATCCAGCCTAATTGCCCTGCATGTGTAGGTGCTGAGATATTTACTGTGGAGCAATTAGTCTACTCCATGGTAAACATCTCAAGTAGACACACCCAGAGACAGCTACACTGTCTTCTCTGTATGCATAGTCTAAGGGGTGAAGGCTCTGAAATCTTGAGTCATGGATGGCAAAGTGATCATGGACTTGGCTGGATGGGCATTACTTTTCCATGGCATGGGTACATATGTACTCTGTCTTTCTCTCCCTTTTTCTGTCTCTGAACCCCTACCCAGACACTGTGCTGCCTCAGGCTGCCATCACTTTTTTGCTTTCTCATTACACTTTTCTTTTAAGCCTAGACAATCTATCATTTCTGCTATGTCTAAGTTAGCTTTTGGAAACAAGGAGAAGAAATGGAAGCATCAAATAAGAGACCTGAATTCTGCTTGTATATTGGAGTTTAGCTGTAATATAGACAGCTGTGTATACCAGGCTCTAATTACATAAAACACATCTTGAACTCCATTAAAACCCCAACCATTCTTCTTTCCACACTGCTCTTGGGCCTAACGTTAGAAGTTTTATTCGTATTCTATGTTTGGCATGAAAATACTAGCAGCAGAAACCTGTGTGTTAATAATAACATAACTCTTGTTATGCAGCTGAATACTTCAGATTATTAGCACAGAATAATGACCCTGTGCCACTCACTTTAGTTCACACTTTGTCCTACAATAACTTCAAAACATACCAAGATTTGGAAACCCTTACTCTCTCCCCTTGTTTCTGTAGCTCATTTTCTTTTTCACTTGTATGAGATGATGCAAAATGTTACTATTTTCCTATATTTTGGTAAAGTGGTAGGGTATTTAGAACATTTTCATGATTTTCATTCACTTATACATTTTAGAGAAACAAAAGTGATTAGAAACATGATTGGGAAACAGGACTTAGGAGGACAGGCTGAAAGAGAGGATTATTTTGTCTGGAGAAGAAAAGACTGAGTAGGGGTTTGATAATTTGATAAGGTGGATATAAAAAAAGAGGTGACAAACTGCAGGGAACAGGGCAAACAGCCACAATTTCAAATTACAGCAAAGGAAATTTAGGTTGGATATTAGGAAGAACTCTCTCATTGAGAGAGTGGTTGAGAATTGGAAATGGCTACCTGGAGTTGGTGGAATCTCTATCTTTGGAAGTATTTAAGAGCAGGTTAGGGAAACACTTGGGTGGAGTGGTTTAATCAGGGATGTTCCTGCCTTGAGCAGGAGTTTAGACAGGATGATTCTAATATTTCTTTCAGCTCTACATTCCTATGATTTTAAGTCTATGATCTCAGTCTTTGATGTAGGCAGTTTAGGGACTTGATCCTGAGTCTCCTATATCTCAGGTGAGTTTTTTAAATTTGTGGATATTTTGCAGTGGGTTACTTTCCTGTGCTTTGTTTTGTTTTATTTCATGAAAAATTCTGAAAAATCTTAGTATTGTTTTGTATTTGAATTAAAACAATTTTTTAAAACCTCAAAGTTTTTCATGAAGCATTCCTCCCCCCCACCCTGTCTATCGTGAACCAATCAGAGGGAAATTCATGCTAGAGTTCCCACAGACATGCAGGAGGATCTTGGAGACCTAAGGGAATGCAAGTTGGATTATTCTAGTCTTATACCTTAAGAGAAAGCACCTCTAATTTAGCTTGCGACAAGCAGTTTGTGTGTTGTATGTTGTTTTACAAGCCTTTTTTTCTTTAGGCTTTTTTCCAACTTCTATATAAAAATATTTTGTCATAAGAAGACTATTACTTAAGTATGTCACCCTAGAGGCCTGCCTAGATTCAGACACTTGCTTGATCTTACTTTTGAAAGCTTGTGACCAAGACATTGAACAAGAATATCTAGATTTTGACCTGAAAGTGGAAGAATTGTGAACGTCTGTCCCAGGGAATGAGTACAATTGGTATATTATTTGAGGTGGCTGCTATCAAGAAGATCAGAAAAGGGAGACACCTGAAACCACGTCTGTAAGAAGGAGAAAAGTTGGCAGGAGAAATGGTCTCAAACTAGTCTCAAATGGTCTTAAACTGCAAATGTAGGTTGGAGATTAGCAAGAATTTTCTCACTAGGATGGTGGTTAAGCGTTGGTATAGACTACCTAGAGAGGTTGTGGACTCTTCCTCCCTGGAAATTTTCAAGACCCTGTTAGTCAGACACTTGATTGGGATGATCCTGCTTTGAGAAGGGAGCTGGAATAGAGGACCTCATGTGGTCCCGTCGTTTCCTGCTTTCCTATGATCCTATAAATACTTTAAACACATCTACCTCTTTTACCTTGGCTAATATTGGGTATCATATATATTTAGAATTCCCTATGAATTATATCCCATTTTCTGTCCATGGGACTTATCCTGCACGTATTAAAGTCAATGGCAACACTTTGAATACTTCAGTGATGTGGGGCCAGATATGACAAGGACGAATTATTTTCTTAATGTGATCCTCTCTTCTTCAACACAGTGATGACTGAAATCTGAGATGCCATTCTGAGGCGATATCTTTATTGCCCAGTTAATAAATAGTATCACTATACAGTTTACCACAGTACCCCGGTCGCCAGTCCAAGGTACATTTTCATACAAATACAACATGCATATTTCTAATGGGAGAGAAAAAACAAGGGTTTATTTAGTAAAAGGTTTTTCCCACTACTGCTGACTTGATGTGACCAGCAGGTGGCATCTAAATGTTGAGAATAATGTTGTGTTAGCTTGTTGGTTATCTTCACCCCCCTTTTTGGGAACTTGTTTAATCACTGTGCAAATTGTTGAAGTTTTTTTTAGCATGTTTTTATATAGCAAGTACATACTTTCCATGTTGCCATTTTCAGAATCACATAAGGGCTTTAGATTCTAACTCCCATTCCTGGCAATTGCAAGCTTAGTTTTATAATTCTTAATAGATGCTTAATAGATTTTAAACAATCATATTGGTATCTTTGCCACATTGTCAAATATTCCACTTATTAGTAAGATTATTTAAATGTCAACGTAATCTAGATGTCCTGACGTTAAAAGCTCTATGGCTGGCAATAATTGAATTCAGATGCGACTATGAGGAAAATCTCCCTAGTAGGTGCTTTCCTGGAAAAGAGGATAATGTGAGCCATAATTACACAAATCTAGAAAAAAATTGTTGTTTTATGAATATCAGGAGCCTGATTCTCACTTGCAGTTGACATCTTTACACCTTAGGGGCGTGTCCACACGAGTGCGCATGTGTCTCTTGCCCACCTCAAACCCCTTTGAGGCGGGGCAACAGGCATGTGTGGGAACAAAAAAATGTTCCCCATGTTGCAAACTTGCAGCATGGGGATAAAAGTAGACCCCTGGATATCCAGGGGTATAAAAGAAATCAAAGCTTAAAAAAGTGGCTCAGGGCACGGTCCAGGACCATGCCTTGAGGCAACTGGAGGCTGGGTCCTCCATGGAGATGCTCTGGCTGCCAGAGCATCTCTATGGTTGACCCTTGCCCTGGTGCTGTGAGTAAGGGGTTGGGGGGCTGGAAAAGGGGGGAGGGGACATGGGGGAGACCCCCAATGGCTCTGCCCACTCCCCCAGGCCCCC
>NW_005842401.1:350174-356305 GCF_000455745.1 Alligator sinensis | reverse complement strand
GGTATACCCTGCGGGGACCATACCCCTTGTGTGGGGGATGAACCCGCTGTCGGGGGACTGAACCCTTTGAGTGGGGGATGAATCCCCTGTTGGGGGGCTGAATCCCCTGTTGGGGGGGCATAGCCCTTGTGTGGGGGCTGAACCTCTTGTTAGGGGGCTGTAGCCTTTGTGTGGGGGAACCCCTTTTGTGGGGGCCATCGCCCTGTGGTTGGCCAGCAAAATATGTATTCATAAATTCATGAAACCTGTATTTAGAGTTCACTTCATTATTATGATAAGAGACTTGCTTTAACACTGTAGATATATCAATAAAACATTGTCCAACTGATCGCTGTCTCTGTCTGTCTGTCTCTCTCTCTCTTTATAGTGGTCTTTTGTTTTACTTGTGGAGGAACATGGATTTGGGGATATTTTACAGAATGACTTTGGGATTTTTTTATCAGGGATTTTTCAGTTTTCCAATAGGGAACACTGGAATTCCTGCTAGGGAGGCCAGTGGCAGGACCCTGCTTGCTCAGAGCTGGCACCTTGGACCTGGCTGTGGCTGACCTCCTGGCCAAATGGGGCCAGGAGGACATGCTTTGACAGTTCAAAGCAGGCCACCACACCCGGAACATCTTCCAGGCGATAGCTGCCCAGATGGCTGGGCAGGAGGCACACATGACAGTAGTGCTGCACAAAGGCCAATCCTGCAACCGCAGTCCACTGGCACCTGGCCCAGAGGAGCAAATGGTTCTACTGGCTCTGCAGTCCCCATCCTAGTCTGGCAGGTGTGCAGCAGGTCACAGCCAGGCAGCAGCCCCCACTGCCAGTCTGCTGCAGTGGGTAAAGGGTGCAGGGAACTTTCAGGGCTGCTTCAGCAGTCCAGCTGGCACAAGGGGTAGTATCCCCAGGTACCAATTGGCTGGGCCTCAGAAGCTCCTGGAGCTAGTAGCCCTGAGCTACTTGTCAGGGTGGCTTTTTATACTGCTGTGGCCAGCACAGATGCTGGCCCTGGGCTCTAGCTCCCCCTGGCTGCAGATCTGGGAGGAGCCAGGCAGGGTTATCTTGCCCCAAGTGGCACAATTTGCTCCACAACAAAGTGCATGTCCAAGCACATGTGCTGAAGCAAAAAGTCCTGGCTCAAATTTGCACCGCTTCTATTTGAGCTGCTGCAAGCGTACATGCTTGCATGTGTGGACGCGTCCTAGTTGAGCATAAATGTATACAAGAAGAGTTGTTTCAGGAGGTCTTCCTATAAAATGAGAATCGTGCTTAAAATACTGATCAAGACATTTTAATTTTAAATTTTAAAACATGTTTATGGGAAAACAGTGCATATTAAGTCGCTCCAAAATGCTCTTTTACATCTTGTCCAATGCTGGAAGTTGAGATGTTCAACTTTATTTGCAATATATATATATTTCATTGCTGCATGTCAATAAAAACAAGTAAATGCTCATGTATAATGTAAAGTTTTGCTACCATTTAGTTTAAACATACCATGAACTGATTCCTTTGATGCATTTTCTGATACAATCATCATTAGAAACACTTTTCTCCGTCTCATAGTATTGGCTGAAGAATACATTGTTATATATCGGTTTTGACTGCTGTATCTTATATTTATTCTTACTCTAAAGTATTTAATATTGAGTTTCTACCATGGTGCTGTGTACGGTATGCACATTTGTGTATATATAACATTGGTTTATACAGACATGTAATAGGGTCTATATGTGTTAATGTTGTGCTAGTGACATGGACAAATAAGAGAGACGCTTGTAATGGCTTCAGCAGCTTTCTGTGCCATAAAACTTTACCACTACAAATGCTGTGGACTGTGTCCTGATTTTTGCTGCCATTGGGATCTGACTTGATGCAACCCCTAGAAAAGTTATGGTAAAGCTGGCTAAAATGCTGCATGAAATCACAGAGCTGTCTAATCACAGCAAAGGATGTTGATCTCTTAAATAACTACAGCAACTGGCAGAACTCATAATTTAAGCTAGTTTTAAAATTGAGTATCTCAATGCACACAAATTGTTGTGACCCAAAGGCATGATTTTGTGTGTGCTTCGGCACCAGAATTATCCCCGCCAAGTTGCAGCTTCATTGCACGGGAGAGTTTCCTGCTGCAGAGGAAAACCCCGGTGCAGGGACGAGTTTCCCGCCTTTTCTGCAGCTTCTTTTGCAGGGTGCATTGCTCATGTTGCGAGAGGAATGCACGGTGCAAAAGAGTTCCCGCCACTGGTATGCAAATTCGTTTCCCGCTATTGGCTAGTTTTAAATTATTTACACGTGGCGGCTAAAGCTTTGTTTTTTTTTCCAATACCCACCTCTTCCCATCTTCGAGCGCGACTTTTATAAGATGTATCTACGATTCCCATTTTGGTGGCTCGTTCACCCAGAGCATCCGGAGCTCTGCACCGTGGAGCCTAGCAACCTCCACGAGACCATCTGTGTTGTCTGTCTGTAACCGCAACTCAAGCAAGTTTTCCAGCCTGCACCACTGCCATCTCGGTGTAAGTAAACAATCTTTAAAACTACCGTTAAGCGTTTGTGCCTAATTCCAGCTCGACGGCCTTCCCTCTCTGACCCGGCGTGCCCAGGCTGCTGGCCAGAGCCCGTGTGCAGCACGGAAAAGGGCTCTGGTCGCTCCTGGCCCGCACACAAATAAGCACCTGAAATCTTCCAAACTCAAGCATTACTTCATCTTACAGGCACACTAGTACTTCATTTGTCCTAAAGCTAGGAATAGGACAGATTCCCTATGAGAGCTGAGAGAAGGCTTTTCAAAAGAGAAACTGCATCTATCTTCTGGAATTATTCCATAGACCTTTGTTTCCTTTCTTTCTCCTAAAAGACTGACTATTTATGTCTTTGCATTACTCTCTACTTGGGTATGAAGACTGAGGGTCAGAGCTGGACAGTATCTGAACAGAGAAACATGTGGACTTGCAAAACACCCATAGAATGAAACCTTTGGTACTGCTTTATACATAATCAACTTCAGGGGTGGTACCCAGGAGAGGATGAATGAAGAATTTACTCCCTTGCACTGATGTTCTCTAAACTCCATTTTGAAGCCTGAGCATATTTTCCATTTGTTTTCTTTTTTGCTTACCTTCCACTTAAAAGGCTTACAGACCATGTCATCAACCTGGAAATGGATCCTTCCTGAGCTTATCACTATTACTCCAAGACCAAATAGAAGGGACTACTAACAGACTTCAGAGTAATCCAAATATGAACTGAGTTTACAAAAACTTTAGCCATCCATGAGACTACCAGCTGTGTCAAGAGCTACACTCATCACAGAGATGGATGAGGCAAGTTGGGGACCAAAGGTAGCCTGATCTTTGGGGCTGTTGAGGAACAGTTTCTCATGTATTCTAGTTTAGAGCACCTAGGTTATCTTACAGCTCACTGCAGCTTCAAGGAGGCTTTCCATTCCTTAGGATGGCCAGAGTGCAATGTATTTTGAACTTCCCCACTCCTTCCTCTTAAAAATCCTATGTCTGGAAAGTCTGTGTTTACTCTGTTAGGGAAGATTAAGAAATGACTTAAAGAAGTCCCTCAAAGTAATCCATTTTTTTCCTCAGTTTTTATATAAACTGTTGGTCTATCTCACTGGCCTAGGAAAGAATCAATGCTGGGCCTGCAATTTTCCCTGAGCCAAGGGCCAGCAACATAGGTTATTGTTCAAAACACAGATCTCATGGGAAACACAAACAAGAAAGCTATTCTCTTTAGTTTTCTCTGTCATATAGGCCGCCCATACATTTTTTCCTTAGTAAAACGCATCCTTTTGTTTTAACAAAGACACTTAAAAAGAGAATGTATTTTGTTTGTATTGTTTTCTTAATAAAACCTACCTGAAAGGACATGATTATAAACTAGATGATAGCCAACATTTTGGCAGGGTTTAAATTGTCACGCAAGGTTAAATTGCATTGTACTAGCACAACATATGTAAACCTACAGGCTCTTGGAAGTGGGTAGATGCAAGTCTGAGAAACTCACATATTTCTCTGTCTTTTATCTGGCCTACATAATAGAGAAGCTAAGAGGTTATTTTCAGTCATTCTGTATGAGGGAGTGGCTAAGAATGTTTTTCATAATCTATAATTGACTTGCAACCATCATCTGCTTCTTCTAGAGTGTCAAGAAATTTGAATAAAAGTCAGAGCAAATCCATTGTGTGTTATTGTTGCAGATTGATCACAAGACCAGAAGAGGGAGCTGTATACTGACAGTAGTTCCTCAATTTTCTATTTTCAAAGCAGCATGAATCCACAGATCATTTAAAAACCTGTTCAGTTTTAGAACTGGAGAATATGAGCTCTGTCACCCAAGCTACAGTCAAGATGTATAGGAAAAGAAAAAGAAACAAGAGGGGGGGAAAAAGAGGAAACCAAATTCAGAGAGAGAAATAAATTCTAGATCACTAATAATTGTTTAGGTAAAGCTAAAGAGTATTGTTTCTTTTAACCATAATTAGAAGCAAAATGCTTCTGTCATAATCAGCAGAGCTTTTGGAAATCAAGTTTTGAACTGCAGGGGTAGCTGCATATATTAAAGGGACTTTAATATAATTATGGGAAACCTCTTATAGTAAGCTTGGTGATTTACTGGATTTTTCCTAAGCAGAAGAGATGGAAGTGGAAGTGGTACTGGTGAAACCTTAAAAAAATTGTATATGCATTTAAATATATTTTACATTTTATACTCTTAGTTGATATAGGATTCTATCTTGCTCCTCCCTTTCTTCTACCTTCAAGTCCAGATTTCTTGTGCTGGAAGGAAAACTGAGTGCAAGGACTCTTATATTACTGGACAGTTTACTTCAATAAGATGGTCATACCTGAAGCCCCCAGATTTCTGGGGGAGGGTCATCAACATGGTTCAAACAAAACTGGAGTTCTGGAGTTCAAAGCGATTGCTCTCTGAGATACTAACATTCACTAAGCAATAATTATTGGGAATTTAAACTTGAAGATTAGAATCCCTCAGGAAACAAACAGTACACTGATTGTTTCGAGCATTCTTCAGGGGACATATAACAAGTTTATATTCTTAACCAGTAATGGTTTGATTGTCTTAATTCAGGCAGTATCAGAAATAAAATATGGCCTGTCTACTTTTAACATGAGAGAGAAGTTTATATGAAATTATTTGAAACCCACTCAAAAACCCTCACACGTTAACTTTAGTAAAATGCATATTTTACACTACTAAATATATTCATTTATTTCAGTAGCCTAAATGTTGTGTGGATGCGTTTTTTTTTTGTCAGTGAGTTGAGGAAATTAAAAAAAAAAATCTCCAAATTAAGTGCACACACGTCAAATTATACCTTATTTCTAAGGATAAGTAGTTCTTTATTCCCTAAGTTTGTAGAATCACAGTTAGTTTATTTAGAGGTGACTTTGTTTTTCTGGTACCCCACATGGATACAGAACAGATCACAGATGTGCAGAAAAGAAAGAGATGTTTTACAGTATGTCTACATTATGTGCCATCTTGTGCTTAAGTCTTCCAAGAAACTGGATTCTTACATCACTAATTTTCCTGTGCTTTATTTCTGAGAATAATAAAGGCCCTACTTGCCTTGGTTCGTGTTAATAATGACCTTTGGTGCGTTGCCTTTCATGGAAATTAATATCTAAGTGGTCAGATTGATAGGTGAAAGCACATTAAATTACTGTTAACCTTAGCTAGTCATTTGTCCCTAGATAATGTCCTATGTCAAATTCATTATTATATGTGTATGGATATTTTAAAATACTGTTTTGATTAGTTGGTCCAGGACGTTTCTAGAGAACGAATGACTCTGACACTATGCTACCTAAGAACTTGAATCACTTCCCAGTTATTCATTCATCATATAATGTAGCTTATTGTGTTCCTCAAAATCATGGAAATAGCTTGGTTCCACCTGCTCTAATAACCTTAATGTAGTTGTTAAGGACAGCTGTGAAGAATGGAGCCCAAATGAAAAAAAGAGCAAAATTATTACATTTTTTGACAAAAATATTGCTTCTGCAGAGCCTGTGATCAATTGCTACTCTCTCCTATTACTCTCTAACTCAGCTGAATGAGGTAAGATTTTTAGACAGTGAAGGTCTTCTGGAGTGCATGGCTAGGGA
>NW_005842401.1:340760-350164 GCF_000455745.1 Alligator sinensis | reverse complement strand
CTACACATAAAGAGGTTTAAGTCATCAGAACCTGGTTTAAACTTGTAACAGAACAGAAGCTCGGTGCACATAAATCACTTTCAAAATGGGTGAAACTGGTTTCAGATAAACCTCGTTGAATGTAGTATCAGATTTAACTGATTTGGGTTAAACCAATTTATAAAACTTCTGTCCCAGACCCCTTCCTGGTTCAAGTTAAATCACAGGCCCTCAGCATCCCAGCATGCTTTGCAGCTCTGTGCTATGCAGTGCTGTCTGCTCCAGAGAGCAGGGCTGGCCCCATCCCTCTTCTCCCTAGCTGGAGCAGTGAGGATTGACCAACAAGGGGCTGATGTTGGGGGGAAGCCCAGCTGGAGATGCAACCCAGTCTGTGTGGGGGGGACTGCTCATCCCAGTCAAACCCCAGCTGGAGCCTGGGGCCAGGGATGGGGGTTAAACACCCCTCCCCAGATCAAACTTACTACTGACTACAACAGTAGACTACAAATCCCAGAGGCACCTGGAAGCAGGAAAAGGAAGCGATTAGTAACCTTGCAGAGTCCTGCTGCTGGAAGTTTGGACTACAAATCCCAGAGACCTTGGGGGTACCAGGAAGAGGAAGTGAACACACCGCCACAGAGCTCTACTCTAGCACTTTCAAGCATCTGGCCTGAGCCACTGTAGGCATATAGCTTCATTTCCTGAATCAAAGGTAAATGTCTGTTCACTTCTGTTTCAATTTAATCTGTGCAGTTTAGACTAACCTGCAAAGACTGAATCGATTCAGCCTTGGGCTTTTTGACTGTCTGTACCTAGCCTGTGTGTCCTCTGTTAGGCCACTGATAATTCAATTAAAGGCACAATGGGATTTTATCTGTGATCCCAACGATTCCACCTCCTGCCAAGCCACATGTACATGGTAGTGGGTGCAACTGTGGGATTGGGGATCAGATCCCAATTACACCCTATTGCCAATGAAGGGGGAGCCTGGGATCAGGATCCTGGGATCTCTTGCACCAGCAAGTAGCAAGCTGTGAAAACTGAGGTAAAAAGGCATTGAGTAATTAATTTTTTCCCACTTACTAGGTTGCCACCCCCAATCATTAAGGGACCCACACTTTCCCTGGTTTTCCTCTTGTTGCTGACATACTTATAGAAATCCTTGGGTCTATTCAGATGATCATGCATGTGTGTTTCCCTGGGGACAAACAGCAGCAACACACATTTGTGCCACTGCTAGTTGTCCCTAAGGAACGCCTCTGCATGCATGCTCTGGCACAGGGCAAATTGCTCTGGGTGGCGTAGGTGACATTGGGGTCAGCACCTGAGCTAGCCCCAGCAGCCTTACTTTGGGTCCTGGGGGCCTCCCAGGGCTGCAGCAGCAGTGATCTGGGCATGTGGAGCCTGGCTGACAGCTGCAGTTTGGCTCTGGCTGGCCAGGCTCTGGTTTTGGGTGGCACATGCTGTTGCCTTGTACCCTGTGCCACTGTTTTCAGTGTGCTTTTTTTGGTACCAGGATTCCCAGTAGCTAAATTTTGGCTCTGTGCTGCAAATATTCATTGCAGAGAACCAAATCACATATGTGGGTGCATTTTGTAGCACCTCAAAAGCCTTTGAAGTGTTGCAAAATGCATGTGCACACTCATGTGGATGTGCCCTTTTTTTTACCCTTCATATCCCTTGCTAGCTGCAATGCCAATTGCACTTTGGCCTTCCTGATTTCATCCCTGCATGCTTGAGCAATACTTGAGCAGTGGTGCTCTTATACTCTTGAGCACCACTGCTCTTATACTCCTATACTCTTCCCTAGTCATTTGTCCAAGTTTCTGATTCTTTTAAGCTTCCTTTTTTTTTTAAGCTCACTAAAGAGTTCCCTGCTAAACCAAGCTGGTTTCTGTCATGCTTGCTAGTCTTCCTGCACAGTGGGATGGTTCATTCCTCTGTCCTCAGTAAGGTTTCTTTAAAATACAGCCAGCTCTCCTGGACTCCTCCCCAACTTAGACTGGCCTCCCAGGGGATCCTGCCCATCAGTTTCCTGAGTGAGTCCAACTCTCCTTTTTTGAAGTCCAGGGTCATTACTCTGCTGCTCCCCATCCTTCCTTTCCTCAGGATCCTGAACTTAATCATCTTGTGGTTGATGCCTCTGCCCAGGGCGCACAGGCAGTGGATTGTAGCTCTGCTGTGGCTCTGCACCACATTGTCACCAGTGCAAGATCCCAGCCCTGGCCCCAGAGCAGCTTCCCACCCAGCCACATGCCCTACCAGTGCTTCTGGGGCTAGTCTCCATGAAAACTCTGGCCCTGTGCTGTCCAGCACCCACTGCTACTGGGGTCTCCATGGAAACTGGCTCCAGTGACCTAGGCAGGGGCTGCTGGGAAATGGAGTCCACTGCAGGCTTGATCTGGCCTGTGGGCCAGACTTTGCCTACACTTGGATTATACCCATGCATGACAGTACTCAAGTCATGTGAGCTGTCCTACCAATCTCTCTGCTGGTATCACTTCTGAGTTCCAGATGCAACTGAAATGTAGAAGTACAAAAGCAGGCATTAGATTTAGAAGGTCCTTAGCAGAATTTTTTAAAAACATGAAAAGTTTGAAATTTGGCTGTGGATGAAGGGGAAAGATTATATATATATAAATCCTGGATCTTCATTATTTCCTGAAGTCCAATGTAAAAGTCATACAATAGGTTGACATCTCAATTTACATTGGATTATAACTTGGTTCAAGAGGAACAAAAATCAGAGACTGAACTGTGTCAGAATGCAGTCTCCAGTGGAATACTTTGCATATGTATTTTTAAATTGGCTGCTCTGCTAGGAATTTTTAGTACATAGTGATTAATTGCAAGTAGCAGCCCATACCTAGCTACAAACTAAACAAGTTGCAACTGACTTTGAGACTTCTCAGAATTCATATGCAAAGCTGGCAGGCAGATGGCAAAATGGTTTTTGCTAACAAATTAAATCTGTCATAGATAAATCAGCAAATAATGTCAGATGACAATTCTGGGTTGTAGCTTACTGCCAATAATAATATAAGGAAAAGCAAAAGTATTAGCACAATGCATTTGTCTGAAACCTAGTCTATATCTAGAGTTACTTTGCAAAAGGAATGGATGGAAGTTTTGTGCATCATTGTTATCTTGCTGATATGGTGATACCTGGAAGCCCTGGACAGAATTATCTGTAGCAAATGGAATTGATGCTGGAATAATTTTACAAAAATGGCTTGAGGTTACATATTATTAAATATAACATTTCCAGAACCCAGTTCTATATAAATGGGTTATCATGGATGCAAAATATAACCTTTCTTTTCTATTCTTTGGTTCAGAAGAGCATCTGTATGCAAAACCATCGTGATGACACATTATTTTTGATATGTAAATAGACTGTTATTGTTACACACAACCTTGTTATAACTTAGTGTGCAAACATCCTGCTATGTTAGTAATAATTAAATTATTATTCTCATTCTCATTCTCATCTCTATTAAACAGCATTCTCATAAAGAAACCCGTACAACATACATGGCTAGTAGGGGAGTGCAAAATGGGCCATATTCAATTTGGATTCGGCCCGAATCGAGGACAGTGATTCGATTTGTTGATTCAGATTACTGTCCCCGATTCAATTTGGCCGAATCCAAATCTGAAGATTTGATACTGATTCAGAGAATCAGTGATTCGACCATAGACACAGCTTTAAATGTTTTTTCTACATACCTCAAAGTACCAGGCATGGCTTGTGAATGATACAATGGTGGGGTGGATGGAGCATCCCACAGGTGCGCAGGCCCCCCCCCTCTCCCGCCCCCGCCCCCCAGCTTGGCGGTGAACTCAGAAGTGGACCGGAAGTGCTTCTGGTCCACTTCTGGGTCTGCTGCTGAGCACTCTGGGGACCCCCTGAGCTCCTGTGGGACACTCCATCTGCCTTGCCATTGCAGCATTCACAAGCCACCTGGTACCCTGAGGTATGTACAAAAAACATTTAAGGCTGTGTTTATGTCTGAATTGTCGAATTGGTCCAAATCGCTCCAAATCGATTTGGAGGGTTCTGATTCGATTCGGAGAGATTAAAGGGTATCCTGATTTGGTTCAAATTTGGAGATTCAGCCACCAAATTGGGCCGAATCTCCACCAAATTGAATCAGCAACCGAAGCTTTGCACAGTCATAATGGCTAGTTGATACACAAAATTAGCTTCATTTCAGTAAGGTATTGTAAACATGTGAATAGTTGGCCTATTATAAACTATGTTCCAATAATTTTTTACGTGGGGATGGACATAAGCAAAATGCCTGAATACTTTAGTGAATTGGGACCTTAGTGAATTTGACTTTGACCTTTGTAAACCTGAACTCAGGTCCTATTTTGTACCACATGTAAAACTGAGGTTGCTGACAGACATGAGCTCCCTGTTGTAACTCATGGTGCTTCCCAGAAATAGGCATTCGCTATTTGGTTGGGGGAGGGGATTGAGATCCACCTTGGAGCCAATCCAGTGGAGGGAGGCTGTATGTCTTAGTTCTGGTTTGGGGTTTGCCCAGCCTGTGCTTGAGCGCGAGGAGGGTGGATGAATGGATTGAAACCCCCACCTCAGTTTCCATGGTACCCAGGCTGCTATTGCCCATCACTAAATCCCTCTGCTGATCACCCAGCAAAGAAACAGGACAGTTCCCAGCCCCTACTCCCCAATCATGGGGCGGGGGCTAGAGAGCCTGTTCCCTGCTTGGCTCTATGACCATGGAGCTGGGTGGAGAACAGGCTGGAGAGCTCCCACCAGTCTGCACCAGTAGGAAACTCCCAGTTTTGGCTTCACAGTCTCAGGGCCAGTGCTGGGACATGAAGACCTCCCAGCCCCCTGCTCCCTGATCGCAGTGGCAAAATTGGGACTGGGAGATCCTGAGAAAAAAGGATCACAATCTTGGAGTAGGGGGGCTTGGAGCTCCCTGCTGCTGGGGCAGGGGGACATAATCTCTTTCTGGGCTCCAGTGGTGGAGCCCACCCCAACAGCAAGCAGCTCTCAGGGGCAGGGAGCAATTTCCTGCCTGCTGGTGGCTTGCTGATTGGGAGCAGATTTGCTCATAATCAGGCATCTACAGAAGCACTACTGCTCAGTAACTAATCACAAGTAAATTTGCTACTTGCATTTTCAGGTAGCAAATTTACCTGTAATTAGTGAGGTTTATTGCACAGTAAGCATGTAAACATGTAGACGCACATGCACACTGTGCAGTACACTATGCTATTGCGCAGTAAAGCATCTTGTGTATACGCAGCCTTTGAGGCCAACCTGAAAATGCTGAGGACAGCTTTGCACATCACAGACCAACAGAATTTGTCAACCTGGGCCATCTCACCTCAAAAAATACTTGTAGAACATGGAGGGCAGAAAAGAACAGTAGCATAACTAAGGGAAGGGGGCAACCAGACAAAGAACTGCCCAGTTGTGCTTCTGGAAAAGGACAAAGACAAAACCAATTACTTCTTCCTTTTCAGCTCCTCAATGTAATGATCAGTACCGTTACAGAGGAATGATCTTAATAGAAAAAGTATGAAGAAATTGGTGTCAATATGCATCAATTGGGGTGCGCAAAATCCCTTTTAAATATCTATAATGGGTATGTAAATCAATCAATCATGTTGATAGAGTGTGAATCACTGTATTCCCCCCACTTCTTACTCTTCTGACTCATATAATTCTTGGCTTCTTTTATTTCTTTTAATTGGCCCTCATTTCTGGGTTTTTGTTTTAAAAAAAATATTTTTAGCACTGTTATTTTGTGTTTACAGCTATCATTCTTTCTTTATTTAATCTCATCACTTCTCATTCTAATGCTTTCTTTACAAAAAAAAAATGCTTTTTGCACATCTCTTACTTTAACTCACAGAACTATTTGGGACCCTGAAGGAATGTTTAGGATACAGAACAATTACTACAAAAGTCTGTTTAGTTACTTAGGTCTGTACTTGACAAACTCTCTTATGTGGGCTTTCATAGCTAAATTCTAACGTACAATATATAGGTATTTACTGGGGCTGGGTGAACAGGTTAGAATAACATAAGATTCAGCTTAAATCTTTATGAGATTCAAACAGAATCTTAAATGAACCTTTTAGTATCAGAATTCAAACCAGTTTGGGCACAGCTTACAGCATTCAGCTAGTTATGTATTGAAATCAGACATCAATGTTTCATTCTACCTTGGAATCAGTTCAGCAGTAAGTAATTTAATTGCAAGTCACTCTGAAATGACATTGCAGGTAAGAAAGATCTCTGTGAAGATTGTTCAGCTTTCCCTGATTAGCCTGAAAAATATGGTGTATTTAATATTAGATTGCTTTTAATGGAGTCTAAATTTGCCAGGTGAACTTTCCAGTAAAGAGATTATGGTGATAGTCACCAAGGCCATTGCCTGAATCGCATGAAGTTCATTCAGGTGTGGTAAATATGAAAACATTAAGATGACACCACGTTTGATGGCTCAAGATGGATAGGTTTATTGGCAAGCTTTTAAATAGTTGTAAAATATGCCAATCAAACAGAATTGTTCTAGCTCTGGGACCATTTTACCTGCAAAAATGGACAAGTAAATCACACAAGACAGATTCCATTGACTTTGCAGGAAAAGGAAAGACAAGCTTATTTTATTGCTATTGATGTTTGCTCTTATTGACTAAGTGTTTGCCACAGCCTCAAGTACCACTAGACACATAAATACTTTGAGAACCTTGTCTGTGTCCTTTGGTTGACTGGGAGGAACAATCCGTAATTTACATCCAAGAGATCTGCAGTGTTCCTCCAATATGCTGAATGGTTTAATAAGAGTTTGCTGAAAATTGGTTCAAATAATCCCCCTGCCCTGCAAGGTCTTTGCTGAGTTCAAAGAAATAGTTTTCCTTTATAGTGCTAAAGAAAAAACATTTAGCATTCTGTCACTGACTGCACTGCCTGAATTATCCCTGAATTTTGTTAAGTCACAGCCCAGTTTAGCTTGCTACCACTAGACAGAGAGAGAGATATGAGGTCACCTTCAAAAGAGATTAGTTCAGGAATTCCCTTCAACATTTCTTGCTTTTGGATAAAGCACTGTGATTGGATAAAAAGAGGTATCTCAAACAATCAAGGTGCACAAATCAAAATTCACTGAAGTAGCATAACACTTGGACATCACCTTCTAGTCTAGCAAGCACAGAGGAGACCAGATACATAGAGGATAACTACTGCTACCCTGCTAATCCACTCTTTAGCTCCAGTAGTAGAAGTCTGTGATTGGTTTCTGAAAATGTAAAGTTCAACTATCTCTACTGGGGTAGCTAAACTGAGTCCTACTGGAGACTCAGACTAATGGCAATTGTAGAGGTCATGCTTTCAATCAGTCTGGGAGTGAAAAGTCTCTTCTTGGAATTGGTACTAAATTTAATTAACCATTTTAAAAAAAGGATATGGCTTATTTTAGAACAGTTTTAAAAGTATGTGCTTTTGCCTCACTTTCAAATTTTGCATTGGATATTTTGTTTTACATATGTTCCTCAGCCTTAAGATAAAGCCGTATTATTACTTTTAAAAATATGTTAATTAGGTTTAATATTAGAATGTTTAGATTATCACTAAAGTTTTACAAAGAGCAGGTTAAAAATCTCTTTTATACTTTACTGTCTTGTTTTAAGTCCATTTCCATCTTCTGACATAAGTGAGATGTGGTGAATTATTATGATGTGTGACATATGTACAGAGAAAGCCAAAACAGTCGATATTCACCACTTGCTACCTGTAGCCAATACACACATCCTATTCTAATTATAGGTAAACCCAGTGGTAGCTCAGGTACAACTGTGTGTGTGTGTGGGGGGGGGGGTGCTATGCTATTTTTTTATTATTGGTGCTAGTTAGTACTAGCTGTGCTAATCATCAAGACAACATTGAAGCTTATCAATTTTAACAATGGGGTGTAAGTAACTCACTACATTTATTAGGGTCCAAAGTGTGATGTTAGAGCTCGGTGGAACTTCCCTGTGAGCAGACAACGTTCAGCTTTAGACCTTGGTGAATTGTTTGGGAACACGTGATGTTGCATTTGTGGATAAAGCCTAAAAAAGAGGGCAGACAAATTCCAAAGGGGCAGTTCATCTCTTGTTGCAAGGACTGCACAGAGGAGGGCTAAACATAGGGGCACATTGACAGCTGACATTGCTCCTTTGACTTAAAAGCTTTGACTTCAGATTGAATTACACTGATTTACACCAGCTGAAGATTTTAATGAAGAGTATGTAAAAGGGAAAAACTCATTTGCAGAGCTGGGGATAGTATTTTGTCAGGTGAAAGTTGGTAGGTTAGTTAAAATTCTTTTAGTTGCCTCAGTAAAGCTTTTAGAAATAGAAATGTTTAAATGATTCCATTCTTTGAAGTGCTTGCACAATTCAGTACAGAGTAATAAGTGACCATTCTTAAGTCACTTTAATATGCTAGTCCTGTTTGATTGCTAGCATAAGACAGGGAAGACAGCCTTCTAATCACACCATTCATATCTAAGAAAAATCAATAAGTAACATGAATAAGAAACAGCTCAAATTGCCATGTAGCTAGTGTTTGTCCCAAATAGAACAGCCCCTGAGGCATTTGTCATCATAAGCAGACAAAGTTTATGGATATGAGAGCAGAGGTCAGAGACTGTATGTGCTTCTGCATTGCAATTATGGTTATTTACAATCTCACTAAAGCACTGGTCTTTTTTTCCCATTTAATAATGTGTATGTAGGAAAATTGGAATTGCAATGTAACTTTCAGATTTCTAAATATGATGACTGACTGTTGCCTTCTATGAAAACTGAATGATCAACAAACCCATTGTATTGTTATGACTGCTAATTTATGAACTCTGAAACAAAAGGAATTCATTAGGTTGGTAGAGTGACTTTTCATGATACCAGATTTCACATTTAATACACAATTCTGAAATAGTTAACAATTAAATAAAGAGCTGGCAAAAGTAAAGGCAAAAAGATATTAATTGAGTGGATAAAGGAAATCTGGTTTGGGCCTTGTGATTTTTGTTCCAGCAGGCTCATAAAACAAAGGGGGGGGGGGGGGAATGGGAGTCCACGCACACACACATGCAAGGTTTTGCCTAAAATTTGTTTTATATAAGATAATAAAGAGTAATTATTGTCAATGTTGAGTTAATGCAGTAATCCCCCAAACACTTATGGCGGTATAGGACATTTCACACAGTTTATTGCACCATAAACAGTCCTAAGTTGCCCAGTCAGATTTTACTTGTATAGACTCCAGTCCTATAATGATGGTGATTTTGACTCATTGCCTTTTTCATATCTGAAAAAGATGATAGCTGTGCCCATTTAAGTCTCACATTGACTAATAGTGAACACTGTAATAGGAAACCCCTGCCTCTGTTATT
>NW_005842401.1:334678-340750 GCF_000455745.1 Alligator sinensis | reverse complement strand
AGAACTGGGGGTCAGGCAGCTAATGAAGCAATTGGGTACACATGGCCCTAGGGGGAGAGGAGCAGAATGACCAGTCAGGTGACCAGAAGGAGGCTGGGCTGGGGAGAGGACCAGGCAGGTGGGTGTAGTCTGGCCCTGACAACAGCAGGGAGAGGAGCTCCAGAGCAGGGTCACTGAGCAGCACCCAGGCAGTTCTTGAGAGTCAAGGAGGAGGTTGGGGAATATGGACCCAGAGTGGGGATAGTTTCAGTTAATAGCCAATGGGCTTGCAAGTTAAACTAGAGGACTGGGTTGTGGTTGTAGGGTTGGAAGAAGCTAGGGGCACGGGTGCCTGAGTGCAATTCTCTGCAATAGTACTGCAGATCATTCCCAAGGCAGAGACTATTGAGGTGAAAGTGGACCCTAGGAAAGGGGGGCTGCTACAGGGCAAGGCTGATTCCTGGAAGCTGACTTCTTGAACAGTAGGCCTAGGTGCAGGTATGCTCAAAGAGAAAAAAGGGGCCAAGGCTGTTATAGCTGAAGCCCTGAAAATACTCTGAAGCCTATGTGTGCACCCCCTTAAAGGAGATGTTAGAAAGAGAGCAAAGGACTGAAAATGGGACTAGCCTGACCAGGCAAACCAGGACCTGTGAGGCTACACCTGGCCCTAGGGACTATCCCCCCTGCCTCCCAACCAACAGAACAACACCAAAGTTGTGGCAGGAGAGAGACTGGTGGTGAGGGTGGGCTGTGTGAAGACAGGTAAGTGAGGTGGACCATAAAGGGGGTCAGGCCACAATGGCTATCTTCCTCCCTCCCCTCCCCCCCACCCTTTGAGTCCTACAACATGTAAAGAATATATATAAAAGGAAGCTTGTGGGGAATTGCCCTTTAATTACTTAGCCACTTTGTGCAGCCATGCAAATGTACCTTTCAGTTTCAAAGCAGCAGAATCCTTTGTTTGGATTATTGAAAAAATTGGCAGGAATATTTGCATTTTAGCAACTGGCCAATATTTAAATGTTATGGCCCTGCTTGTTATACCAGCGGAGTCACAGACCTGAAATTAGCATGTCCTTGAATGCTCCAGCTGGGCTTGTAACCGAGGTTTACAAACATCCTTTTAGCTAGGCAGCTGGCTGCATCCCACCAAGGTATTTCTAAAAAAAACCTCAGAAGATACATGAGGAAAAGGTCTAACAATTCTGTTTAGAAGCTGGTTGAAGGCAAAACTTTGCATTCTGATCAGGATGAATGAAACCCAAACAAATATGCTAGTGGAGAAAACAAGCTAATTAGGAATTCTGCAGCTTAAGAGCTACAGTACATGGCAGACCCACATTATTGAACTGCATGATACTCGGCTACATAGATCTTCCCCCTAATTGTGGTGATTTATTTTTATTCAAGAGCAGTTAAACTCATTGTTATGCTGCCTACTCAGCATTGCCCTTGCCTGGAGGCTGCTATAGCTCAAACTGCAACTATGTTAAATAAGAAATTGTAAACACCAAGAGTCCTTGGAAGAACTGGAAGAGGAGTGGGAGAGGAATATTATGGCTCCAAATTGGAGACTGTAAATAATGGGTATAGGTAGTTTCTGGGGTAGAAGAGGCATAGGATGGCTCTTAAACTAGAGGCTATGCTCTTAAAATGATTGCTGAACATGGGGTACTGTGAGGCCTTCCCAGTTGCAGAAGGAGACCATTTTCTCAGGCAGGCATGATCTCAGCTTGTTTCCTTCACATTCATGGTTACAAGAGATGGGGCAAATTAGGATGGACCAGATTCCTCTTTGCACTGCGCTGATTGCATTCAGTGAGTTGATTCAGAAATGATCGTGCCCTTCTTTTCCTCCCTCACTCCTATGTCATCTCAGTTTGCTACTTGGTTTTGAGCAGAAGCGAATGCTCTAACTGACTTGTTTTGTGAGATGCTTTTTTTGGACTGTGTGATGGGGAAGGCAGATTTCTTAGTCATTTCCCATGCAGTGGGCATTTCATAATGTAGCCTATTGCATACCTAGAAAAGTTAGCAGATTTTGCTGTCATAAAACTACCCAATTATGTAGCAGGCTTCTACTGGAGCCATGGGATACAGCTACCAGGTATCTAAGCATAAAATGGGATACATTTACTGGGAGGTTTTAATCGAGCAATAGTTTTGTAAACATGGTTAAAAGGACAACATTTTTATTAGCAAAAGTATATTACAAACTTAAGAAATAAGCAGCGATTGACTCTGGTCTTTAGTAGCATAAAGGACAGGGCTGGTTATGTTGAGATGGGGGATAATCTGATGGGCTAGTGAGGGACCTTAATCTACTTAGATCTGACATTAAAACTAAAGCAAGACACAGGAAGAAAAATAAGGATAGTAAATCTCAGCAGAGCAAATGTTGACAAAGGCAGTAAGGGCTCAGTAGGCATGACACGGGGGCGGGGGGGGGGGGGGGGGGGAAGCAATGCAGTTCAGGGGGGGGGGAGGGAGTGAAGCAATGCAGTTCAGACATACTACAAAATAAATACGTGCCCCAGAGGTTGTGTGTGCTACTCAACAATAGAACAGATGGGAATTAAAAAGGCCAATGTCAACAAACCAGGGAAAAAGGAAGTAATAATCAATGGTAGAACTGATTCACAGAAGAAGTCCAAAACATCAGGTCAGAAGAGGACTGCTGAAACTAGGCAATGGAATATGAGGGCGTGAATAAGAGAAGTGATGAATCGGATTTCACACGAGATGCATCTTAAATACCATGATAGAACATAAGCCACAACAGGTCCATGAAAAAATAACAAAATAAAATAATTTATTGGTAAAAGATGCAGACAATAAGAAAAATGCTAAAAAATGCACTTATTTCAGGGTGCCCAAAGGAGACTGGAGGGCCAGATGTGAAAAAAATACAATATATATTTTTGGACTTATCCTTGGATAATGAGGCCAATCGCAAAATAGGATTAAGCAAAATGGCTGGAAGACTTACTGAGCTTCATGCTCTAGGCCATAGCCCAATGTCTATTTGATAAGGTTCAGAAGAAACTTTTGCACAGGAAGTTTATTAATATTTAATATTTCTGTTTTGGTAGCGAATAGAAGCCAACAATTCCACTGTGTCAGATGATGTCCAAACATATAGAAAATAACAGCTCCTGCTTCTTTCTTGCACTTCCCACTAAAATATATGGTGATAGCTGCCGCCGGAGTCAGGATACATTCCTTTTTGTTTATACTAATGCTTGTGAAAAAAGCCCAGCTAAAAGCAGCACCAACTGATATCTATTTTCAGGAGATCACTGGATTTAATGGGAATGATAAACAGATCTAATGTTTATTTTCAGGGCAGGTGTTATGCACCTTTCATCCACGTTTGAGGATGTAGATGTTCGAGTGAGATGAGGTCCAGAATGTTAATTGCAGCTTAACCAAAGGGTGCATCCATCACTCTTGAAAAGTGCTAAATAAAGCAAACTTCTCTCAGTAAGGTGCCATATTCCATATTCTACCTCTTGTTTATTTTCTATTCACTTGATGCCATGGCATGAGGTATCTTTTACAAGGAAAATTAGAGGGTGAAAGTAGCCAAACCCATTGGAGCTTTGAAGTATCTAGTTATATTTCTTGTTTTATTTAGATTTATTTTGGGTGAGGAGTGAGTACTTTGGAAAGAAGTTAGATACTGTATAAATTCTGTTCCCAACTCACAGGAAAACTGCTTTTGGAACTATCAGTTAGTCAGTATTCAGTTAATATGAAACTACAATGAAACGCACACAATATACGAGCTCACTCTTATTGGCACCAGTACAATCTAGCATGAAAACATAGCTTAGTAATAATGCATAGATGGAATGTTATTTAATTTGCTGCCTCTGTCATGGTGTTTACCAATTGATACTGAACTAAAGAGATGGAAGAATGGCTTTAATACCAACTAACATGTTTTCAGTTGTTTGAGAGGATATGTAGCATTTGTGATACGTAGCATTTGCCTCAAGTACGTTGGTACACTGTCACCCTCTTTTTAAGGCTAAGAGTCCAAAACATGAGCACGTCATCAATGATGACCTGCATAACTTCCTGGGAAAGACCAGCCAAGACATGGCAATCAGCAAAAAAAGTCAATGGATATGTTCTTCAAGCACCCTTGTTTTCACTTGCAGCTGTCTGGAATTAAACGGCTGTCCATCAGATTTTAATCTAATTTGAATACCTCTATGAAGATCATGCAAAGCAACTGGTAGCATGGCAGCAAGATGCTAAATAGTTCAAATGCAAGGCCACAGTGCTATTTTATACCATTTTTTACTGGACAGAAAATTTGTCAGGGGAGTCAATCATGTAGATTTCTACAAGCTATCTCTGTTGATAATATTAAATGCCCTTGAAAAACCATAAGGACAGCAGTAGGCCATATTCTACTCTTCATTTTCCAGGCAGTAGAGGTCATGGGTCTTTGTCCCTTTTTGTATTGAAATCTCATTGGGTGTTAAGGAAAACATGCTTGGAATAGGGGTGCATCCTGCAAGTTTTATTCTTATTTGGGAACCAAAAGATGGTGTTTATAATTATAGAATAGTAGCCTACTTTTGGTATACTTTTCAATGCTATGTTTCCAATGCTGTCAGGCTTGATGATTTACTCCAAAACATGCACTGAAATCATCCAGCTTGTCTTTCCTCCATGCTTTGTAGAAGTCTTTGTAGAAGTTCTTTGATGTTTCCAAAGGTGATGTTTGAAATGATTTGCCCACAGGCATGGATGATGATAACATGACCTCCCACTTCCAGTAGTAACCTTTATATTACACAGTTATTTATGTAACCCTGGCGGTGGTGCTACCTGCAGCTACATCCACATTCTGGGATTCTTGGGTGCCAGTAGGTCTTGGTCTACTCCCACTTCATCTGCAGGCTGGGAGCCACCACTCATTGGAGTGCTCTCCTGTGATCCTCCCCGCACCAGATCACACACTAAATAACTATTTACAATAATTTATTATTTATAATAATTGAGAGATTGAAAATATTTTGTTTGTTATTTATGGGATGTTGAATTTGTCAATGAACTCAATAAAATATATACCAGCAGATAAAGCAAATACTTATCATATAGCAAAAGCAATTATGTTATCAACTTCAACACTTGGGCAACTTATAACAAGTATATACACTTAATCAGCCAGGTCTCCACAAAATTACTCTGCCTGCAGCAAAGTAGTCCACTGTGCAGTGGCTGTAGTGGAGCCCTGGGGAGCGGTGCTTGCTCTGCTTCAGAAGAGGTGAGACGATGCTGTCATCTGGACAGAAGGTGGGGGTGCCTGTCAAGACCTCAGGTGTGGCTGCTCTGGATACCAGGTTTTCTTTCCTTTTCCAGTCTTTCCTGGATGCCTGCAATCAATTGCACCATTCCCCAGACACTTCCCTAAGGCAGGTCCCCTGTGTTTGGCACCTGGAGTACCCCTTCTCAGCTGTACTTTATTGAGCTCTGCTGGAGCTCCCACAAAGCCATGATTCCCTGCTGCTTTCTTTAGTTCTCCCAGAGAACCTCCTCTAGCAACTCCTGTCCCTGATTCCCTCATACTGACAGCCTGCACCCAGGGATCTTAAGAGTGGGGAGGGGAACCCATTTGCACAACCCCTGCTCCTTTACTAAAGGATACCAGGCAATCCTGGGTACTAGGGCTGTGCAAAACAGGCCGTATTTGATTTGGATTTGGCCCAAATTGGGGACAGTGATTTGATTCATTGATTCAAATTACTGTCCCTGATTCAATTTGGCCAAATTCAAATCTGAAGATTCAATGCTGATTCAGAGAATCAGTGATTTGGGCATAGACACAGCTTTAAATGCGTTTTCTAGATACCTTGAGGTACCAGGTGTGGCTCATGAACACTACAATGGTGGGGTGGATGGAGCATCCTACAGGAGCATGGGATGGCCCCCCGCATTCTTGGCAGCAACCTGGAAGTGGACTGGAAGTACTTCTGGTCCACTTCTGGGTCTGCCACTGAGTGTGTGTGCACTCCCCTCCAGCTCAGCAATCTGCCACCCCCCCCCCCCGCCCCCGCGGGGCACGGTCCCTGCGCG
>NW_005842401.1:319350-334668 GCF_000455745.1 Alligator sinensis | reverse complement strand
GCGTGGGGGGGGGGTATGGGAGGCCCCCCCCAGCGTGTTCTCCGGTGGACCTGGAAGTCGACCAGACGTGCTTTTGGTGCACTTCCAGGTCTGCTGCCAAACGTTCTGGGGACTCTTCCCTCCCCCCCCCCCCCCGTGTTTCTGTGGGATGCTCCATCCACCCCAGCATTGCAGCATTCACGAGCTGCCTGCTACCTTGAGGCATGTAGGAAAAAATAACATTTAAAGCTGTGTTTATATCCAAATAACCTAATCTGAATCGATTTGGAGGGTTCTGATTTGATTCAGAGAGATTAAAGGGCCTCCTGATTCAATTCAGATTCAGAGATCTGGCCATTGAATTGGACTGAATCTCTGCCAAATCCAGTCGGGGACTGAAGCTTTGCACAGCTCTACTGGGTACTCATTAGGTGGTGGCTCCTCTGCCCTCAGTAGAAGCTCACTCAGCAACAATCCTTCTGTCAGTAGTCCTCTCAGAAGCAATTATCCTGGTAGCAGCCTCCTCAGAAGCAGCTCTTCTCAGCATAGTTTCAACTACCCTCTCCCCAGCCAGTCTCTCCCTGTGTTTTCCCCTAGGCTTCCTGCCCTGGAGTTACAGCTGCCCAATCACGTGCATGCATTCTGTGTGCACAGCCTACTGCAGATCCTTGTCCCAAGAGTGCAAACACCCCTATTGAGCTTGCAAGCTCTTAGGAAACCCTTCGGCACCTTTACACTTATACCTTCAGATGAGCAATCTAATTGCCAAAGTGAGACAGTAGAGGATTGAACACCAGACATTAACTTTCAAATTACTGGCAGCCCAAAGAAGCAGGATGTGTTGAACCAACATGGAACTGGAAATGAAGGGTGAGAGGGTCAGTTCACTCTGTTAGGAACTTAATGTCCAACGCAGAGCGAAGGAGATGAAATTCTAAAAACAATGCTCCCATCATAAGATGTGTGTGTAAAGTATGCTTTTCCATTGTAAACTGTGGACCCTAAAATAGTGTTTATGGCTGCATAATAAATGCTTTTTTTGTTCTGACAATGCTGTTCTATGTCGCTTTAAACACCTGTGGATTGCATGACTCCCAAAGAGGAGTAGGAATTGAAATTCTTTTGGATTCACTGGAATATCCACTGTGGGACTTCAGTGATGATGCAGCCAGATAGCCCTATCTTGGAGCTAGAGCTATGAGACTCACCATTGTAAAAAGCGAGGCTCAGGCCTAATATTAAAAATAGGGCTAACAAACTATTAAAAAAATGTATTGTGGCTCCTCTGCCCTGCTGGGTGGCCTGGAAGCGGCAGTGACAGTGGTGGAGAGGAGCCACAGAGAAGCTCAGGCATGAGACTGGAGAGGGTGCAGGGTAGGCTGTATTTTGCCCATCCCTGGTCAAAACGGATGTGTGAGATTAACTCTTGTTACAAAAATGAATGCGTTAATTTGTTTTGCATTAATCATATATGTTAACTGCAATTAACTGACAGCCCTAATTAAAAATGGTACATTCCCAAGAAGGCTATAGGAAAAGTTGAAATCTAATTCTGTGAACTTGTAATGCATCGCATAATTTCTCTAACTGGATAATATATTTAGATCAATAAATATTTGTTCCTAATATAAGGCAGGAATTTCTTTTGCATAGAAAGGCAGCAATTTTAGCTCTCAGCAGTTCCATGGTCCTATTTGAGGCAGGCATTTTCCATTGGTACCAGTGGCAGATCAAACTAATGACAACAGGATTTTTGGGGAATGTGAAACTTGATAATACATGGCTCCATTTTGTGGGGTTTGAGAGAGGCTATCTTGAGGTTGGGTAAGTATTCTAGATGACCAAGAGTTATCCTGTATAGATAGGAAGTAGGGCTGTGTGAAAGAGCATCATTCCGCTTCGACTTCTGTTTTGACAGAACACTGTTTCGCTTCAAGTTGTTTCATTTTGAAAGCACTTGTTCCATTTTGTTTCGTCAAAACTATTTTGCTGTTTCAACTTTTGCCTGCCCAGTGCCAGGAAGATCGGTGCTGCTGCTGGCCCCAGCTGGCAGCATCAACCTCCTGTCATCTGGCAGGCAGATCGGGGGGCCCGCACCCCCCGGAGGAGTTCAGCACAGCCCTGCAGCCTTCCAGGGGGTGCGAGCAGGCCCCAATCTGCCTGCCATATGACAGGAGGCTGCTGCTGCCAGCTGGGGCCAGGAAGCCTGGCTTTGATACTCAAAATGTCTTGATACTTCCTAAACATTTTGAGTACACTTGTTTCATTTCAAAGCTGTTTTGAAGGCTTTTGTTTCCTTTTGATTTTGCTGTTTTGAGCTCAAAACACATCGAAACAGCTTCAAAACCAAACACAAGGTGAAATTTTGCACAACCCTGATAGAAACATGGTTACTCATGACCAGTATACCATGATATAGTGAATTCTAAAGCACATTCTTGCTCTTAGGGTCAAATTGCCTTCAGCAAAAACTGAAGATCATATGAAGCCTTTTTCACTATGGTTCAAATAACATAGTGACTCAATAGCCTCAGTTAGATAGAGCAAGAAATATTGTTGAATGCGACTTTCCTTTTTGCAGATGTAGACACTTGACAAAGGATCTCTCTTGTTGGGCAAGATAGAAGTGTGATTCATTTATATTATTTCAGCGCTATCATGAATACTAGTACAGCTATATGAAATACAAATATCTATCTGGTAGGAGCCCTGCTTAGGATTGATGGCTGGATGTTTCTCTTCCATACTGTTTGATATTTTACATCTGGATGAGCTGTTTGTCTGAATGACAGTATAAGGTAGAACTCCCTGAATGACATAGTGCATATTAGGTTCTTTGGGTAAATCTGATATCTTTTATTAGACCAAATAAAATAGTTGGAAAAATTCTTACCAAGCTTTTGTGCACAAATGTCCTCTGTCGGGCTGAGGAAGCATCTGCAGATGGCCTGTGCTTGTCCTGGATGGAGTGGTAAAGCATCCAGGGGCCAGTACATACGTCCTTAGACCAACACGGCTACAACCTAAACCCCTGCACCAGTGCATGTTATACTTTTGTGGACTCATTGGCTCAGATACAGCTTAAAGGCCGCAACATTGCTCCTGATGACAATTTGTTTGTCTCTGCTGGTTATTGGTGTTTGGAGCCTCTCTAGTAACCCAGGTTTTTCTCATAATTTCTACTTTTATATTTCCTATCAACAGTATCATCAGCAACGTGTATGCATGCGAGAAGGAGGGGGAGAAAGAAGAAAAAGGAGGAGGCTGTCTGCCCACGTAAGTCTAATATCTTCAGGATGGTCACTCGGGGACCACCAGGACAAATTAAAAATGTTTCTGGTAAGAATTCACTTGAGGGGCTTCCTATGCCTGCCCTGCTCCTACCATTTATCATGATCTACTTTTCCAAGCAGTAGGGTAACCCTGAGAAGCATTTCTCTGTGGAGGTCTGTTGAAAGGCCTAATTCTTTTCAATGTGGATGTGTGTTGTTTATTTATGGTGCTGCTGCTGCAGCAGGCATGGGGCCTCTGCAAAGGAATACAGAGCTCTATAAGATAATAATACAGCCAGAAGCCTTTCTATGTGTTCATGTCACAAAAGGCCCTTCAGAGAGAAACAGTTTTAGTGCATAAAGAATGAAGTGTTATTTCAGAATCCAGAGATTGCAATCTTTTAACACTACAATTGAATGATTTGTTCATATTTTTTGTAATAGATTGTGCAATGCAATATGCCTCCTTGCTTGCTTAGAGACAATTTAAAATATTTAATGCTTAAAATGGAAAGATTGCACAGAGCTCATTGAAAGAGCGACATAAATACAAAAAAAACTTTCCCCTTTTTTCTATTCATTTGGTAGCTCTAAGAGATGGGGATACAAAGCTTTGAAAATGGCAGTTAGAAGGTGGGGTGGGAAAAAGTCTTGTAATGGTTAAATTCTTGACCTGAGGGATATGTTCTAATATCAGAAACCACATAGAAGAGAGAATAGAACAGAACATTTTTTGTCTCCTTCGGGGACCACTTGAACTTGCAGAATTTTTATGTTTGCATCAATAGTTCTGATATGTGGTTTTAAATCCCTTTTATTTTTTGAAAAATCTTGTTTCTGTCCAAAGGCTAGCTGTGGTCTTTTTAGCAAACTGACTGAGATTATTGATCCTAAAGGAAAAGAAGAAGAGAAAAGTCTATAAGCTATTTATTTGCAACAGAGTGGAGATACTTTCTAAATCGAGAAGTTTTATGACAATGGGCAAATCTTACTGAGTGGTCAAGAGGGTAGGTGGCTAGAAACAAGGCTTAGAATGAAAACTAATGCACAGTGGAAGATGAAACACGCAAGGTACTGAACAGAGCTGATTAGAAAATGCAACTTTTGTTCTGTGGGAAATTCTAAGCCTTATATTTGATTTCACCCTGAATCAAAACAAAAAGCCAAAATTATAATTTTTATTTGTCATGGAACACAAATTTCAAAGAACTGTGGTTTAGAAATAGTTAAAGTTGTAATATAATATGTTACTTTGGAATTATGGGTCGAAACTCTGGGTTTTTAAATAAATTGTATACTCTGGGATTTCTCTCTCAGCTCATTGGTTGAACAGCACCTTGTTGCACTGACTCTAGACCAATTCAGGCAGGCCTTGTGACTCAAGAAATGAAAATCCTCCACAATCACACACCTTCTTCTGCTCCAGTGAGGATGGAAATAAATGGCAACAGGTCCATACCTCTCACAGCATACAGTCTCTGATGGTCCAGCATAGATTTGGGCTGGGTTTATTAGGCATCAGCTAAGGCTCTACTTCCCTTCCACTTTTTTCTATGCTTTTCTACTCTTCTGTGTAAGTAGGGGGAATATCGTGTATGAGGATTCTGCCACCCCTATATAGGAAATAATGGTGTGGCTTATGGGAAGAACTGTAAATAAACTGCCTCCCCTACTCGTCTCTAGAATAATTTTCTCTATAAACCTAACCTTTTAAAACTGAACCACAGCAGGATTTTCCCTTTGGCAAGAAGCCTTGAAATGATGCACACTTTGTATTTCAACTGTGAATGTCAAGGGGACTGCTTACCATTTGCAAATGAAGTGCTTGCAAGGACATGGTTAGATGTGGCCTTCAAGCTCTCAAGTGCACAGACAGCCCAGGTATGGCTCATCACAAACTGATCTCTGTTCCCTTCAGAATTTCAGAAACTTATATAACACAGTAAAATTAGATACACACTGCCCTGTTTACCAGCTTTCAGATGAATTCACATATGTGGGGAGTGGGTCACATAATAATGTGACAAGTATATTCAGGAAAGCTAACTTTGCAGTAAAGCACTGGAAGTATAGATTTTTTTATTTTATTTTTTTTTTAGGGGCAGCCAGTTAGGCTTTTAGGTTAATTAATTGGTATCCAACCTAGGCCTTGAAAACAATATAATCTATTCACCTGACAAAAGTTACCAAAATATAGAGGACATATATAGAGGTTCCAATACAAATCTTTCCCCATTGTTGACTTGTGCATTGTCTGAGATACCACACATACACAAACACAATGATTAGTCTTTCTAATTGATGGTTAAATCAATGGAAAGACCCTGCATAGAGTTCTTTATTATTATTATTATTATTATTATTATAAAAGATTGTGCTCCTTTAAATCTCAGACTTAACATAACACGCCATATAACAAAAGCAAAGACAGGAGCCTAATTTTGCTGACACTTTATACTGGTAAATCTGACACCAGCTGAACAGCATATATCCCTCAAGACCAGACATTCTTGTCTATAAACCCAGACCCAGACCTTCTTGTCTCTACACCTCACCTCTAGAGAAATTAGCTACCTGTTGCTATGGAAGTTAACTTTTTTAACAATAACCTCAATCAATTCACCTACCTAGGTGACACAGCTATGAAATCTCTTGTGGTCATTTTACATGGATACTACCTAGATGGAGAATCGGTGGAAGAATTCTCAATGTTGACTTACTAAGG
Organism: Alligator sinensis; assembly: GCF_000455745.1. Taxonomy (NCBI): domain Eukaryota; kingdom Metazoa; phylum Chordata; order Crocodylia; family Alligatoridae; genus Alligator; species Alligator sinensis. The sequence goes on along the minus strand of NW_005842401.1, from coordinate 328,692 downwards.
CAGGGAGGGTTTTTGCTTTTGGGGCAGATATTTTTACTTCATCTGTCAGAGTCAGTGGCTGAGTAAGAAATAGTTAGTGTTGTGGGAAGGGCAAAACACAGCTTCCATTCTTTAAATTGGATTGTTTAGGCATTGTTCTTGCACAGCTCCCCTCCTACATGGCTAGGGTATAAGCGTTTCCTCTTGTTTCACTCTACTTTAACCACTGGCCTGTGTCAGTGGCCCTCTTTTCCTCTTATGTTCACAACATATCAAACTTGTGTACATATAATAAACTATTTCCTTGCTGTTTGGTATCTCCCCATTTCTCCATTCTACATACCTATACTGGAAATGTTTTTCTTAATGTGACAGGTTTGAGAAATGAAAAAGTATGATTCAATGTAGAAAAAGCAGATAATTCCAGAGTTGGCAGCTGTTGTGGCAAAAAAACTTTGCAGTACCACAGCTTGGGGATCTGCAGTAACACTTCAAACCTCAAAAGTAGTGATGAGTCTTAAATGGATTTCTTATTCATGCTTTCTTATTTATGGTTTACTGGTCCTTATTAAGAAGCCAAAATTTAGTATTATTTTTAGAAATTTAATAAAAATTAGTGTAATTGGACATTATAGGAATTTATATTCGTTGTTATTTATTCAAATATAGAACACATTTTTGACTAGCTGCAGCTAAAAAGTCACCTCAAATAATACATCCTTGCATCGGCTAGTTTTTTCTTAAGTAGCTTGGTTATGCCTTTTTCTGGTGTGGTGTTTTATTTCTGCACAGTATATTGTCACATTTTGCAAAATGTCAGGTAATTAAAGGGAATTAGTTAGCTGTGATTAGCTTCACACCAAAAAGAAGGCAGGGTAGTTACGTACCTTTATAGACTAACTAAATAAGATTTATATAGAGCATAAGCTTTTTGTGAATTGGAGCTTACTTCATCAGACTTCAGAATCAGGCTTTGATTGACTGTGCATGCTCAGATGCTGCTCGGGTCACCCTACATGACTCACTCTTGTGACACCCTACATGACTCCCATTTTGAAGACAAGAATATGCCATCCCAATTTTATTTTCTGGGAAAATATCTATGAATATTTTACCCATGTCTCTCTCTGGCATTTTTTTGTTAGGAAATCAGAAAAAGCAGTAGAGATCAGCCAAAATCATATTCCCATTTGTTGCACATTAGTAGTGTTTAAAAAAAAAAAAAAATTGCATAGATGGTAACAAAGGTAGATGTGCATGAGGTCTTGGCTTGTTCTCAGACAAATCAATCATAGGAAAAATGGATACATTTATCAAAATGTGCTTGTCTGTGTCACAAAGAAGAATATCAATGGTTTGATAGTTCTTCTTTCATATAAAGCAGAAAAACCCCAAAACTACATGGGTACAGGTGCCTTCCAAATAACCATATTTAGTAAGAATATTCTAATATAATAAAAGGCATAGTCTGTCTGTGTATGTCCATCCATAACAGTTTTGGGCAACTGTGCATGCATTGCTTAGAGGACGGGGCATGCGTTTGGCTGCATGTGCTGGGCTGTGTAGGCCAAAGTTTGTGGTGGTGGTGAACATGCCCTAGGTGCCCAAGCAGTGGGGCTTCCCCACACTTCCCTGCCTGAGAGTGAAGAGGGGAGGAAATCACGGTGGCAGCACCCCCCCCACCGCCCAGCCCCGATTACCCCCCCCCCAATAGTCAGCAGGGAAGAGGAGGTGGCGGGCAGAGAGGGAGGGAGGCAGATGCGGAGCAGTGGAGGGGGCCAGACCTGGAGCAGCAGGGACCAGGGGGGTAGAGCATGATGGACCCAGAGCAGCGGGGGGGCGGGGTCGGGCAGTGCTGGACCTGGAGCAGTGGAGGGGAGAGTAGAGTGGGGCCAGACCCAGATCGGCGGTGGGGGAAGTAGAGCAGGGCTGGACCCAGAGTGGTGGGGGTGTGGAGCAGGGCCGGACCTGGAGCAGTGGGGCAGGGGGCGGGGCTGCTCGCCCCCTCTCCATGTCATTCTTGATGGCCAGTCTGCTAGTATAAATATAAAATACCTATCTTAATGCATATTATTGTTCTGTTTGATTTTTGATGGTTTCTAAATGATGGGGCAGAATAAGTGCCATTAGAGGCCTCACTAACTACTTAAAGGGATACTATTGTAGGTCTGTGTAACAGTTAACTATGTCACCTGCTTTCTTTACATTAGTCTGAGACTCAATAAGGCTTTATTCCTTTTCAAGGACTTTGGAAAATTCTTGTACTGTACTTAGAATATCCCTACTTTTTTGCTTTCCAATTCCAAATTTCTACATAGACATGCTAGCCTGCAGTTTGATCAAGTTTGTGGTGCTATGCCAAAATTTCATATTACCCTAATAACATATAGGTACTTGAATGGCAGTGCTTTTGCTGTAGTAAAAGTACTAATGTTATGCAAATAAATCTGATATCCTCTATTGAATTAATTAGGGGTGTCAGTCGCAGTTAACTTACATGATCAACACAAAAGCAAATTAACGTGTTAATTTTTTAAAATTGCATTAATTGTACACATCATTTTGACCAGTGGAGTGCACTAGCTCTGGACCAGCTGAAACCCATATGCATAGCCCCGGCTCTGGTCAACCCTATGCCTGCACCAGAATTGCCCGCCCATGCTGAGCAGTAGCAGCAGCTGGGCAGAAGCTGCTATTCAGCTCTGGGGGGAAAGGTGGCCTCTCTCCCTCACCGTTGCTGGGCCCTTGTTGCTGAAGCCACCAAGAGCCTGCGCCCAGGTTGCCCTGTGGCTCTTCTCTGCTGCCATCACCACTGCCTCCGGGCTGCCCAGCGGGACAGCAGTGGCAGTGCAGAGGAGCTGCAAGGCAGCCTGGGCGCAGGCTCTGGATGGCTGCAGTATGAAGGGCCTGACAGAGGTGAGGGGGAGGGACTGCTTTTCCTCTGCACTGAGCAGCAGCTTCTGCCTGGATGGTACTGCTGCTCAGTGTGGGCAGGTGAGTCTGCAGCAAGCGTGGGGTGGGGTTGGGGCTGTTCACATGGGTTTCAGTTGGCTAGGGTGAGTCTGGAGTGTGTGTGGGGTGGGTCAGGGCAGGGGCTGTATGCTGTTGGTAGTGATGGGGAAGACTGCAGGGTGCACAGGCTCTGGGCTGTTGAGTGGGAGGTGCTGCTGACTATTATTTTATTATGTGATTAAAATTGCGATTAATTGCAACTATTTTTTAAATCTCACAATTAATTGTGATTATTTTTTTTAAATCATTTGTCAGCCCTAGAATTAATTAAATGCTTACTTTTAAATACAATGTTACATTCAAGTTGCATAGAAACAGAAGTGAAGGGAGATTTTTGTGGGAGAGAAACATTTGATTCTCTGAGTGGCTAGTGATGGTTTTTGGAAAGAAACAGTTTAGTTCTTATGTAACAACAAAAATATATCTTGTTTTCTTGTAGGTCTAAATGGAACGATGAACTACCATTCAGAGGTACACAAGTTAAGGGTGAGTACAAGCATTACATGTTAACCTGTAGAATAGCTATTACATTGGTAGAAACCCTTGGTGTACAAGTGTTCAAGAAGTTTCTACTGGACCAAAAATGGCAGGCCAAATAGAATCTTCTACCAGCTCCAGTGAAGCAGAAATGGCCTCTGGTAGAGTTTCTCCTAGAGAAATGACCCCTTAGGGTGCAGGTAGAAGTGCCAATTTTTGCTTGATTTGGCCATAGAAAGCAGTCTGTAGTCTTGATCAAATGTAAGTGCATGGCTGCATACTGCTTTAAAAATGGCTGATTGGGTGAAAATCTGACCCCTCACTGGATGACCTGTGCCCTTGGCTGCTGTCAGCTGTCTCCAGGCAGACAGGGGAGCCTGGAAAGCATACTGGAGAGTGTGCAGTGGGACACCCTGCCTGGGTGCTATCACCAGTGCATTCTATCTGCAGAGTGCCCACCCGTACCATGAATACTTGTACAGGGCTCTACCAGGTATGTTTTTCTACTGGGAGAACAAAACTGGTAGAGTTCTCTCAGATCTTTTGAATGCTTTCATTCACCCTATCTCATACAGACTACCCTGTTCATTCACAACTAGCTCTGTACTTCTGCATGGCACTGCACTGTCTAAACACACCCCATGCTATTGCTGTTGTGCACAGACATTTTTGAGGAGAATTGCTGAGAGATGCTTTTAAAATTTTTTCTGTGATCTGACTTAACTGCAAGTATAATAAATAAAAGGCATGTGTCACTATTAAAGAAATGACATTTACATACCTGACAAACCATTGCACTTAGGAACATATGACTGCCTGGGTCATCAAGTCTAGCCCCTGCTATCTTATGGCACTTTGATTCTGTAATTCTAAAACAAGTAACATCAGTATTTTAACATAAACATTTACTTAATTCAGAACTGCTGCCCCTGCTATAGTAGTACAGGCAGTCCTCAGACTTACGATACAATTGGTTCCTGAAAACCACATCTTAAGTCAAAACGTTGTAACTCAGAACCAATTTTTCTCATAGAAACAGTGCTATAAATGGGGGATTGGTTCCTGAACCAAGGCCCGATACCCTATTTTCACCAAAAATAACCCAGAATTTTGTACTCAATCAATTATAGATGAGTAATATAGCTACATTAATGTGTTTATATTGTAAAATAGCGATCATATTGATTTGGAAGGACTTCTTTGAGGAGACTTTGCTGGATGTTTTGAAGGGCTCTTGGTTGGACGTTTTGAAGGGTTCTTGGCTGGATCCTTCTCAGGAGTCTTGGCTGCAGGTTTTTCGGGAGTCTTGCCTGCTTTATTAAACAAAATGTCAAAGGAAGTTTGGATGGATGTTCTCCAGGGAGATGGGATGTCTTGTTCACTGGCATGTCTTGGCATCAGATCAAGCATTATAAAGTTGAAACTGATGGCAGAAAGTTGAAACAGGGTGTCAATTTATAAACATTGTAAGTGACATTCATTGTAACTCGAAATGTCTTAAGTTGAAGACTGCCTGTAATCATTGTCGCATCTAGATTTAAACACCCCTTTGGATTTGTATTATAAAACTCTTGTGCAGACAAGAAGGTTCATGTGTAGAATGCTCACCTCACTAGCTGAGATGCATCCTTGATGGGTCTGATGCTAGGGGAAATGCTCTCTTTCATCTTCTAGGAATGAGGGAAAAGGAAATCCCAAGCAGGAGAGACTGCTTCATGCACTGACCATTCGCGTTCTTCGTGTATCTTCCTCCACCATGTGCTTATGGTAGAGGTTGCTGTTTTCCTTCTGTTCAGCAGTTACTGAGTTGGTCTGTGTTCTAACCAACAGGCAATATACTGTTACAAGTGCTGGGCATGCCTGTTACTTTTAAGAAGGGAGTAGGTTCTGGAAGGAGCTGAGTCCATTGTCAGGGGAGCACCTGACCAGAAAGAGCTTAACTGGGAGATAAGCCCAGGGCCAGACTGCTGACATGGAAGGAGCTCCTGAGCAAGCAGCAGGCAGAGGGAGACTGCAGTTCCAGGGATTATGAGGTGGGGTAGCCTTAGAGCTGAGGTAGGGTCTGGTGGTGGTTTAGGGATGGATACAAGGGGCGGTGGTGGTCTCAACAGGCCCAGGAGCAGGGAAGAGATAGGAACCAAAGAGGACTCAAGGCCAGGAGCTGGGCAGATTGAACAGTAACATCTGCAAGGCATGAGAATGGTGTTGTGGTTGCAGCCATATAATAAGTCCTTAATGTACTGAGTAGTGCCACCTGAATGACAGTATGGGATCAGGGATCCTTGAGGTAGCCTCCCTTTCCAAGGATCTAATAACAGCAAGTCATGGCAGGAGAGGTTGGGGGGAGCAAGCCTGAGAAAGGAGGGCATATTAGGGGATGGGCGGCCACCGGGGGGCATCGTGGCCAGCCCTGGGATCGGCACCTGCTACATATACCTGCTAAACAAAGTGATGTGCAGCATGGCAAGGGTTGCATCCAAAGGAAATTATATGATATGGGCAACTTGGGGGAACATAGAAGTGACCAAGTCTGATTTTTGAGGGCAGTGACTCCTTGGGCTGGTCTGCAAGCACTAGCTTGCATACTGTGTGGTCTGTGGCTCTTGGGGTGTATGTAATTGCAGGATCCATCTCCCAGGAATTTGGACTACAGTTTATTCACAAAATGGAAGGCAGGAAGGAGGGGGCAGTGACATGTGGCAACGTATGGCCCAGGAATAAAGCTTCTGGTCAGGGAGGAACATGGTCTAACTACTTCAGTGATCTCCAACAGTAACAGGGATGTATCATCTGAAAAGTATCACTTCATTCACAGACAGTTAAAACACTTTATATTTTACAAACATTAATAAATATTAATTCCTGATATGAAATCTTAACATTTTTACCTGATGACATTTCTAAAAAATGAGATTATTAAGAAATTTTGCCATTCGGATAGAGAATCAAAATGGGTGAATAAAGAATTGGCAATAAGAAACTGACTGCAGCCTCATAACTATTCACATACAGAAGCATGTGTGCAGGTTCATATTTTAAATAATATGCAAATTGAATACTACATTTTAAAATTGTTTGGTATATAAAAGTTTTAAAACTGATAATTCATTTAAGCACTCAGTTTTAAATTAGTTATTTTATGACTCCTCTCTTTAAGCACAACTCTTCTAAGTTTTTAAGTAAACAAAGCTGCACCTGACAAAAGGAAGTGGCTGGAGGTATATCTTCACAAAGCCCCTGATGATGTTCCCTTGACATGTGCTGTCCCAGTTTTATAAATTAGAAATCTGGTCATCTCAGTTTAGTCTCTAAGCAATGCCAGCTGTCTCCCCTCTCTAACGCTTCTAAGATGCTTTGAAGCTGTTTCTGTATTGTGTTGGCAACATTAGTGCAGAAAGATTTGAAGAATATAATAGCAGCAAAAGGTTACCCAGGCTCACATAATTGACTGTACCAATATAAAATATTGCCTTCTCTCTGTTTTGTAACAAAGTAGATATTGCTTTCTTTCAGATTTGAGGAGAAACAAAAGTAAGGCTAAAATGTCTTTTCTGTTAACTTTCTAAGTTAAAGGCAGCAAATCTATTGCTTTGTGCTCTTTTATGATTATGTAGTGTATTCATCCTTCTACAAAGTTTAAAATATAGTAACCTTCTACCTTAAGAGCTCAAGTATTTCCTTCCAAAAATCAGGGGGCAAATAGTTATTGGGAGGGAAGGGAGGTGGCAGGAAAACCTGTTAGTATAAAGGGAAGGGAAATGAACTTATTCTTTCGTTATTTGTATTCTGTAAAAAAATATATAGTGGCATTCATACCTTGGAGGCACAGGCTGAAAATATTGAACATTTGTTCAAAAGGGAAGTTAAACTGGGAGGCGTGGTTCCAGAAAGGACCATGGGGAAAGAGGTATTTACTGTGGCTTCCATCTTGTATATACACTATAGTAAGCATAAGATTTCATCAGGTAGGAAGGCTGATCATAAAAGAAGAAAGAGGGAGTGAGATGCAGAGGCAATTGGATATGTAGGGAGACCAGGGAACCACTATAACTGATGGCTTTTATTGGGCAAACTGGTGATGGAGCCTGCTCTAAAGGGACTTCAGGACAAATAAAGATTTAAGTGCACAATATAAAGAAATGAATGTCCTGCCCAGAAAAGTTTGAGGGGCCCCAAGGAAATGGCTCTTTCTGTCTAATTACAACAGCATACTCTTTATTTTCTTAAGTGTGTGTTTTTAAGTCAGCCTCTCTTACTGCAGACTATATCACTTGTGAAGTGTGGAAACTGGCTCTTTTTATTGTAAGAGAGAGAATAATTTGGGAAAAAAAATATGAATGATAAATTTTTGAACTGATATTAAAAGCTCAGGCACCAGTTTAGGCATTTCTTCTTCCTACATGTCATAATAAGTTTACCAATTGCATTGTAAATTGCTTGAAATAAAAAGGAAAAAAAAACGTGCACTGCAGCAATAAACTGTTAATCATATGCTAACTTGTACCCAGGGAGCTTTGCTTTTGTGAGACAAATGATTCCTGAGTTTACTGGGGTGGAGGAGGGGAGGCTCCTTTCTTCTTCTGTTTCCATCTGGTCATGAGCAGAGTGTGGGAGGATAATTATTGTGAAAATATAGAGGGAAATTATACTAGGACCTCCAGACTTGTGCACTTTTTGTCTAGCACCCATATTAGGATGTTTATTTAATTCAGGCAGGAAAACAATTCTCAAAGGAATTGAGTAAGTCTGGCTGCAATCCTCCCAATACCTATAAAAATGAGTGTGACGAGATCGACACTCTTAAACAACAGAACTTAAAGGGATGTTTCAGAAGTGCTGTTAATCAGGTATGCACTTTTCAGCTAATTATCTGGCAAGATTTAAAAAAAGAAAAGAAAACAAAACACTTTGGGGCTCATTACAAAACAGCCAATGAGGCAAAGTAAAATAAAAATGCCTCTATGTAAGGCTTCCAACCAAGCAATGAAAGCTCAGAAGAATTCTCAAAAAAATACTAATCATCGTACATATGACTATAGTCCTGTCTGATAAAAGGGAGGGAATAATAAAAACACTAGCTGGCAGGCATTACAGAGGTGAAAGGGATAAGCCTCTGAAGAAATCCATAAATTATTTATTGAAGTTTCCACTGTATACCCAAGAAGCTCACTGGGCTAGTGACAATGATTAAATGTTCAGCATCTACACAGAGATACTGAGGTTTTAATGTACTGAATATTGATTGCATGATGAATCCTAACCGTTTGTTTCCTGCAGTTGTTCACAAGAGAAGAGGAGAGGGAGAAAGGAAAACACTGCATAAGATTTATATAGGCAAAATAGGTTGTTAATGGCTTTGCTGAAAGGACAGCCTCCTTTTTCTGCCTATGTATGTCACTAACAAAGCCTAAAAGCCCTTTAGGCTTGTTAAACTGCATGGCTCATAAGGGTTATTAAGCATGTAGCTTGAATATTACTGTTAGGAAGTGAACTTTCAAATAAAAATATCTGGATCCTAAGGTGATGTTTAAGATAAGGCTTTCTTTTTCTTAAATCATCTTTTAGCACTTGGAAAAGCATCTTTGTTTCCATGAGACTATATACATAGATGTGGCTAGCAATGGACATGATCTTGATAATAATGTTAGCATACAAACATAACTTAGAGCTGGAATCTTCCCTTGGTGGCAATTACCTGTGTAGACCAGTGTTAAACACAGTGAGGTTTCACTCTCAGGAGTTTTATGGCTATCATTCTGTTGCTTGGGTTGAAGTGTCTTTGTTCCCCCTAGACCAGCCATGGGTTTAGCCTCCATGCCTGAGGAAACTTCACCTATACATACGTATATTGATGCATTCCTGGAGCTAGGACTG
>NW_005842401.1:309157-319319 GCF_000455745.1 Alligator sinensis | reverse complement strand
TTTCCCATCTTCCTGAAGTTGTGGCTGCAGTGGTTTCTCATGTGCAGTTAATTGAGAGGATGAGTTTGGCATCTTGAAATGTTTTATGTAGTAATATTGTCTTAGTCATCTCAACTAGGCAGAAAAATCACTGCAAGGTTGGTAAGGAAAATTATGCCAGTCCCATACCCATCCGTCCTAACCTTACTGCTTCCCATTCACAAATATGTCACGGTGGCTTCCTATGGAAGGGAATTCTGAAGAACAGAGCTCGCAGGGAAGTGGTATACTACCTTCCTCTTCACTGCCTGGGATAGGATCCATCGTACTGAAGCCTGCAGAAATAGATCAGAAATTGCCTATTTGATCCCCAGGAATAGGATTGTAGACGTTCTCTGAACAGAGCACCTAAACCTGGTCGACTTGGATTGCCTACGTCTCCTCATTGGCTGTATCTGATGCTAGATATCTATTCATCAGATAAGTTTAAAGGGGGAGGGGGGGGTCAAATTTAATCCCTTCTTAGAGCCAAGTAACTAAGTTTCTAGTGTTCTAATGCCGAAGTCAATGATGTCAATGAAACCATTTTGAATGTGGCCCACACAAGCCAAAGAGAAACGATGTGTGTGCACATGGGGTTGGGGATCCCTCCGCACTGACGCATGTTTCATCACCATCAACGACACTCTTGAGGCTAAATTGAGCTGTTGTACATGGACACAGATCCCATATACTTCTGTGGGAGATCAGCTTTTGACAGCAACAAAGCAATGTAAAAGTTACAGGGCTTTTTCACTAATGCCACAATTTATACCTCCACTGAATATAACCCACTGTTTTTTAAATTCAAAGCTTTTTCTTTTAGTTATTACTGTCATTTTAGAGCTGAGGGTCTCATGACACCCCCTAGGTAAATAGCAACATGTCATGTTTGTAGAGCATTCAGTTATTCCACATGGTTACATTTTATTTTTCCATATCAGCAGGGGTATAGGAGAGACAAACAGTAACTAGCTCATGATGACTGTTAAAGGATTGAATTACTGGTACTTATTTTGCCTTCTGAATGTACAGACATCATAAAGATTAGCCTGGCATGTTCTTTTCACCTTTCATGCCCATCTGCTCTCTAGTGTTCTTTATCACAAAAAGTGTGGTAGAGGGGAAAAAACAACTAGAAATAATGGGTTTTACTTGGCTTGCTTTAGGCATATGGGGGAAAATTATCCCTGTGCCTTATTTCAGATGTAATATCAGCTAGTAACCTAATGAAAGCAATCTCATTTCTCCATTTATGCTTCAGATCTATTGATTTATGTATTAAACTGGCGTTTTAGAGTTAAAACTGTAATTTTTGAAGATTCTCCCCTCTGCCTTATAACTCAGCATATGTATATAAGAGTCTGCTGGATACTAGACATCATATGATCAAAACTATTTTGATATTCCATCCTTCATGGAAAGTAACTGATAAAACATTGATTTGTAAAGGTCCATGACTATGCACATGAAAAAAAATTCAGATGGAATAAAGGTTAAGCATAACTTTTCCTCAGACACAAAAATGGATCAAACAGTTTTTCGTACACAATGTGATAGTGTTTAGCCCATTAGCAGCTAATTCCTCATATAGACATCATCAGACTATTAGATCAGCATTCATTTACAGGGGTATCATATTGAAAGAGGAAAGGAGTCAAACTCTTGTGAAAGGAGACAAACTCCAAATTTCTTACCCCCAAGAACACTCACAAATATATCAAGGTAACTACTTGTATATTCAATAGTCCCATTTGCCTTAAGAAATGTATTGTTTAAATATCATAGGATACCTCTCTCAGTCTACAGATCCAAACACAGGTTGGATATGGAACCTGCCTTTTTATCTGGTGTACGTTTGATATAACCAATCAACATATTAAAGTATTTGGAAATAAGCCTGTCCTCTAATATTGTGAAATTGGATCACAGTTATGTAGGATACATTCCTAGCTGATCGGCTAAGCTCCATAATAAGGGGGCGGGGGGGATGATGACGACTATAAATGCTTTTTTGGAAAGCTTTACTGAAAGGTGAACAGTGTCTACCCTGGAAAAATTTATGGGGACAGGACAATAACTGAACTATGGCATCACAAAATATGAAATTATACCAGTTGAATAATTAAAAGGGACAGCTTAATCAGAGTGTTTAAGCATTTTTGGTAACATTTAACTTCAACATCTAATTAAAACTTGAGAGAGAGGACTACATATTCCCTACCCCCTGCAGTTAAATTGTGAGAGCTCACTTTTTACTTTTCCTGAATCTCAGTTCTTCAGCTAAACTACTGAAGACCAGATATGACATTCCTGATATTCCTAAGTATAAAATATTAAGTGAGACTGATCTAAGCACCTATAGTAAAAATAAATAAAAAATGGCAATTTTAAGAAAGTTCCACCAATTCTAGTGGTGTAAATGAGTGTGTCAGTCCAAATCACCAGGCAGTCTAGGTTTGTGGAGATGCCAATTGGTTTGCCACCATAACAGAGTATTAATTTAGTAGACATTAATCTTAGTTCTGCAAGAGCCTTACCAAGGGCTTAAACCATGACTTTATTTGATACACTGGTTGTAGAAAGGGAAGGGAAAAGTCTGCAAAGTGATTTTTTTTCTATTGCTTAAGTTTAATTTTATTTAAAGGTTCCAATGAATCTTCTATTAAAGCCTAATAAACTAAGAGTTTTTTCTTTGAAAAAGAATATCATGTGCATTACTCTAATTCTTGGTTGCATGTTACAAACTTCCATAGGTAACTTTTGAATGCAGACATATTTATGAGGCAAAGCTTGTAGGCATTAGGTTCTTTTAAAGGGTGATCACATTGATGTAGAATGATTTCCTGGAAGGCCTGAGGTAAAACTTGAGGCTATTGTTGCAAACACATAGGAGAGTTCTGCCTTTGGATATGAATATATGACTTCTACTGAAGTGAGTAGAAGTGACGTATACACATCCAAAAGCTGAATTTGTCCCATGGGATTACAATCAAAGTTAAATGGTCAATCACCATTCTATTTACTATACATTTTAAAGTAAAACTCCAGTTCAGTAAAACATTCTAATCATTGCATCTATTTGTAAGAATGATTAATTACTTAAAATCATTTTAGGTGATTTACTTCTAAGTATTTTAAATATAATCATTATCAATACCAGGAGCAACCATCCTAAAATCTGCTGATGCAAACTAGGAGTGTAAAGTTCCCCATTTAATGCTTCAATATGAAAATGTTATTTAATTTTTGTAAAATCTGTTGTTCAAGGTTTTACAAAGGGGATTATAGTATATTTACATTTAAAAGGGATTATTTTATGTTGTAATCTGATAAAAGAATCATGAAGTTCCAATAAGATTAAAACCCTCATGCTAAAATAGAAATGGGTAATGTATACGATCACATTCTTGTTCCAATTATTCAGATACAGCTTGGTCCATATCTGTAGTCTTGTTAGTTTTGTGCCATGATAAGGTGTATATTTTATGTGACCTTTCTTCTTTGTAATAAAAATTAGATTAAAAAAAATTACTGTATCTTGAAAGACACTTTTTGATATCTAGCAAATGAAAAACAGCAGTTCTCACATAAATAGGGAGAAGTTCTTCTATAGGGGCAGAAAATTATTTGAGCCTGTGGGTCACTTAGGGATTTTTGGTGAGCTATTGCAGGCCTGGCCAGCACACTAACCTGTATCACAACAACTTGCCAAAACCCCCTAAGTGGCTCTGCCCCAGGTCCTGGTCCTGTGCTGTCACCGCCTGGTGATCCTAGGGTCTCTATGAAGACTGGCTCAAGACCCACATAGGCAGGACATGCTTGGCTGGGTGGATGGGATGGGGCCACAGGCTGGCAGGAAGAGACATCTGGGAATGGGATGGGTGGGTGAGGCCAGGGCTAGGGCTGGGATCATGGAGCAGTGACATCATGAGGTTGTGGCCCAGGGCAAAGCCATGACCTGGTCCTGGCATGTCTGTCTCCATGAAACTGCTGCCCATCTCAGAGATATGTGAGCAAAGGAGCGTGGCACTGTTCTGGACCCTGGCCCTGGGCCCTGGCCACATGCTGACACTGCTTCCCACCATCCTGCAGCTTCATCCCATCCACCCAGCTGAGTGCGCGCTGCTGCAATGGTCCCCGGCTGGTTGCCCTGGAGACCCTGCCTGCCCACTCCATTGGGTGTCCCCAGTGATGGGTGCAGGGCAGACAGGACGGGGTACCTGGGCAGTATAGACAAGTCTGGTGGCAGCAACAGCCAGCAGTAACCGCTACCCCTGGGGCTGCTGGGAAGTGGAGTCTGGCAGCTGCACTGCAGCAGCCCCACTGTGCGCCAAGGGGCAGTGGGGCTGGCCGCCTAAGCCACAGCCCTGGTGAGGTTGAGGGACCCACTGCAGGTCTGATGGAATCATTAGTTGGCTAGATCCAGGTCTCAGGCTGTAGTTTGCCCACCCCTGGGCTAGAAACTTCTATGTGAAGTATTCTGATTGATACTACAGAGAGACAGAAGATGCTGTTTCTGCTATCTCCAGTCATACCAAAGTGAAAGTGACCATATTTTATGGTTAAATCAAGGCATCAGATACCTTTTTCCTCACTCACACATACAGTTGGAGGGTTACATTTTCGTGTATATCTCACACTCCGTCAAACTGAGCTACAGATATTTTAGTTTTGTTTTACTGTTGTCTATAATAAATTTATGTATGTGTCAGAACATTTTATTCTGTGTTATTTTATTATTTTTACATTTTGACTTTCTAGTGGTTATAAAAATGTGGATATTTGTGCACGTGAACTCTTTGATTCACCATGGTATTGGGATATATGTTCTAATGTATCATCTGAGGCATATTACCATGGTATCTCAATAATAATTTATTAACTGAATCATCTGTATAATATATTTCTGTTGGTTGGTATTATATTTGTCACTCTTTTGGGCAAAACCAATGCTTTTAATGCCAATGAATGAAACAACCATATATTATTTAAACAAATGAAGCCTTCTTAATCTTTGTTATCCAATGGATATTAAATGAATGAATATATCAACAATGGTTTGTCACAACTGAACAGTGCTTAATATTTGTACTATTTCTAAACCATACTTACTAGCACATCTTCCCACTAGAACTTTTAAAAGGATTTCCATGGTGCTAAAATACAGATAGTTTCTACTGGAAGCATGAAATTCATTCAACAGTGTTTCTGTGCTGTGCATACTGTTACAGATATTCTTTTTAGTTCTGCAGTATACCTGTCCTAAGAATTTGCTGAGATTTTCTGCTTAATAGACATGGTAAATATTTATTTTGTGCTATTTTATAACCTGATTCAGAGAAAATGGGTCAAGAAGGCTGGTGCCTGGGTGCAGACTTGCTATGTCTTGTGGTGTCAACTGTTTCATTCACAGTACTAATGGATAGAAATGGCTGTGACTAAGGGCCAGTTACAGATTGTGACAATCAAACACTCAAGCTGTCACCATGAATCTCCTGATGAGGCCAAGTGAAGGAATTCCCAAGAAATTTGCCTTGGAGCTGTTAAAAGAAAATGTTTGCAGACCATTACTTGGCTCAGTGAAAAGGTAAGGTTTCCTATAATAGAACCAGACAGACACTTGCTTTAGTAACCAGTGTGATTATGAACCTCTAGTGCAGGGTCTGGAGTGATTGTTTGAATATATTAACTAATTGCAAATGTTATTAACTGCTTTCCAAGACTGAGTGATGTATCACTCTTCAAAAAATATATAATTATATTCCAGACAGTTATTCTGTTTGCTAACCATGGATTATATTTCTTTTCAACAAGAACATGTTTATGCCTTCCTAACATAATGCTTCTTAAACAGTACAGGTGTTTCTTTGACTAGTTCTCTGCCTCTGTGTGCAGAAGCCTCTGGGTTGAACAAAGTGCAAGGACCTTAACATTAATGGTTGAGTCCTCTACACTTGGGCCCTTCATTCAACACAACTGCTAGAAATGGCAGAAACTTTGGTGCATGCAGGACTCATCTAAATTTGCTTTGAGTAAGATTAGATGACATTTTGGCAAAATACCTGAGTTCTCAGCATACGTGGTTGCTATCAATTATGAATTTCCCTAGTGTAGAGACAATATGGGTGTGAAATTAAGAGCGTTGCTTAATTAGAGGGCAAGGTGATGTTATATTATAAGTGTTTCATATGTCCCAAATCTTCCAAATATGACAATCTCACATTAAGCATGCAGATTCAGTCACTTGGTGTAGTACCTACCCAAATAGGCATAGAATACCTTCAATTAGTCTTGTGTCCCTTCAGCTAGCAAGTCTTTCTCTCTCTTTTTCTGGGAGCACTGTACTATCCCTGAGAGAGTTTGTCACTAGTGTGGCTTTCTTGGAGTCTGGTAAAATATGACCAGAGAATTCCCTGAGAGAGAGCATCTTTTGTTATGCCTCCACCTTGCAGTTGTTCATAAAGTGATAACTAACTGAAGACGATAGGCTGATTTTGATTATTAAGTAGCACAGGATTGCTACTTGTGACACCATCTTGCCACAAACAAGAAATCTCTTGTTTTCTACAGCATCCCAACCATTCCCATTCTCCTGGCCATTTACAAGATCTCTTTCTATACTAGTACATGCAACCATGAGAAGATTGCTTTGACTAATATGACAGTTTCTTGAAATCCACACTTTCCTGCATCTCTTGAATTTACATCTTCATCAACCCGTTGTCCCTGGTGGCCTCTTCTGCAGCTGAATCTCAATGAATACAAGGATAAGGACAGCGTAAGAACTAGCAGAAGTAGTTCTCTATAGCACAGGCAGATGTACAATGCCCTCTTACTTTGCCCTCACCTACAAGTTACCCGGCAGCTGTGATTTACATATTTTTTTAAGAACCTTAATTGTAAATATTAATCGGCTAACAGTAAAACTGGTGATTTTGTCCTCTGTGCACAGATCTGTAGATACACTCTTGTTCTTTTTCAGGTTTAGTTGTTACTGTGTCCGCTTTGAAGATAGGTTCCATTATGCTTGATTTTAGTCAGTGATACTAGTACCACACTTGAATGATGATGAGCAATGCCAAATGTTGCCCCCCTCCAACTCAAAGCTACTAATTAAGATTAGCATTGCTAAAAATACTGCAGTAGAACACTGGAAAATGAGCAAGTGACTACCTAGGTGATGGTGGGAAGCTGGAGAGGGTGAAAAAAGAGCAGTGATGTGTGTGTGAAGTTCAGTTGTACTCTGACAAGAAAGTAGTTGTGTGGGTTGATTTCCACAGGCACATATGACTAATACCGGGGCAGTGGGCTCTCGAAGGAAATGACAGAATTCACATTTATATCTGATGTGAGAGGGAGAAGGAAAAAAATGAGAAGGGGGGGAAACCCCTTCCCAAAACTTTTTTCATTAAAAATGAGAGCAGTGGTTCCACACTGGGATCGTCTATAAGTGTCAAAGTGAGAACTAGAAACAGAATTCTGAATGAAGACTGACTGAAAGTAAAATGCAGCAGATTATGGGCAAGTTTAGAGTAAGCTCTTATGACAAGAGGTTTATCTGAGCACCATCAGGGACTTTGGACACATTCTGCTTTCCTAGTACAAACACCTATAATGCAGTATTTGCTACAGAAAGTGCACTTACTCAAGTGAACAGAAAAAAGATAAAGTATCTAAATTGTTACTGTATACGAATGATCACCTTTTTCCTCTTGAGAAGCTAGAGTGACAAAAGTATATCTTTCTTTCCACATGCACAGTTATACCCCATAACTCTGATTGGATTTGTTCACATGTATAATAGAGATATACCTAACAGCTATCCAAAAGTGTTCTTTGTGCAATTGGGATCTGAGTGGCAATTTAAAAGGATGCACCACATATACAGAAGTACAAGATAATAAAAATTACAATTTTCCCAAAGAACCAATGGCATATTTATTGGTATCTAAAACTCTCAGATTTATGCAGATATGCAAATAACATTTTGATTTGCCAAAGAAGGATTTTTTTAATGTTATGACTGACACATATCTTATATTCGTGAATGATTCATAAGAATATACAGGTATAGATTGTGAAAGATTTTGGTTCAGCTTTTGTGTACGTCACAGGGCAAACTTCAGTATTTGAGTTTAACAAGGAACAATGAATATATGTGAAAATTCCATCAGTTAGCCAATGTAATTAGTATATGTTGGGGGACATGACATTTTCTTGGTAGACAGTTACAGATACCAAAGATTTTGAAATCACACACAGAAACAGAAGCTTCTCTACAGGAAGAGGCTTTTGGGCATGGATACTTCCTACATTCATAGGAATCTTATCATATAGGAAATGTCAACTCCTGACAGATCCCTCAGAGGGTAATGCACAAAAATTTGAGGCTTCATTCCCTGCAGGAAATTCCTACCCATTCCCATATATAGAAATACAAAATCTGTGCCTATGAGAAATAATGACAGCCAGTGATTAAGTTCAGCAGTTCCCAAGATACTGTAGTTGCCATAATTTTCCTTGTTTTAAATCCTAATGATGTGTATTCTGTTTTTACCTCTGAGGACTTATAATGCCAAATACTGATTGTTCTTTAAGGAAGAAACAAACATATAATTACATTAAGTTAAAGGCTGTATCTTTGTTTGAAATCTCAACTTTAGAGTACATGACTTAAATGTGTCAATTACCCATGATTCTGTAAGGGATAAGGTCAGGCACATATATGCTGGAGGTTTTCTCCATTGCTGCACTGGAGTGAGATAGCTTGTCTTGCTTCTCTCTGGGCATGTCTACACAAGACGTTTTACGGTGCAGTAGAGCAAATTACTGTGCAGTAAGTGTCACCATCCACATGTGCAGATACTTACTGCTCAGTAATTTGCTCTACTCCACATTTAATGTGCTACCTGCAAATGTAGGTAGCAAATTAGCTGTGGAGTAGTTACTGCACAGTAAGGCACATGTAGATGTCTGACCAGGAGCAAAATTGCTGCTGGGCAGCAGGGGGGCAGGAGACTGCTCCCTGCCTCTGGGAGCTGCCTGCTGCTTGGGCAGGCTCCAGCGGTGGATCCTGGGCTGAGACAATGTCCCCCTACCCTGGCAGCAGGGAGCTCCTGGCCCTAGCTCTGTGATTGCACCAGTGGGGTAGCTATCAGCTGGGGGCTCACTGCTAGCTGCCCTACTAGTGGATTGGGGTAGGTGATCCCCCTGGCTGCTGCAGGGGGTCAGAGCAGGTCAGGAGCAAATCTGCTCCCAGATGCCTGCACGTGTAGACACCTGCCCAGGGTGGGTTTACTCCACAGTAAATTACTGCAGAGTAAACCCATCTAGTAGTATTTGCATGTGTAGACATGCCCCCCACCTCCCAAAGAGTATATTTGTCCCTCACACCCAGGTAGACAGACCATATACAGTATCATGTATATGGTAGTGAGGCTTCTTGGAGAGGCGGAGGCTTTCCATTGAATTCCAGTATATGGGGCCCCGCTGGGAATGTAGGTTCGTGGAAGAGAGGCAAGCAATGAGTGTGATAATCCCTGGGTGTATCTACGTGAGATGTTTACTGCAGAGCTGCCTAATTAGCTCCATAGGAAGGTCTCAACATCTACACGTGTGGCTCTATTAGGCTGCAGGAAACTATTTAACTCTGCTGCAGGTTAGTACTTGTAAATACAAATACTGTCCTATGCCAGCATTCTTTATTGTGTAGCAATGCATGATGGGGCTGGCTGGGGCATGAAGGTGGTTCAGTGTGGGGCTAGCTGGCAGGCAGCTGGGTTTGAGCAGCCCCAGGCTAGCAGGCTGATCCTCTGGGCCCTGTGCCACCTGGAGTTGTTGTGACTTGGCTCAGCGTGCTACAGTCTGGGGTGCATGTGCAAATGAGGCACCCAGGAGCAATAAACTCTGGCACAATATGTGCAGGGTTTATTGCTTTATAGTAATAGCACATGTAGATGCAACCCCTGTGATTTAGGAACCTATGGTGGTTAATACTTCTTGCTCTACCACTGGAGGTGGGTCTAGATTCAGTTAGTACGGAGCCCTATGTGCGAGTTCTCTCCCGATCCCATCTGGGTCGCCATGTGCGAGCCGGGGGCGAGCCGGGCCCGTCTTTGTGCACACAGGCTGTGGCCAGCAG
>NW_005842401.1:305419-309121 GCF_000455745.1 Alligator sinensis | reverse complement strand
GAGGACTCTAATAGACTCGGTTCCTTGACCCCGGAGTGGTTTAGGCTCCGCGGGTTCAATAATTCGTTCTCATGGAGCAGCTGTATCTCCGTGGGTTACTCGGTTCCCAGGTCCCCCGGAGCTGTTAAGACTCCGTGGGTTCGACAATTGGGTCCTTAGGATAGGGATACGTCTGGACTGCGATCGGCGACGGGGAGAGGCTAGAGGTTATGTGCCTCGGAGTTGTTAAGGTTCTGAGGGTTCGGTAAATAGGTCCCCTGGAGTTGTTGAAGCTCTGTGGGTTCGACAAATTAAACCTCTGTTGCCCTCTTAAGGAAAAAGCTGGGTTCGTAGGGATCAGCAGCGCTTAGAAATCCTCACGCTCCTTTCCCGAACTCCACGTGCTTTCTCTCTCTCCGACTTGGGCGGAAACTACCCAAGCCTTTTGTACGGCTAGCAAGCCAATAGCTAGCCACCACATATGCCTACATTTAGAACCGGCCAATAATGTGGCACGAATCTAAATACAAATGGCAGGAACTCCTTTGCATCATGCATCACTATAATGCAAAAGAAATGCATTATGCAAAGAAAGCTACAGAACTGGTGGGAAAAACTCCTGCACGCGGGTTCTTAATTGAAACAGAACGCTCCACCGTGCAAAAGAGCTGCAATTTGGCGGGAACATGATTTAGCGATGCTGAAGCACACACAAACAAGAAAACCACAAGTTTGGGTTGTGACACCCTGCAATTCACATCCAGCCTTGGAGGGTTCGGGGGGTGGGGGGAGGCAAAAGAGTTTGACATCTTTTATAGAGGATGTGCATATATATGTACACACAGACGCACACATATGAGACAAGTGGTTTTACAGTTTCAATTAAACATACCATGACTGTCCAAAATTAATTTTTACTTTTTTACCATGGGGATGTATTAGGGAATTTTAGGGCTTTCAGTAACTACAGCCTTTTTTGCTCTATTAAATCTACTATGTTTGGTATGAAAGACAGAGATAGTATTGCTTTTGAGATGCTCTGCACATTTATTCATTGTTATTATGAAAGGAAGTATCCTGAAATACAAATGTCAGTAGAAATTAATGTTGATGATCCCTACCATACATCTGTAATCAGCTTATTGGATCTAGTGTATCTATAAAGGAACAATTTGCTAACTGGAAATTGTTCTCCATTGTTGTAGCTGACCTTTGAAGGCTGTGCTGTAATAGTACTTCAAATTTCAAAAGATGTGATCCTTACTCAAAATTATGGATTTTTGCATGGATTCATTTGAACTGTAATTGATTGTCTAACATAGAGACCATGCAATGTAATTTATTTGGCACAGTGTTATTATCAGCTAATTTAGTATATAATTATAATCAGTGTGGTTCCTTTCAACTACCCTTATGAGCTCAAAAAGAATAGGAGGATTTAGAGGTGTCTCCAGCAGAGAAGAAATCACTTGGCATTCTAGAAGAGTATTAGGTTCAAGTTTTTAATTGTTCCCTGCAAGATTTATTCTTATCTTTATTTTAAGGTGCCAGAAATTATTTTAATTTTCAAAGGATAATTCTGTGCTTCTTTTCTCATACATCAGAAATGAAAAGAATCAGCTGTGCAACATAATAGTTTTCCTGTTGCTGACTTCACAAACACATGTACAGTAAATAAATAACACATGTATTCTATATAATCGCTAATTACTATGTGAAAACTAAATGCAAATATTCCAAAACTGGATCCTAGAAATAAACTCTTAAATACAAAAAATGTGGCATGATTGTCAGGCATACTGAATAGCAACAACTTCTCTTGACACTATTGATTAATGACAATTTTCACCACCAGGGACAATACAGTAATGTAATTAAGGAACCTAAACACAAGTTTAAAAAACTAATTTTTATTTTGAAGTATATGGTCTGCAGGTTTTTTCCATTGGCACACCAGAGTCAGGTGGTTTATTTCTCACTCCTTTCTGAATAATGTATTAGTCTTTGTACATTATTCTGGAACCTCTATGGTTTCTAGAAGTTAGCAGTTTTGAATAGTTTTCAATTTGGCAAGTGAATAATATGTAATAGTTAAACACTGGCTGGGGTCTGTTCCAACACCCAGGCCCCTGGCAGACCCACTGTATTTACCTGAATATAAGACAACCCTTAATTTAAGAAGACTCCCCAGTAATGAGATTTTATTCATGGAAAACTCTTGCTACCTGTCTCCATCACTTACCCACTGTATACCTGCCCCTGCTCACCCCTTCCACCACCCCTTGTGTCCCTCCCACCACACTGCTTCTGTCTCCCCAGCCTGAGGTCCCTGCCCTCCCCTTCTTCCTCTCCCTGCTGCCCCTCCATCTCCTGTTTTTGGTTCAGCATCAGTAGCCTCTATCCCTGCTGCAGCCTGGGGCACAGAGCATGGCTCCAGCCTGGCCCTGAAACAGTGGCATAGAGCCAGCACTGCTACTACAGGTTTGGGCTATGCTCTGTGCTCAACAGACTGCAACAGGCATGGTGCCTGCCAGCACCAGAGCAGAGAGAGGAGGGGGGATGCAGTGTGTGTATGTGGGGGGGAAGACAGGGGGCAGTGAGGGCCTGAGCCTGCAGGGGAGGGGTGGTGGGGGGGTAGGCAGCAGCTGCAGCTCCAGTCCTTACAGGGGGCTGGGGCCAGAGCCATAGTAGCCAACTGCCCTTTGCTGCCTCATACTTGATTGTAAGATGATGGGCTTTCCCCCCCGCCCCCATGTTAAATGAGAAAGAAAACTTCATTTTTGAATCCAGTGAATATGGTACATTTAAAATGCAATTAATGTGTTAATGGAGAAATACATTTTAATGTGCCACATGTTCAAGCAATTTATCACTCAATAATGGACTGCAAAAATGGAGTTCCGGACATAAGGACACTACTTGTTCAATGTAGAATATTTTTGCAGCTCTTTTGTATTGTGCTTTAATCTGAATGCGTGGAAGAATGTTAGCAATATTATCTGTTGCTTGATGGAAATGTCTGCCAGATGCTTGAGTGAAGTTAATGCGAATCTTTAATCCTTAGTGGGTGGCAGATATTACTATATAAAATCTCATTCATTTTTTGATCCTTGAAAATCAAGTAAGCAATATTTTATAAAGGTAAAATTCACTCCAGTGTGGATGTCCTATACAAGGTTCTTCATGTTACTTTAATCCAGGGGTGGGCAAAATACGGCCCGCAGGCTGGATCTGGCCTGCCAGGCCATTCTATCCAGCCTGCGGGGCCCCTAAAAATTTTAGAAAATTTAATTTTTATTTGCCCCTGGCTGCATGTCAAAGATGACAGGCAGCCAGTGGCAGCAGAACCCAGGAAATGCCAGTGGCAGGAACTAGTGGCTGAGCAGTAAGGCCTGCTCAGCTCCACCCCACTCCCAGCCTCCCACTCCTCTTCCCACTCCCAGCCCCCTACAGGAAGCTTCTGCGGCTTGTGACCTCACAACCCTGGAGCTGTTTCCCACCCTCCCTCTGTCCAAGTGGAAAGTAAGATAAGGTCAGCTGGAGGGAGGGGGGGAAACTGCTGTGTACCACCCAGCAGCTGAGAGCCCCATGGTGTTTCTCAGGCCATGCTGGAGCCAGAGCAGGAAGCAGTGGATGGGGGGAGGGGTCAGAGGGAAGCAGCAGCAGTGAGGGGGGGGCTGCAAGGGGACCAGGGGGGCCATGGGGAGCAGTGTGGGAAAAGGT
>NW_005842401.1:299206-305409 GCF_000455745.1 Alligator sinensis | reverse complement strand
AGGGGTGAGGCGGTGGTAGAGGGGGCAGGAGCCACAGAGAGTGGCAACGGCTGTGGGGAGTGGCAGGGGTTGTGGGAAGCAGCAGTGGTGCAGGCAGCAGCATGGGCTGCAGGGAGTGGTGCAGGAAATGGCAGTGGCATGGGGAGTGGTGCAGGAAGTGGTGGGGAGCAATGAATGGTGGGGGCCATGGGAAGCAGTGGTGGTGGGTGAAGTGGCAAGCAAGCAGGGAAATGGCAGGGTAGTGGTGGTGATAGGTGGGTGAGGAGTCCATGCAGGTGCCCTAGGACCAGCAGGGACTCAGGGTGGGGCAGCAGGGGTGCAGAGACTGGGCACAGGGTCTGCCTAGCTGCATCACATGAGGCTTGCATGCAGTCTGCAAGAGTTGCGTGCAATGGAGCCAGCAGCCTGGCCCCATCTTTCTCTTTCTCTCCCACCCCATCCACCCTAACCCCCCCGCCCCCACACACTATACAGTAGACCTGTATTTTGAGCTATTATGCAGTCATCTGATCTATTAGATGACTGATGTACTAGACAGGGCTTTAAACTGACTTTGCTGGGGGATGGGGAAACTCTATGTAGAGCATGCATGGGGATTGGCACACAGGAAAGCTCCCATGTGGAGGACACTAAGATGACTGTTTTTGAAAATGCTAATGGAATGGTTCTCCTGCAGCATCTCAGGAAATCAAGGATGTCAGTTGGGGGCCTCAGCTTCCTGTACATCAATGCCAGGAGCATGGGGAAAAAGCAGGAGGAGCTAGTCCTCCTGCTCTCTACTGGGCAATATGACCTGGTAGGGATCACAGAGACCTGGTGGGACTCCTTGCATGATTGGAGCATAGCTGCTGTTGAGGGCTACATCCTGCACAGAAGGGACCAAGCAGGGAGAAAAGGCGGAGGGTAACTCTCTTTGTGAGGGAGCAGTACACCTCTCTGGAGGCTGATACTGGCTCCAGAGATAAGCAGCTTGAAACCCTCCTGTTCAAGCTTCGGTTGGTGGCGGCGGGGGGCGGCAAGGTGAGAGAGACCTAACTGTCGGCATTTACTACAGGCCACCAAACCAAGGGGAGGAGCTTGATCTGGAGTTCTCTCAAGAACTTACAGAGGCCATGTGTGCAAGGGACTTGGTTGTCATGGGCAACTTCATTACCCAGACATAGACTGGGAGGAACACTCGGCTAGGTCAGATCAGTCATGTAGCTTTCTTAACTGTAATTGAGGAGCTCTTTCTGACTGAGGAAGTGCAAGGACCAACCAGAGGGCTCTTCTAGACTTGGTCTTGGCCAAAGGAGATGATCTGGTGTGTGGCTTGAACATTGAGGGTAGCCTGGGAGACAGTGACCATGAGCCCATCAGATTCACCATCCACTGCAAGGTTGACAAATTAACTAGCAGGATTGAAGTCCTGGACTTCAGAAATGCTTACTTCAACAGGCTCAGGGCATTAGTAGGGGAGGCGATGCAGGACCAGGGATGGAAGGTGAATGGGTGCATGAAGAGTGGTTGTTCCTCAAGGACATGATCCTTGAAGCACAAAAGAAAACCATTCCCATGAAGAGGAAAGGTAGCAGAAGGTCTGACAAGCTCTCTTGGCTCAATAGGAACATTGTGGTCCTCTTGAAAAAGAAAAAAGAGGCGTACATACAGTGGAAGCTAGGGACAGTCTTCAAGGAGGACTATACAACAGTGGTTTGCGCTTGGAGGGAAATGATTAGGAAAGCTAAGGCGGCGACTGAGTTTAAGTTAACCAAGGGAGTCAAGATCAATAAGGAGTCCTTTGTTAGGTATGTAGGGGGCAGAAGGAAAACAAATGGAAGTGTGGGGCCCCTGCTTAACACCTTGGGACAGCTGGTAATGGACACTCAGGAAAAAAATGAATTCCTGAATGCTCACTTTGCTTCAGTATTTCACTGGACCAAGGGGAAAGAGAAGCGAGATGAGGATCACAGGGGGCTGGGTGGAAATGATAGACTTCCCCTGTGGATACTGAGCTGGTGCAAAACCAACTATAAAAGCTAGACATTTATAAGTCAGCAGGACGAGATGGACTTCACCCAAGAGTGCTGATGGAGCTGTCTGAGGTCATTGCAGAACCCCTGGCAAAACTCTTTCAGAAATTGTAGTACACAGAGGAGATCCATGAGGATTGGAAGAGGGCCAACATTGTGTCCATCTTCAGGAAGGTAAAGAGGGAGAACTGGGTAACTATAGGCCAATCAGCCTAACTGCCATTCCAGGGAAAAAAATCATTAAAGAATCTATGTGTGATATGCTCATTGAGGGTAAGATTCTGAATGAAGCCAGCGTGGCTTTGTACGTCTTGTCTTACCATTCTCATCTCCTTCTATGAACAGTTCTCTCACCACCTGGATATAGGAGAGATGGTTAACATTATATACCTAGATTTCCAAAAGGCTTTTGATCTAGCATCTCACGATATCCTGTGGAAAAATTGAAAGATTGTGGGCTTAACTGCTCAACAGCCCAGTGGGCTCAACTGGCTGCATGGTAGGACCCAGAGAGTTCTCATGAATGGATCTGTGTTGTCCTGGTGAGAAGTGTCCAGTGGTGACCCTCAGGAGTCCATGCTTGGACTAGTGCTATTCAACATCTTTATCAATTATTTGGATGTGGGGGTGAAAAACTCGCTGGCCAAGTTTGCAGACAACACCAAGTTATGGGGAAGTGTGGCCATGCCAGAAGATAGGTTGCAGATGCAGGCAGACCTGGACAGGCTGGAGAGTTGGGTGGACTGGATACCAGATGAAGTTCAACACTCAGAAGTGTAAGGTGCTCCATCTGGGGGCAAACAATTCCCAACATACCAACAGGCTTGGTGGTGACAATTTAACTTGTACCACAGCCGAAAGGGACCTAGAGGTAGTTATCGACCATCTCATGAACAGGAGCTGGCAGTGCAATGCTGTGACCAGCAGGGCAAACAATATGCTGGCATGCATTAATCGTTGCATCTCATGCAAAACTGAGGAAGTGATATTCCCACTGTACTCCTCACTGGTGAGACTGTAGCTGGAGAAATGTATCTGGTTCTGGGTGCCACACTTCAACAAGGACATGGAAAAACTTGAGAGGGTCCAGAGAAGAGCCACCCGTATGATCAGGGATTTCCAAAACAAGCCATACGAGGAGAGGCTGAGGGACTTGGGCCTCTTCAGCCTAAAGAAGAGAAGGCTGAAAGGGAACTTGGTAGTGGCTTACTGCTACATCAGGGAGTACATCAAGAACTCAGTGAACAGCTGTCCACCAGGGCACCCCTGGGGAAGACCAGGAGCAATGGATACAAACTCCTGGAAGGCTGCTTCAGGCTCAATTCCCAGAAAAAAATTCCTTCACAGTTAGGGTGTCCAGACTGTGGAATAAACTTCCTCCAGTGGTGGTGCAGTCTCCTACTCTGGAAATCTTCAAGAGGAGACTGGACAGTCACCTCGCTGGGGTCATTTGACCCCAATTGTCTTTTCCTGCCTAGTGCAGGGGGACTGGACCTGATGATCTACAAGGTCCCTTCCAGCCCCCCTAACAATCTATGAATAGCTTTATGTACTGTCACAATACACAGTCCATTGATTTTGATAAAAGGATGCTATTCAAGGTAATTAAGGAAGTGTTTACATTTTTTATATATATTTTTAGCACATTGGACTAAAATTTTCTAAAAGTGCCAAAGTAATTAGGAGGGTGTAGGTTGTAGCCATGTTGGTCTAAGGATATAGGCAGACAAGGTTCTTTGGGTGAATCTGATATCTTTTATTAGACCAACTTAAATAGCTGGAGAACAATTTTTAAGCAAGCTTTTGGGTTAAAAAAACCCTTCATCAGGAAGTTTCAGCAGTTGGTGTGTGCTCTTCCTGGATGGAATGAGAAGTAAAGAAGCCAGAGGCTTGGCTGGTATGCATGCAAGATAGGCAGTCAGTGAAGATGTAGATTGAGGAGTCATTGGGTGAGAGACAGGCTGGGTTTCGGGGAAAGAAGGGGGATGAATAGTGGAGAAGTACCTGGGAAGTCAGTTGTCAGGCAGGTTATGATGTGTCAGAAATCCAATGTCTATATTTAGTCCATGATTTTTAGTATCCAGGAGTTTGATGAAGTGGAGTTCATAGGCTCATCTCTGGGAAGTGTTTTGTAAGTTTCCTTTGGGGATCAGGACTGAGAGATTATTGGAGAGAGAGTGGTTTTCTTGTGAGAAATGTGCCCCCCACAGGTAACTGGGTATTCCTATCTTTGAAAGGTTTCTGGTGCACATTCATTCCGGTGCACAGTTGTTGTTTGGTCTTTCCTGCGTATTTTCCATCAGGGCATTTGGTGCATTGGATGAGATATATTACATTTCTGGAGGTGCAGCTGTAAGATCCAGGAATGCTGATGACTCTGTTGTGGGGTGTAGTAATAGTGGGGGGTAGTGGAGATGTGTTGGCAGGTTTTTGCTTTTCTTGTCATGGCACGGTCTGGATCCATTTGGTGTGTTCTGAGCTTGAGGAAGTTTGCTTCTGGTGATGAGGTTGTTGAGGTTTGGTGCTTGTTTGAAGGCTAGGATGAGTGGCTCTGGGAAGATCTCTTTAAGAATAGGGTCTCTTTCTAGTTTGGGTTGCAATTGTTTGAGGATTTTCCGTACAGGTTCAAGGGAGGGGTGATGTGTCATAACCAGCGGTGTGCGATTTATGGGGTTTTTTCTTCTGTACTGTAGCAGTTTTTCACGTGGTATCTGGGTGGCTCTTTCAAACATGCGATCTATCTCTCTGGAGGAGTGTCCTTGTTGGGTGAAAGCCTTTTTAATATTGGTGAGGTGGCAATCCCGGGTGTTCTCTTCAGTGCAAATTTGGTGGTATCTGAGGGGTTGGCTGTATATCACAGCTTTTTTGGTGTGTTTAGGGTGATTGCTGGTTCTGTGCAGATATGTATGTTGGTCTGTGGGTTTCTTGTCACTTTTCACAAAAGGGCAGTCAGTAAAGGACTGGACCCAATGATCTACAAGGTCCCTTCCAGCCCCTAACAATCTATGAATCTCTAGATACACTTCATAAACACACAAATCAGTACAAAACTATTTTTAATTAAAATAAGTTATAGTAGATGTTTTATTTTTTTGTATATGATTTGGGTTTTTTTCTGGTTTCAAGACAACAGCACCCTCCCTCCCACAAGGAGTACCTCTGGGGCAAAGGGAAGGACTTCCGGTGGCACAGGTGAGGGGTTTGGGGCAGGACTTCTGGTCCCAATATGGCAACAGGGCGGGGGCAACTGTCAAGGGGCAGGGCTACCCACGCAGCCCTCAACATTGCATCAAAACTCTATAAGTGGCCCTCCGCCCGGAATAATTGCCCACCCCTGCTTTAATCCCACATATTTCAGGGCTAAGATCAGGAAGATTTGGACCAGGGCTGTATATTTAACTCACCTAGGCCAGTATGTAAGGGAATTTTATGAAATTTCTGAGATGCCACCGAATATGCTGTTTTTTAGATATATAGGGAGTAAAAGGAAGGCCCAGGGTGGAATAGGACTCCTACTAAATGGCCAGAAGCAATTGGTGACAGACAGGGGGGACAAGGCTGAACTCCTCAATGAGTTCTTTGCCTCAGTGTTTTTAAGTGAGGGGCAGGACAAGTCTCTCACTGGGATTGTAGAGAGGCAGCAGCAAGGCACCAGACTGCCATGCGTAGACCCTGAGATGGTGCAGAGTCACTTGGAGGAACTGGATGCCTTTAAGTCGGCAGGCTCGGATGAGCTCCATCCGAGGGTACTGAAGGCACTGGCTGACATCATTGCACAGCCACTGGCGGTAATATTTGAACACTCGTGGTGCATGGGCCAGGTCCCGGAGGACTGGAAAAGGGCCAATGTGGTCCCCATTTTCAAGAAGGGGAGGAAGGAGGACCCAGGCAACTATAGGCCAGTCAGTCTCACCTCCATCCTTGGCAAAGTCTTCGAAAAAATTATCAAGGCTCAGATTTGCGAGAGCCCGGCAGGACAAATTATGCTGAGGGGGAACCAGCACGGGTTCATAGCAGGTAGATCATTCCTGACTAATCTAGTCTCTTTTTATGAACAGGTTACAAAACGCCTGGACGCAGGAGTAGGGGTTGATGTTGTTTACTTAGACTTCAGGAAGGCCTTCGATACGGTATCCCACCCCATACTGGTGAACAAGTTAAGAGGCTGTGACTTGGATGACTACACAGTCC
>NW_005842401.1:244777-298327 GCF_000455745.1 Alligator sinensis | reverse complement strand
TCTTTCCTGCCTATGCAGGGGGTCGGACTCGATGATCTATTGAGGTCCCTTCCGACCCTAGCATCTATGAATCTATGCATACTTACGCTTGTTAAGATGCAGTAACCAGATGCTTTTAGAAAAGGTGTGGGCAAGACAGCTGTAGATTCTCTTTTAGAACTTAGACTGAAACAGTGGCTTCAGAAAAGCTGTGCCACTAGTAAGGGCAGAAGTGAATTCCATGCCTGTCATTCATGTTTCTTGTGGAAAAGCATTATATGAGTACATTGCAGACTAACATAATACCATCTTTTCAGATTGTGGATAACAAGACTCCTATGTTAGAACTGTGATTCTCTGCAGTCAAAATAGCTGCCCTCTGACTACTGCTAAGGGACAGGTGACAATGAATTCTTCAGCATGCTCAAAATGAACCTGATTCATTTCCTTCCTCTCACATGTTAATACCTTTGCGTGTTAGTATGAGTATTGAGATGTACTCCATGCAACGTAGGCTACATTTTGTATCTGAAATGCACCATATTTTATTAGTAAGAGATACATTTTGCCCTTAATCAGCCTATAAAACAGTAATAGAGAAAGATTCTGTGCTAAGAAATGCACAGTTCTCCATAAAATAAAAATCTGGTAAATTGAATCTATTTTTTTTTTTTTTTTAATTTGGCTTGGGTCAAACTTTGGTTAGGATGTAGGCCACTTTGTATACAGTGCAGGACTGCTCTGATAGTTATGAGAAAAACAGGTCCCTTGCCTCTTGTATGGAAAAAGAAAGGTACAGAACTTAATACTTGTCTACCTAAATTATAGCAACCAGGTTCTTTAATTGGACAACTCTCGGTGAGGCCCTTTTTTAAAACTTTGATTGGTTCCTATGTTACAGAATTATGATCAATATTGTATAAATATATCATATCATTTATGTTTGCAAAATAGGTAAACACTAATAAAGACTTGCATGTCCAAGCAGATATTTGAATATAGGAGCATACATTATGGATGCAGTATGGGGCCTCTAGTTTGAATACAGTCAGTCAAAGCCCCCTACTTGCTTTCATAGGTCTTGTCCCATTGTGCTCTTCTTTATAGAACAGTACAGTAGGCAACTCCACATTCTGTACAGTAAGAATTGCATGTTAAAATGAATGAGTTGGAACATTTTCTGCCTTTCTGAACAAAATTTATACATGTTAAGGAATCCTATAAAGCAAACAAAAGTAGAAGTGTTTGCAGATTTAAATAAGGCTAATAGTCTTAAAAAGAAATCTGCAATTTTTGCAAGTTTAACATAAAACACGATTATTGCAGCCACTGTAAGGTTTACAGGGTACATCTACATGTGCGCTTTACTGAGGAGCTTACTAATTAGCTTCTCGGTAAAGCATCACCAACTTCACAGGCACCTGTATTAGGATACAGTCAATTAATTAACTCTACTGTAGGATAGTACTGTTCAGGATAAGTACTATCCTATAGCAGAGTAGTTATCTGCCAAAACACACATGTAGACGGTACCTGGGGCTGGTTGGGGCATGAGGGCGCTACAGTGTAGGGGCTGCCTGCCAGCTAGCCCCACCGTGGTGTACCGTCATGCCCCATCTAGCCTCTTCATAGCATGTTGAGCCAGGGCAGGACAGCCCTAGGCTGGCAGTCTGATCCTCCAGGCCCCTTGCCAGTTAGGACTGCTCTGCCCTGGCTTTATGTGCTGTGGTCCTGGGTGCGCATGTGAACATTGCACTTGGGAGCAATAAAGTCCAGTGCAAACTGCCCTGGAGTTTATTGCTACGTACTAATTGCATGTGGAGGTGCACCGCAGAGAGGCAGTTGCTGAGAGGTGGAGGTAAAACTTGTTGGTGTACAATTAAGATGAAATATTCAGTGTAATGTGAAAGTTGCTTTTTAATGCTTTGTTTTATTTTCTAATTTATAAAAAAGCTACCCACTTGTTTTTAGGAACTTAATTGGCATATAAAAAGATAGGTATAATCAGCAAGATATCAATACACATATTTAATGTCAATTACTATTTCTAGCATTTGAAATAACCTTAACATAGCTACCTACAAAATAATAATTTAGATTTACGAAGACAGTTATTTTGCTAATTAGATACCAATGGATTGTTAAAAGTGCAGCTATTGAACATTACGGTAGTACTTATAAGTGACAAGCTGAACTGCCATGCAATTGGCCCCAAGTTTCATAGGTAGTAAATGTAAGATATCATATCCTTAGGGCTTTATTCAGTTTTCGTATTTGTGTATTTATCTTTTCTGAGTAGGGCATTTAGAAAGGTTGAACTTTGCATAGTATTCCAAGTGTTAAAGGTTGGAAAGACCACCTTTAAACATTTTAAGTACATCTCAAATGAGCCAACAAAATGTGACTGGGTGTGTCTACATGAGAAGCTTTACTGCACAGTAAACCTTGCTAATCATGAGTAAACTTGCTACCTGCAGATGCAAATATCAAATTTACTTGTGATTACTAGCTGTGTAGTACTCATGTAGATGTCTGACTGGAAGCAAATCTGCTTCTGGTCAGCTGGCTGTGAGGATGCAGGAGATTGCTCCTTGCTCCCAGGAGCTGACTGCTGCTAGGGTGGGTTCTGCTACTGGAGCCTGGACAGGGACGATGTTCCCTTGCTTCACAGCAGAGCACTCTAAGCCCCCTGCTCTGAGATCAAGAGCAGGGGCAAAGCAGGGGCTAGAGATCCTTGTCAACCAGCAGTGGATCAGTAATCATGAGGCCAGCACTTAGTGCGAGCGCCATGGCTGTGGGACTGCTTCTGGGAGATAAGGATCTCCCAGCCCTGACTCTGCATCCATGGAGCTGGTGCTGGGAGATAAGGATCTCCGTGTGCCAGCTCCAGGGTCACTGAGCTGGTGCTGGGAGCTCCTTGCTAGTGGGGGATGGGGAGCTTAAGCCTACTTTCATCAAGAAATTACTTTTCTTTCAGACCTAGGCTTTTTTAATGAATTCTCTTCAGTAGGATCAATATATAAAGACCTTTTCCCCCCAAGGAGCTTGCTAG
The DNA here is from genome assembly GCF_000455745.1 of Alligator sinensis. Taxonomy (NCBI): domain Eukaryota; kingdom Metazoa; phylum Chordata; order Crocodylia; family Alligatoridae; genus Alligator; species Alligator sinensis. Next base: position 295,296 of record NW_005842401.1, on the reverse strand, counting down.
GTACTTGCGGAAAGGAGTCAATATTCTTTACCAAGTAATATTACTGCAGCCATATGAATGTGTAGCCTAAATATAGAAAAGACCATCTTCCATGTGCTATAACCATATGTGTTCTCCTTATGTTGCAGTGCAGAATGCATTACAATCTGGACACTGTAGCACATTAGAAGTGTGACATTTTTGTTTATGTTTTATCTAGTTGAATAAAACTGAGGATAAAAGTTGTTATACATTTGCCATATTTTGTTTCTAGTAAATATTGATGATCTTTAAGTAATCATGGCTGGCTTTGCCTCTTTTCTTGCATTCTTGTCCAGACTCAGTTGAGGTAGAAACACTCACTTCTTACTCCTAATAGAGTTGAGTTGAGCTTTTAAAAAAAAAATGTCATGGAAAATGTATTCTTTTTATTTGACACTTTTTTCTCATTGTGCACTTTATGCAAGCAAAGGAAGCTTGCCCACAGAAGTGCTTGAGCTAGGAGCCTGAAACCACTCGTGTGTAAAGAAAACAAACTGCCTTTAAAGCTTTCACTGACTTTAGGAAAGATCTGGCCCCTCACCCCCAATTTGAAAAAGGGGGCAAAGGTGATTATTAGAAGTCCATTTATAGGCTTGTGCTTTCTGCTGGTATTGCAGTAGAATTGCAGGAAAGGTTGGTGGGCAGACCAGCTTATTTTTGGTTATTATGCCCCTTGGTAAGAAGAAAGGGATTGGGAATATGTAAGCCTTAGCCCTAGTACAACAATACATTGAACAGAACAGCAGAGGTAATATGAAAGTTGTAATTAAAATGGCTTTTTTCCCCTCTGAACCTTTTTTTGCAGAAAGTATTGTTTTATTACTGCCTCTGTTTGTGACATACTTCAGTCCAAAATGGACCAAACAGGTTGACTTTCAGGCCATGTTGCAGGCCCAATCTATTTACGTACATGAGGGGTGTATAACTCAAACTTACTTGAGGGTCACTTTATTGCAAAAACTAGACTGCACAGGCAAGGGCACGCAAAGATCAACAAACTGCTATGCTGTGTAATACAACAGCTTAATAAAGAATTACAGTGGAGTGCTAGTATTGCCCTGGCTGGCTGCATGAAGTCCCTGGGCCATATGTTATGGGTCTCTGACTTACGTTTTTGGGAAAGGTTGACATTTGTGGTCAACCTGGAATGGTGTTCAAACCTATTTTCTCCATAATTGGTTCTTTTCTGTGTTGATTTGTAGACAAGCTGTTTAATTTGTTCTGTGACTGTACTTTTCAGACATGGCAAAGCGGTGAAAGCTTGAGATGCATGCTTTGCAAAAATGTATATTAAAATAAATAAGTTGTATCCCTAACATATATTAGGGCTACATCATTGCACTTGTATTTTAACAACATATGAATACAAAAGCAACCAAATATCATTCTGATACCTCTCCTAGGAACACCAAATGGTGATTTATGAATATCATTAATATAATATGCAAATTGTTTGGTTTCTGTTCCTCTATTTGGGGTAACCTTGTCAATCAGTCAGATGTTACTAATGAGAACATTGATGAAAGCTTACCCAGCTGCTGAGAAGGTCAGTGAAATGATAGACCCCTTTCTCTTTACACTTTGCCTACATCTAGAATAATGGCTGGAACTAAAAGCTTTGACTGCTATTTAACTGAAGTCACCTGAGTGTTAATTAGGGAATATGAAGTGATTTTGTTGGAACACTTCCTAAAACACAAATATAATACAGTTAGTTATTACAAAGGAAAGGCTACTACTGCATAGTAGGGGTGTGCAAAGCAGGCCATATTCAATTCAGATTCGGTTTAATTCAGGGGACAGTTATTTGATTCGCTGATTTGGATCACTGTCCTGATTTGATTTGGCCGAATCTGAAGATTCAATTCTGATTCAGAGAATCAGCAATTTGACCATAGACACAGGTTTATATGTTTTTTCTACATACCTTGAGGTACGCTCGTGAACACTGAGATGCTGGGGCAGATGGATCATCCCACAGGAGTGCAGGGTAGGGCCCGTGTCCTCCCAGATCGGTGATCAGCTGTGGGGGGACCCTGGGTGCCCTCCCAGGCTCAGGAGGCACCAGTCGCTGAGCCAGGGTCCCCTGTGCACTCTGCAGCAGACCTGGAAGTGGATCAGAAGTGCTTCTGATCCACTTCTGGGTCCACTGCCAAGTGCACTGGGGACTACCGCCTCACTCCCATGGGACGCTCCATCCACCCCACCATCTCAGTGTTCACGAGCCACCTGGTACCTTGAGGTATGTAGAAAAAACACACAAAGATATGTCTATATTGGAATTATCAAGCCTCTCCAAATTGCATCAGAGGCTTCTGATTTAACTCGGAGAGATTAATAGGTTTCCTGATTTGATTTGGATTCAGAGATACGGCTGCCGAATTGGGCCGAATCTCCTCTGAATCAAATCAGCGACTAAAGCTTCACACAGCCCTACTGCATGGGTGTCTTGGGTATTCTTAGAAGAAAAACGATGTTGGATGATGCAGGATATTTGCTAATAGAAAGCATGTTTAAGCAAAAAGAAGAAATTTCATTTTTGATAAAAATTCACATGACATCCATTGGTATATTTAAAACTGACTGCTTCCTTTTCTAATTTTTTTTTCAGATGTTCATTTTCTCCAATCAATTTTTAACACAATATTCTAGAACAAAAGAATATTTTTAATCTTGGGGAAAAAAATCACTTTCCCTCCTGCCCCCAGAAATAAAATACATTTTTAAAAAGTGTAGCTATCTTCATGTGTTCTGTATATTCAGACTGAAATTTTATATCCACAGTTCACAAAAAAACCTAAAGTAAAAGGAAAGACTGTTTTGTAGATTTTGTTGATCTAACATGAGTTTGAAGCAAGTTACTTAAACTAGTTTTTAAATTAGAGACCATAACATAGGAAATGTGCATCCACAATACATTTCTAAGTTTGTTTGCTGTTCCACCTAAAGCACTGTTGAAGCCAAAAGTGCAGGAACAAAGTGAAGTACCTTAGCTTTGGAATGAAGTACAATTTCAGGCAGAAATAACTTAAATGAGAGGCTTGGAAAAATGCAGTTATACAGACAGCTGGCTCTATTTAAATGGCTTTGGTTAAAGAATGCTTGATTGCAATGGCTTCAGTCAAATAAGGCTGCTTCAGGAGGCAGGAATTTGAGTGTAGTAGCACTCAGAAGACAAACCAAATCTCTCCAATTCATACCATATGAACTATACAATCATCTCTCCATTTTATGAGAGAACAATATTTCTGTGGAACTACAGCAATTGCTTGTACAGAGAAGTAACATTAAGAAATTATTTAATTTATTTTTAGTTTCTTTAAAAGGGCAAGCCCCATAATTCTTTCAGCTTTAGGTTTGGGCCCCTAAATTATATCACTCCTATTCTTCACTGTGGTCTCTTGAGCAAGTCCAAAATAGCTTGATTCCTGTTGGGGACTTGCCCTTGACAGGAAGAAACATAAGCAGAAAGAACTGTAGTAACAGAGGCAGCCTCCCCTCTACCTAAAGCTGGCATATAGTTGTCAACTGAAATGCAGTAGACAGAGTCCTTTGGTTAGTATGGTCAAGCCTGACTTGAAGTCCACATAATTAAAGTTGTCTTACCAAGTTCTTATAGAATGCATCTGTTATCTCTCTTCTTGTGTGTCCTGTCCTGGGCATCAGAAAAGAAAAGAAGAAAAGAAAAATGAAACAAAACAAAAACCTTAGAACCAGTATATTCATTTATATAGAAAATCACATTCTACAGCAGCTTTGGTATAAATTTGTTATCCATCATATTCAAAGTTTAAATTATTACATTATTAAAAATGAAACATGGTCTTGCATACTAAATTAAGGGAAGAATAAACTTTAGGACAAAAAAGAGGGAAGCTTAGAAATAATTAGAAATGAGAAAAAAAATCTTAGTCTGATTTTTTTCTAGTATGATTTTCAACTTTTGATTAAAATTTTCCAGCTATCTCTGTAATGAAACACTCCAAAATCTGTTGAAGTCAATGGGATGATTCCCAGTGTCTTCTATTTTCTTTTAAACAAATCACAAAAAAGATGATTTTCAGTCTAATATTTTACTATGCATCAACTTTTTGGGGAGGTTTACTGGAAAAGCATCACATTATCTTGTGAAAAGCATTTTCATTGTACTTTAATGTAGAGTTTTATTACTCTGTGTAAATATTTTATTGACTTGTTACAATGCAGTAATATATAATGGACACCCTTTATTTGGGTATGTGTTGTCCTACTGTGTTTGCTACTGAAACAGTGCAGCATTCTGATAATGAAAATGTACCAGAAAATTAAAAGGGCAATCAGAAAATGGTAGCAGACCAGCCTGCTACCATAAACTAGACACAAGATTGAAAAGATTACTTCAGTTTAATAATCTGAGATGGTATTAATTATTCAGGTTAGGGAGTGTGGCAGGGCACCTTTGGATGCCTGCCACTCTAAGGACAGAGACAGGCAGGTACCAGGTGCCAGATGAGGGCAGCCATTTTGCAAACACTAGCTATATAAAGGTTGCTGTTTACTGCTGCCAGCCCAGATAGAAACATCACCTGGCTGAGCTGCATGGAACATCTAGAGGTGAGAGCAGAGGCCCTTAGTCCTGGGCATGACCTAAAACTGCACCCTGTTGGGAGTGGGTGGCTTGGTGGGGCTCCTGGTGGTGTGGGACCCCCCCACATATATCACCAGAGACTGAAACCTCCTCGTTTCCCAAAGAAGCCCATCATGGGGTTACACATTTAAGACTAGTTACACAGCTTGTAGAGTGCCCCCTCAATGACCCAGCATTACAGAAACTAGTTCACATTTTGTTGCAAGTTAGTGTTAAAACTGAAGGATACATACACCCAGACCAAGAAGTGAAAGAGGAGGAGGACAATTTGAGCTGGTCCCTGTGAGATTGTTTCTGTAGCTTTTTAGGGTCACCATTTTTGCCTGACCCAGCAGGAAATCTGCCAGGCAGATCACACTGCCTTGGCTGCTTGGTATGGGATAAGAGAAGATTTACATGGTTTCAGAGAAGTCCAAGACCAGTGTGCCAAAGAGGGTGCTAAGAGCACTAAAGAGTGACCACACTCCAGGAAAGTGTGGAAAGATTCTTCTTTTTCATGCAGAAAGGGCAGCCTGAGGCCATTTGCCAGGTGTAAGCGGTGGGAAAAGGTGCCTTTGGCCAGGGCCTTATACCGCAGCCCCCACTGGATCTGCTTGGGAATGGGTCACCAGTCCACTTGGGAATGGGTAGCTTGTACCAGGTGTTCCAGATTGGGTGGGCTTGCTCTGGTGTTGCTTCCACTAGGCTCAGCTTCCAGGTCATCTTGGAATGGGTGTCGAGAACTTGGACATGATCAGTGGCTGGGGCTATGGCCAGTGGAAGGGCCAGGCTTGTCAGGTGCTGCTGTAGTGTTTGGAGCAGAGGTTCAATGGTTAGGACACAGAGCGTTTTGGAGAGTAGGCAGCCTGCATGCTGAGTGTGGAGCATATAGAGACAGAGTAAATAACATAAACCTGAGGAAGAATGAGAAAAATGGAGATGCTCTGATTTAGCAGCTAATAAAATGTTGTGCCCTAATTATGTTTTAGGTCACTGTGACCCACATTAATTGAGGCTCATTCCTGGGCAAATGAGTTTTAGAGTAATATAATTTTGCTTTAAGGATTCAAATACGTAAGTATTGTCTGTGCTTCCATTATACAGGTAATTGTGAGTTTCTTCCTGCTCTTGATATGTCAGATCTATTAGGCAAGTCAATGCCTCATATTACACAGCAATGAAAATGGCAGAGTAAGGTGATATGTAGCTTTTTAGAAAAATCAGAAAAAGGGAACTAAATGGTTTATAGAATTGATAGGGAGGTCAGTTTTGGGAGACTGGTTCAGATCTAGGCCACCCTGTAAACCGGGGGTGGGCAAAATATGGCCTGCAGGATGGATCCGGCCCACCAGATAATTTCATTCAGCCTGTGGGCACCCACTAACTAATTGTATGCCACCCAGCCTGCATGCCTCACTTCCATCCTTGTGTGTGGAAGACCCTGACCCAGCCAGCATGCAGCTTCCAGGTGCTGCTGCTGCTGCCACCACTGTTGCAGTCACCAGGAGATCTGTTCAGCTTCCCCAGTGTCCAGCAGATCCTCCTTGTCTCCCTGTCACAGCACTCATTTCAGGCAGCAGGTAGGGAAGCAGCAGGGGCAGAGGGGAGATGCAGCTGGGTAGGAGCACAGAGCCTGGAGCTGGGGCTGGGACTAGCTGGGGTGTAGGGGGGTGGTGGAATTACAGAGCTTGGGTGGGCAGGGTGTGGGTATGAGGGAGGGTGGGTGGGTGTGCCTCACAGGTGGGTGGGTGTGCCTCCACACACTCCCTTTCATAGTGCACAGCCCTGGCCACTTGGGGCAGCAGGAGCAGTAGGTGGCAGGCCTTCAGGGAGCTGGTGGCCCACACAGGCATTGCCACTGGGCAGTGCATGGCTCAGGCCAGTGCTGAATGTGGTGGCATGGAGCACAACCAAGCCAGCCACCTTTATCATGCAGGGTTCCCCGTGGTGCACTTTCAGCTCCCAGCACTCATGCACCAGAGGGGGAAGCCCTGTGTGATGGAGTTAGCTGCCTTCCCCTGCACCCTGCTATGCAGGTGCCAGGACTCTGCTGGGGGCAGGGGTGGGGCTCCCCTCCATTTCCAGTGAAGTTCTGGGACCTGCATGGCAGGTGGCAGGGAATGTATCTGGGTCCATCGTGTACTGCTTCCCCTGTTGGTGTGCGAGTGCTGGGAGCTGCATGTGCACCACAGGGAGTCCCATGTAATAGAGGTGATCAGCCTGGCTGTGCTCCTTGCCACCATGTGCAGCGCTGGCTGGAGCTGTGTGCTGCCAGATGGCAGCACCTGTACGGGGCCATCAGCACCCTGAGGGCCCACCGCCTACTGCTGCTGCTGTCAGCAGTGGGGGCTGTGCGCCATGTGGGGGAGTATGTAGGGGTCCCAAATCCCCCATACCCACAAACCCCACACACCTACATCCTACCCCCACAACCCCTCCACATATACAGCCCACCAACATACCCTATGCCCTCACACCACACAGCCACACCCCTTCACAACCCCCCCACACCCTACACCCCACCATACACACATCCCCCCCTACCCACACCCCGACACACAATGTGCAAGAGTAAGACTTTATTTTTGAGATACTATGCAATCATTTCTGTATAAACTATGCAAATACAAATCATGACAAAAATATTTTTTTGTAATAAAATTAACATATGTTATAAGAGGTGTTTGACTTTTAGTATATGATTTGGTTTTTCTCTAGTTTCAAGATGGCAACACTCTTCTCAAAAGGAGTACTTCTGGGGGCAAGGAGAGGAACTTCTGGTGGCAAAAGTCAGGGATTAGGGGTGGGACTTCTAGTCCCAAAGTGGTGACCAGGGGGCAAGGCACCTATGAAAGGGTGGGGCTGCCCTTGTGGCCCTCAACATCTCACCAAAACTCATTAAGCAGCCCTCCAGCCAAAATAATTGCCCACCTCTTCTGTAAACATGTTCTCATGGGAAAAATCCTTGCAGATATTTTTCTAACATACATTTAACTGAGGAGACTATTTTTTCCTTAGTCTGGTTGTATAATTTAGTATAAGATATCACAGGGAGATAGAAGAAAGAATAACATGAAATACATTGTTACTAGAATAAATTTTATAATATCTTGCCAATCTCATAGTGGGAAACTTCATCTATTAATTTGGTTTTAGAGGTTATTTTCAGGCTCAATGTTCTCAGTTATCAAGAATTCTACTGTAAAATAGTCAATTATTAAATAAAATAATAACATTATTTCAAAGTTTTGAAATACTTCTATGCCTTATGACAGTATATGTATCATGGTACAGGGTACCTTGTAAATATGTATTAATAGTAAATCTAAGTAGTAAAATTATAAAATATTCCATGTGAAGAGATTTTATTTGTTCAAGGGAACATATTTTGGCAATGCCTGTAATTTGTGGGGTTTAATTCTAGAGAGAGCCTTTTTGAAGCATACTAAAATAGGACAAGAATTTGTCTTGATGTAAGCAGTATGTTGCATTCAAATGCTGATTTAAAAAAACCCAAAACCCATCAGTTTAAAAACCAACTGCACGAAGTGAGCTTGGTTAGGCTGAAATATGATGTGAAAAAGGTCTTTTTCTAAAGACTCTTATGGAGTTTCCAAGTTGACAGAATGGTAAGAGAGCTGTTTCTTGCAGCAGAAGGAAATTCCTTCAATAGGTTGTGGAGCCTTTCTCCTTAAACTGTTAAGCTCTAATTCAAGCAATGATTCTATGAGACTATTTGTATAAATAGGCTTATTGATGTGAACAACGATGCCCAATTCTGGCTGTATGTTAGGAGAAGTGAAAATGATTGAAATAGTTGTGGTTGATTGTTTCACTTCTGGACATTTATGAGACAGAAGCAGAAGGGGCATCTTTATGATTTTAGAGACTTTTGTATTATGGAATCTAAGCAATTTACCCAGCAGAGTACCTTTTCTTCTGAATAGTGGGTGAATTCTCTGATATGTCCCTGATTGGGGGGGGGTGTATACATCTGATAGACTCTGATGATTAAAAATTATTGGTATTTGTTCAGCTGAACTCTAAGCAACCTCTGGATATAAACTTTAGAACTTTTTCTTTCAGTTGTATGCCATTCATTCTTACTGTTCTAGTCCGTAGCAGTGTTGGTCTAAGCACAAAGGCAGACAAATGTTTTGGGTAGAGGCGATATATTTTATTAGACCAACTAAGTAGTTGCAAAAAAGTTGTTCTTTGCAAACTTTCAGACACGCACATCCTTTTTCAGGCAAAAATGGGAAATTAAAAATGGTGAGGGGAATTAAAGATGGTCAGAAATCTCTCAGGTAGGAAAAATGGTAGTCTTTGGAAATCTGCTCTGCAAGAATGCAAATGAAGAGGGGTTGCAGGAACAAATGCAGGCTGTTTTCCTGGAGGTATCACAGAGCAAACAGGCTGTGGGGTAGGTGGAACGGGCATAAAGTCAATGTTAATATTTAGTCCAGGTTGTTGAAATTCTGATACCTCCAGGTAAACAGCCTGCTTTTGTCCCTGCGACCCCTGCATTCTTCCAGAACAGCTTTTGAAAGACTGGCTTTTTTCCTACTTGAGAGATTTTCGACCTTCTTTAATTTATCTCACCATTTTCAATTTCCTTTTTTTTTTTTTTTTTTTTTGCCTGAAGAAGGAAGTGTGTGTCCAAAAGCTTGCAAAAAAAAAAACTTTTTTTTTTTTTTTTTTTTTTTTTTTTGGCAACTATTTAGTTGGTCTAATAAAAGATATCATCTCTACCCAAAGAGTTTGTCTGCATTCATTCTCACTGTATTTTTTCTCTCTTTCACTGCATTCCTTTTTTTTACTCTAAGATAAACCAGTATTAGTGGTAATTCAATTTCATAATATGATTACAATAACCAGCATGACAAGCTAAGACAGTGGGAGTATATACCAATTAGATATCATTCTAAACTGGGAAACTGAGCTAGCTTCAATGACTAACATGTACTGGTTCATGACAGACCAATTTATATAAATATATCCTGCATATAGCAAAGGAGTAAAGCAATGAGAAATAAATTTTCCTTAGTTTTCTCTTTCCTTTCTTTTCCCATCTTGGGTGGGCTTGTCTAAATAGATGTATAGCAGAACTGAGCCCCAGGGATGACCATAGCACTTTCTGGTGGTCTTATGACTCCTTCCCTGCTCTGGCTCCTAAGGTACCCAGGTATTACTGTTCCATCACATTCCCTTGTTGGGGCTTTGGCCTTCATCCTCTGCCCCTTTGCTCTTGCTGACCCCTTTGCCTTGGCCCACTGTCCTGGATTTTAGCTTATTGGGTGCCATCTCTTGTTCCAACATTCTCAGCTTTGGGTCTCTCGCCCTAGTCTTGCCCCACTAAGGGCTGTGTGCCCCTGGCTCTGGTCTTGTCCCTCTAGGGCTCTGGTCTCACTCTTGAGTGCTCTGGTCTTGCCCTTTGAGGACTGTGGGCCCCTGGCCCTGTCTCAGCCCTTCTCAGGCACTGGGCCCCTGGCCTTGTCTCTCTCTTTTCTGGGCATCAGGTCCTCTGGCCCCGTCTCTGCCCCTCTTGGGCACTAGGCTCCCTGGCCCCAGGTCTTGCACTCTCGAGTTATGACCTCAGCTGGCTTAGGCTTCAACCCTTACTGGCTGCCACTTGTCAGTGCCTCAAGCCTGGCCCCTGGATTGGTTCAAAACAGTCACGTGCCCTTTGGGCACCAGTGGGACCTCTGTACCACCCCTAATAGTCCCAACCCAAACCATTGTTAAAACTCAAAGAAGAAGCACAAGCGCTCTGTCCATATCTAAGACGCTCAGAACATTGGCTGTATAACAAAACCTCCTACTTGTCCTGGTTCCCAGCTCCCTGCAAGCTCTAAGGTCCCTATTTGCTGTTCCCAGGCATAGTAGTATCCCAAGCATTAGCTCAGCCACAGCCTGCTTGCTTCAGTGCTCTTCCTCTTGTGGCTTGTAGGGCCAAACTGACTGCCCTGGCTCAGGCCCTGGGCTTATGTGCCTCTTATGCCTTAACCCTTCTAGTCATGTGGCTCCCCAGTCACCCACCGCTATTTATAATTGGGCTTGCTGGCTAGTGTCCAAAGCAACCAACAGCTGCTAGCCTAGCAGCTGTAGCAATGTCCCTGTTGCTCAAACAGGGCTCTACCCTATTTTACTGTTGCAGAGCTCTCTGCAATAGGCACTCTGCTTGCCCAAGCAGGCTTTGACCTCTGGTATTATTGCAGAGCAGCTAGCTCTGCAGTAGGCACTCATAGCCTCTAAGAGTGCCTGTATACACCATGGGTTTTAATCCTCATTAAATTAAATAGGTTTATAAAATTTAAGTGTGATTATTTTGGAGTGTCACATGTGTTTACACACACTAGGTTTTCAAATGAATTAAGCCTTGAAGCATCACACCTGTGCTTCCACATACTGGGTTTTCAAATGAATTAAACTGGGTCCTTGGCCAGTGTCTCAGGAGAGTGGGATGGTCCAGTGTGGGATGGTCCAATGGCCTAGGGCCCCCCACCCACCTGTGCCTGTGCCCTGCCATGCAGCAGTGGAAGAAAGGAGCTGGCAAAAAAGAAAAAAGAAAAAGCCACACAAGCAATTCAAAAGTGAAAGTAATTTAAAGGGGTGAACTACAAAAAGTTGCAGCATCATCTGGTGGACAAAGAGGCTCATTACATGTCTTTGACTGCCTTTGTGTTTGCACACAATGAATCCATGGACACAATGCTTTAATTCCCGGTGAGCCAAACTAAATTATGTCTGAGGAGTTTTAGTTTAATGCACAACTAAGACTTTTAAAGCAGTGGGAAATCCCGCTAGTGCAAACAGACCCGCAGTTGCAGTGTATGAAAGGGCAAAAACTGTGGCATGTACATAAGCTCATAACAAGTAGCCTTCTCCACCTGGGGATCTGCTTGCTGCTGTTTCTACCTTACAGTAATGGGGATGGGGGTCAAGGTCCGGTTGGAGGATGCAATACCCAGGCTGCCAAGGGACAGGAATTGATGAGGTGGATGACACAGTTTGCCAGTATGTCCTGCATGACCAGACACACCTCCTGGATAGCTTCTCTGGCCATGAACAGCCTCTCTGCCCATGGCAAACTGGTTGGTGATGTTGTGGTAACTACTAGGGTGGCCAGCTTTATGACTGCAATGGCTACCCACTTCTCCAGTGAGGGATTGTTGCATGTCAAATTAGCCAGTGTCATAGCAGAGCTACTGGCACATCTGAGCACTTGTGGTACTCAGGTGAAGTCCCAGAGGACTGGAAAAGGGTCAAGGTGGTCCCTATTTTCAAGAAGGGGAGGAAGGAGGATCCGAATAATTATAGGCTGGTTAGTCTTACCTCTCCTTGGAAAATCATTGAAAATGTTATCAAGGATCACATTTGTAGGAGTCCAGTGGGTAATATTATGCTGAAGGGCAACCAGCACAGGTTCATAGCAGGTTGATCCTGCCTGACTAACCTTGTTTCTTTCTATGACCAGGACTATGAGTTTGGATGCAGGAGTTGAGGTAGATGTCATCTACTTGGACTTTAGGAAGGTCTTCGACTTGGTATCTCATCTAATTCTTATAAACAAATTGAACGACTGTGCCATAGATGACTACACTGTCATATGGGTGGCAAATTGGCTTGAGGGTTGTACCCAGAGAGTGGTGGTGGACAGGTTGTTATCAAACTCTAAAGATGTAGGCAGTGCAGTCCCCTAAGGCTTGGTCCTTGGGCTGGTGCTGTTCAACATCTTTATCAGTGACCTGGATGAGGGCATGGAAAGCACTTTGTCCAAATTCATAGATGACATCAAACTGTGGGGCAAAGCAAACACACTGATGGGAAGAAACTGAATCCAGGCTGACTTGGACAGGTTGGAGTAGCGGGCAGAGAACAAAAGGATACAGTTCAACAAGGACAAGTGAAAGGTGCTGTACCTAGGGAGAAGTAATCACCAGCACACCTATAGGCTGGGGGATGACCTCAGCAGCACAGGAGTGGAAAAAGATCTCAGTGTCATTCTCGACTCCAAGATGAACATGAATCCTCAATGTGACAAAGTGATCAGTAAAGCTAACCGTATTTTATCATGCTTTAGCAGGTGCATGAGAAACAGGTCCAAGGAGGTGATACTTCCCCTTTATGCGGCATTGGTCAGGCCACAGTTGGCGTACTGCATCCAGTTTTGGGTGCCACACTTCGAGAGGGATGTGGACAACCTTGAGAGGGTCCAGAGGAGGGCCACTCATATGGTTAGAGGCCTGCAGGGAAGGCCTTATGAGGAAAGGCTGAGGGACCTGGACCTTTTCAGCCTCCACAAGAAAAGGCTGAGGGGGGATCTTGTGGCAGTATACAAATTCATCATGGTGGGGGGCAGCAGGGAATAGGAGATGCTCAGTTTACCAGAGACACCCTTGGAATAACTAGAAACAACGGCCACAAGCTGATGGAGAGTAGATTTAGGTTGGACATCAGAAAGAACTTCTTCATGGTTAGGGTCACATGATCTCAGCACTTTTTCCTGTCACTGGCAGGGAGTCAGACTCAATGATCCTTGAGGTCCCTTCCAACCCTAGCACCTATGAATCTATACTGTTATCCTGGAGCACGATGTGGCCAACTGGGTGACAATGTCTATAAAGGTGGCCCAGCACATGTGGAAGGTCTGGATCCACTGTTCTTGCACCTTCTTTTTGCTCCCTATGTACCTAAAGAAGGACTTTTTGTTGTCTTTAATTTTTGTTGTTGGCTTGAGTTCCATTTCTGCTTTGGCCTTCCAAACTGATTCCCTGCAAGTGCGAGCCAAGCAGGTATACTCTTCCTTGGTGGCTACCCTCTGCTTCCATAGTCTATATGCCTCTCTTTCCACCTCTAAGCTCTCTTGGATTTCCCTGTTGAGCCAGAAGGGTTCCTTGGCTTTTTTGCCTCCCTTTATGTGCACTGGGGTGGTCCCTTTTTGTGCCTGAAGGATCATCCCCTTGAGGAATGTTCACCCATCCTGGACTCTCATCTCACCAATGCTCTTGCTGTTCAGTGCCTCTCTTATTAATCTCCTGAGCTAATTGAAGTTAGCCTTTCTGAAGTCTAGCACTTCTGCCCTACTAGTTATCTTTCCCACCTTTTACCAGATAGTCAATTCTAACAATTGGTGGTCACTATCCCCTAGGTTACCCTGTATCTACAGATCACCCACCAGGTCATCCCCTTGTAGTAAGTACTAAGTCCAGCAAGGATTAGCAGAGCTGCCTGCAATAATCAAGGTATGAGTGTTCTATGGATTTATATAGTGGCATAATGACATTTTCTGTTTTGTTCTAAATTCTTTTTTTAATGGTTCCTAATATTTTATTTGCCTTTTGACTGCTGTTAAACACTGGTGTCATGATTTCAGAAAACTCTCTTTTTCCTGAGTAGTAAGAGCTAATGTAGAGTCCTCTATTGTATATGTGAATCTTGGGTTATTTTTTCCCACATGAGTTACTTTGAACTTACCAACAGTGAACTACTTTTTTAATGAAAGTGTTTGCCATTATTTCTATCTGAAAAATTATGACTTTTAAAATGATTCTTTCCCAGTTGTGTAGCAGATTGAAAAATGAGATGGCTTCCTTATCTCAATACATAACACTTTTATCCTTGCATTGTAATTACATTTTATCAGCCCAATAAAAAGTTATATTTTTCTTTTTTTTTTTAGATTTCCCCCCAGTTTGAAAAAAATATCCAATAATGGGATATGCATAATTGAATAGGGATGGCTAGATAAGGACTACATACCTATGGTGTCAAAATTTCCCTGACTGTGAACCCTCTAGCTTCAAATTACAAGACTACATTGGCATTTATTTATTTTATTTTATTTTATTTTGTATTTCTTTGTTGCAATGAGTACATAAGGGGCTTTATACTGGTTTCTGTTATATCAGGGTTTGGCAATCTGTGGTATATGGGTCATCTGTTTGGCCTCTGGGGAGAAGCAGCAGTGCTGGGAGATTTCCCCGTGTCAGAGTGGGGAGAAGCTGTGGTGGTGGGGGGAGTGAACAGATCCTAGTGTCTACCCACTTCTGACCTGACCGTGGGTCATTCTGGCCCATGGTCTGAAAAGGGCCTTTTTTACACTATGAAACTTATAGGGTCCAACTACTTGCTGTTAGAACTTTTTATCTCTTTATATGAATAGGCAGCATAGATGAATTTCTAAGATGGATGTCAATGGAGGGGAGACGAGCAATAGCGTTGAGAGGCATTTCCATACAGATTGCCCTCAGGAGTAGGCAAAGGTGAAATCAGTAAAATCTTCTAAGGACATATCTTCTAAGGGAAAACAGTAGGAAGGGATTCTTATTAGAACCACCTGAAATAGGGCAGCTATGAAGTTGCAAAATTATTTGAAAGATCTTATGGCTAAGTGACATGTTTTTTTTTTCCCACTATAAGAAAAGAGTTATAGGAGCATTATGTTTCTATACAGGTAAATTTTTAATAAAAAGGTGCCAGTTGATGTCTTTCAATAATATTTAGCATAGCTTTTCAGTTTTGTAGACCAATAAAAGTTCTTGTACATAACAAATATCTCCCTTGAGCTACGGTCTACCTTAGCTCTTAAAAGCGAGAGTAAAGAACATAAGCAAAAGAAAAAAAATCAAATTGTTGATCACAAGAGGTACAGAGAGTCATCTGTTGGAAGAAAACTCAAAGGAAGTAGTCTTTGTTTTGTGCTTTTTTTTCCTAGTATTTCATTTAATGGGGAATATACAACACATTGGTTTCACACGTTCCCATAACATGTACGTTACATAAGCATTGTCTTTATTAGGACAGCAACATTTATCTCTGATACACGTTTGTTTAATTTTTTTTGGTGTTTTGAGTCAAACTTAATGTACTTACCATTTATTTATTGTTATATTTTTATTGGAACACATGGATTCCCTCATCTTCTAATGTAAGTTTCCCATGGAATATTTCCCTAATATAATATTTCTAGTGATATACTTGACATATATTTCTTAAAGTTCCAATTTTTATCTTGCCATATTAGCAATTGTATTATATGGAGAAAACATTTAGGACTCAATCCTGAATCATTACGAGAAGTAAAGTGTGATACAAAGTCTTTTAAATTCAGTTCAAAGAATCCTATTTTCTTTTATGGGTTCTGGATCAAGCATATAGACTGACCCTATGTAGTTCAGCAAACCAACCAACCTGTTTATACACACACACACACACACACACACACACACACACAACCCTCCCCCCTGCAAATCACATACAAATGCTATATTGACTTAACTGAAATTTAAGCTTGTGCTTTGAATTAATCTTATGCTTTCCTATTTGGCTGAATTGTGGCTCTAGGGCAGGGGTGGGCAAAATATGGCCCATGGGCTGGATCCGGTCCACCAGGCCATTCTATTTGGCCCTCCAGGCTGCTAAAAAAATTGGCAAATTAATATTTAGTTTTCCTGGCCGCCTGTCATAGCTGTCAGGAGCCAGGGGTAGTAGGACCCAAAGGGAACCCTCAGCAGGCTTGAGCAGCTCAGCCCTGCCCTGCCCTACAACCAGCCTGTTCCCTACTTTCTGGCACCACATGGCTCCCAGCTGCGTCATCGGACTGCAGAGCATGGAACCGCCCTGCCGGTAGGGGAGGAAGAGGTGCGCACGTGTGTGTGTGTGTGTGTGTGTGTGTGTGTGTGTGAATACAGGCTCAGGGTCTGTGTGTGTGTTCACAGGGCGAGTCCCACATGCACCCCCCCCCCACCGCACTGCCATACACAACCCCCAGTCACCCTGTCCCCACACACAGGCCCCCTCAAGCCCCATACCCACTCACACTCCACAGCCCCACCACAAACCTATACCCACCCCACACAACATACAAGAGTAAGACTTCATTTTAAGCTATTGTGCAGTCACCTCTGTGCACGCTATACAAACTCATATAAATTGGAACAAAAATATTTTTTGAAATCAAATTAATGAATGTTGTAGATGCTTGCTTTTTAGAATATAATTTGGTATTTTTCTGGTTTGGAGATTGCAAAACCCCTTGCTGAAAGGAGTACTTCAAGGGGAAGGATTTCTGATGGTAAAGGTCAGGGGTTAGGGGGCAGAACTTCCAGTCACAAGATGGTGACCAAGGGGCAGGGCACCTGTCAAGGGGCGGGGCTACCCATGTGGCCCTTGACAGCTTACCAAAACTTGATAAGCGGCCCTCCACCTGAAATGCTCGCCCCGCTCTAGGGCTTCTTATTCCTAATATGGATTGCTGCCATTTTGAACATTCTTTTAATGTTTTCCATTCAAGTTTTGATCTGTCTATGTAGCAACTCCAAAGGAAAAAGAATATATACAGAGTTTGGCATTCCTTTAAAATTATAGTAGAGGGAAGGCAAAATATGGTTGATGGTTTTGTGTAAATATTTGAATAAATGTTACACACATGTAAGTTTTACTTATTCCTTCCTTCAGGTACATATCTTCAGGTTGGAACAATCTAGATACACTAATGGATAGTTCTGGGGAACTGAAAAAGCTCAGATTGCACAGTAGGAACAAGTGTTCAGGGACTTAGGGAATGTTTTGCTATTACTTTTGGAAAAAAAAAAAAGAATTTGGCTCCAATATGCCTTGTATTAAAAACCAAAGGACACATTTTGTTCTCTTTCATCTATGTAACCCCATTAACGTCAGTGGGGTTGTTCAAGTGTCACTAAGGGCAGAACTTGATTCTAATTCATGAAAGCCAGAAAGAAAAAAAAATGCCATTCATTGTATTTCACTCTAGCTGTCTCAGCTAATGAGCAGTAGGAAACCTTGATAGAGAACAATAAGGTCTGTTTGAATGGAAGTGGCTTGTACTGTACTTGTCATGGCTGACCTGAGAGATTTTCAGCATGTGGATGAACAAAATGTTCAGCACAGAGCTGTATATCAAAAAGAATATTTTTCCACACGTCAATTTATTTCAGAGATAATTAACATTGTTTATATTAAGCCCAGTCTGCAATATTTTATGCCTACTTTTTCTAAACATTCCATTAATATTAGGTGCTTCAGTTTCTGGGGTACTCAACTTAAGATTCTGGGTCTCAGTTTTTAGAGAGGTTAACTCTCAAGATTGCCTATCTAGAGAATTAGTTTGTTAACACATGTAGCTGATTTCCCACAATTTTGTCTTGTATTACTCATAAAGCATAAGATACAGATGTCTTCAAAGTTGCATTTATTATTGGATCTGTTCCAGTCATGCAAACCTAGTTGCATTTCATTCCTCTAGTAAGATTAAGTGCTTCAAATTGGGAACACAAAAATGGAGCAAGCAATATTCAGGAGAGGAGCCAGGGGCGGATCCAGTGGGGAATGGTGCACTGGTGCATTTGCAAGCTCAGTTTGATTCCTGGTCCACCTGTTGGCTACAAAGCACCAACTCACAGGGTCATCATAAAATTCTAGTTTATTGGATGGATGCAAAAGTCAGATCATAAACCTTGGTGCTGATCCCCTCAAACACACACACACACACACACACACACACACACACACACACACACACACACACACACACACACACACAGAGTAGCTATCTTTGAACACTAAGCACTGGTGTCAAGATACAGCTATTCCCAAGTGCTGGAGTCCACCGTCGATGGCCAGTCGAGGCTTCTTTCGGAGCGAAGTTGCTGCAGAAGGGGGTTGCTGGCTGGTCCTTCTGGCAGGGTGCTGGTCAGGTCAAAGAGGGCACTATTGGGGGTCATTCTTTGCTGCCTTTTATCCCTCTCTGACAGACTTTGGTGACTTCCCAATTCTTGGGCTTACCCAGTCCAGGGGTTGTTGACCTCGAGGGACATCCCTCTTGGTAGCTGCTGGATGGCAGCTGTCAGCCCCAGGGGTCACGTCTGCATTTACGTGCAGTCTCAGGAGTCCATTGATGAATTTTGATTGATTCACTGCCATGATGAACAGAGCTCTGGAAGTGGTTGATCAGGGGGTATTTCAGCCCCAAGCGTCTGCTTACAGCATTGATTAGTTCAAATGGGGGCTTCCGTACTTTTAACAATGAGGTTTCCAGGAATTCTTGGCTCTTTTTATTGAGGTTTTCTGGAATTCCTGGCTCTTTATTCTTACTTTTAAACTTAAAGTACATTTGTAAAAGCATCTCCAAGCTCTATTTTCACTACAAATACAACTTGTATAAAAATAATAATAATATAATAAAAGAAAAAGAGAGAGGAAGGAAGAAAAGGTAGAAAAGAGAAAGCATCCCCAAAAGGGGGCAAATACTAAAAGAGGGGCGTTTGCCATATGGAGAACCTTCACATTTGAGAGGGGGGCAGACAAAAGGGTTTCTTGCTACACACCCAAAGTTTAAAACCATCTGGCTGGCAGTGGCAGAAGCATTTCTAGTCAGGCCGTGCTGACCTGATCCCTTCTAATTTCTTCACTTCATGGGTGTTAATGACTCTATCTTCTTTTTAATGGTCTTGATGTTCCAGTGATCAAGCTAGCCTTTGGTCTTCAATTCTGCTGTCTGTTAGCTGTTCCTGGTAATGAAGTTCCTATTTCACAGCTCTACAGCTTGTTTTTTACCCATTCCAATGATGTTTTATTTATTTTTGCTTCAATCTTAAATTGAATAATACAGCCCTAGGCCCCTGCTATATTAGTAAAGTTTTTAGTTTATTTTTAACTGGAGAAAAATGTATTGTTTTGCATGTGATGGTGCACCTCGCCACCTGCACTCCCCTTTTCAAAATTCTAGAACTGCCTATGGGAGGAGCTCTTTGTAAAATTTATAAAGCTTTTCATTAACATTTTTCAAATCTCTTCATCCTTCAGCCATACTGCTTATGAAACACCTGATAATGATGATAGGGGTAACTGGTACAACTGGTACATTGCAACCACTGGTTATGGCCTAATCATCCAGTTTATTTCACTAGTACTTTGTGCTTTACCTGCCTACTTACTTTAGCTGCCTGTCATCTCCCAATTAATTAGTCTGTTGGGGTAGGAGGTCTGGACCTAAGACATTGGCTACCCAACCCTTGATTTACTTATGAAGATTTATACCAGTGGTGTTCACCCTTTTCATCCAGTGGGCCGGATGAACAGTGCCCAGTCCCTCTGTGGGCCAGATCTGGCTGGTGGACCCAATCCAATGCTTGGGGTAGGCACAATGGGACCCTGTCTAGTCACATCAAGGGGAGTGGGGGGGCAGCCCAGCTTTGATCCAGCTGTGCAGGGGAAGGGGGCTTGGCTCAGGACCAACCTGGCCCTGTTTGGGTGGGGGGGGGGGGAGGAGGGTCCCATGGGAGGAAGAGGGCATGGCCAGCCCTGACCTTGCTGGGAGAGATGAAAGGGGTCATGGCTCAACCTCTGAGGGGGAAAGGGGTGTGACCTGTCCCCAAACCAGCCACACATGGGGACGGCACGTGGCCCAACCCTGTGGGGGGGAAAGGGGCATAACATGAAACCAACCTGGTTGTGTGAGAGGGAAGGCAGCATGGCCTAGCTTCAACCTGGATGGGTGCAGGGAAGAGGGAATGGTTTGGACATGCAGGGACAACCAGCTACGCAGGGATAGGGGACATGGTCTAGCCTGAACTCAGCCATGTAGAGGAAAGGAAGCTTGGCTCAGCTTCATTCTGGCCATGTAGGGAGAGGATTGTGGCCTGACTCCAACCCACCATGTGGGGTTTTGGCAGCCAGGAGAATTGTCAGTATTAACTGCCACTGTTCCCCCACTACCAAACTTCCTGATTCTTGGGGAGTCCCATGGGCTGGATTCCAAAGCTCTGTGAGCCACATTTGACCTACAGGCTGGAGATAGACCACTCTGATTTATATCTAAACTATTGTTACACAATAATTAGTAGACACTTTAAATTTAAGCCCAACATTTTCAACTTGAGCTGTGAGTCACATGGGTATTGCAGGATAAAACAGATAAATATTTAACACTAAATAGGAGCTTGAGCTCACCTCATGCTGATAAAGTGACTAACCATAAAGCCAAAACCATCTTCAAGGAACTAAATGAATACAGTCTCTGAGAAGTTATATTTCTATCATATTTAGTGAGACACTGTCCAAATACAAATAGGATTTTCACTTGAAGATTTTCTTGACAAAACCAATATCTGCATCATTAAATGAGATAATATACAACATAGAGCTGGTAAGATATTCCAAGCAGACCAGAGCAGATAGTTTAAAATTTACTGGAAAGATGTATTAGTATTTCTTCCTGAATGTACTTCTGTGGGGTCACAATATGTGGGTTCTCTTCTCACCTTGTAACTAATCGCTCATGAGATGTGCTTTCTTTTTCATAATTCAGTATGGAGAAAAGGTATATACTCTTGGGGACTAAGTCATAATTCTAAATAAGATAGTTGATTATCCTTGTACATTCTGTACATAACTAAATTGACCATAACTAATTTTGTGTTCATGTAATTGCCAATAGGATAAGTGTTTTGCACAAATAAGTTAAATGTTCCACTTTATAAACTGGAAACTTGCCTGCTGCAGTTGATAATGCCAGCTGGCTGCTGTTCCATGCAAGGCATTTGCTCTTTCTTTGACTAACATACTAATTGTTTGTTGTCCATTTTTATAAAGCAAAAGCAATACGAGGCTTGACTAAAGGAGTTGCATTTGATCCACTGATCTTCTCCCCAAAAGCTGGCACTCCTATAATCTCAGTTTTTACATTTAATCTTCTACATTTACTAAGCATCTGATAGCATAGGTTGTTACATACAGAATTGTAAGCCTTTCTAAAAGAGTCTCCAAGATGCCATCCTGCTTTGCCTTCTATATTTACTCTGTAAGGTATTGTTGGATGCATCTAAAAGAGATGCTTAACTGCACAGTAGCGTAGTTTACTGTGCAATAAACCTATGGATCTACACATGCATATGCTTATTATGCAGTAATCCTCACTAATCTTGAGTAAATTTGCTTCCTGCTAATGCAAGTAGTAAATTTACTTTTGATTAGTAATGGTGCAGTAGTGTTCATGTAGACACCTGCCTGGGACCGTTCACTCATGAGTAGTTTACTCACAAGTAAGCTGATCTCGGATCAAATGTACATGTAGACATAACCAATGTAATAAAAAATGGAACGTTGAAGGGCTATCCAAATATTTAGTGATCCAACATATTTACCTACTACCAGTGGAGTCCAGACCTTAAGATATGTCAGATATGAGTCTGAAGGGCTCATCTAACTCCTCATTTGTTCAGTTTGTAATAACATTACCTTAAAGTGTGGCTAGGAGCTCCATTCTGAAATCAAAGAGATTACAGTAGCAAGATGTAATAGCAGGGATATACAGGAAAGCTTGCAGACTCTCTGGGATACATCATGCTATTAGTCTCTGACCTTCCCTAAATGCCAAGTTTACAAGCTAAGAATGAAAACAAACAAAAAAATCTAATTTTAAAAAATAGTAGTTAATAGGAACTGTGTTTACTGGGATCTGATCTCTCGTGAGCAATCTGTCTCTTGCTGAGAATGAGCATGCTTGATGAGGTCATTTCCACAGATCCAGCACAGGTTAAAATTAAGGGAAAAAAATTAAAAACAACTGTGCCCTCTTAAAAAAGTATCAGGCTGTTACTAGTCATTATGTAGGTCTTACGGGAAAGTTCGGGGAAAGTTTTTAAACTTTAATTAGGATTTTTTGTTTGTTTGTTTTGGCTTTTCCTTCAGAGAATACTAGCTTTTCTTCAAGAAGCAGAGTTCTGAGCTGACTCAGAAAGTATTGCACAGTGGGAGAATCATAGCACTGTTGCAAGAGACTATGAATGTCTCATTTCAAGGTGATTTATTTTATTTTACTTCATGTGCACTGCACTAAATGTATAGAAACATTTGTATTTTGGACCATGTGGAATTTTAGCATTTAGCACAAATAAGCAGGTGCCATTTTTCCTGGACCTGCAAGAAATGTACACAGAGGATTGACTTAACACATGCTGAAATGAGTTTTAGTTGTATATCTGCTGGAAATATATATTTTAAGAAATCTATACAGCCCCCCGTTAACAGCTACCTTTTACACTAATCAGAGAAATTAAAATGATAGGGTGCTTGTAGACATTTTAAAAAGCAAACAAATGATGCTTTAAGCTTGGCATGCTCCTGCGCTGAGCCCTGTACATGCCCAGAAGAAGCAGTGTGTTAGTTGGACCTGGCTTGTCTGACATCTGTATAGACTGGGTGCTTTAGTGGGGCTTTTGGTGATTTAATCTAATAGTTGATTGAATCAGCTTTAGCTAAAAGTGCCAAAAAGCCCAAATTGCCTGATCTATACAGATGCTGCAGAGGTGGGTCCAAGTAACGTGCTGCTTCTTTTGGGAAAGCACGTTTTTGGTTTTTTTCCTTAACTTCTGCAAGCAGCCATAATTGAATAATGCTAGAATTGTGCTTAAAGGGCTCCCTCACTAACCTGTCTGTGGATGCCACTGAAAAGGTACACTGTTATGGTAACTCAGTGAATTTAAAAACATAACAAAGGAGGTAATATTGATTTACTCTATTTTAAACACTTAAAATGATGCAAAAGTAATTAGGAATTAAAGACCTAGATTCAGAAGTCACCATTCATAATACCAAGGTGAGACTGGTGCTTCCCTGTCCTTTGGTTCTAATACCCTTTAATTAGAATACTCTTCTGTTATATGGGCTGCCTTAGTCATAGGTATAACTTGAACAGAGGTCTCCTATTTTTCTGGAGCATCCATATCACTCTGTTACGGGCCTGTTGTAGAGTAAGTCTGTCTCAAGTCCTTCTTTTGAATAGTTGGAGCTGTTCCCTATTACTAGGAATGTGCCTTAGCCATCAGGCCATAGAAGCATTCCTGTGTTTCCTTGCCGCCTCAGTTTTGTGAATAATGCCTTATACAAATGGACACATGTACATTTGTTTCATAGTTGGTAGGGTCAGAAGGGACCTAAGTAGATCATCAAGTCCGACCCCCTGCCATGGGCAAGAAAGAATGCCATGGTCAAATGATCCCAGCTTGGTGTCTATATGGCCTCCTTTTGAAGACCCCCTTCAGGTAGGAGCGAGCACCACTTCCCTTGGAAGTTGATTCCAGATCCTAGCCACCCTGACTGTGAACTAGTGCCTCCTGATAGCTAGCCTGAATCTACTCTCCATCAACTTATGGCTGTTATTCCTTGTTACTCTTGGTAGTGGTCGGGGGAACAGGGACTCTCCCATTGCCTGCTGGTCTCCCTTGGTCAGTTTGTAGACAGCCACCAGATCCCCTCTCAACCTTCTCTTGTGAAGGCTGAACAGGTTCAGGTCCTGTAGTCTCCCCTCATAGGGCCTGCCTTCCTGCCCCTGATCATGCGAGTGGCCCTACTCTGGACCCTCTCAATGCTGTCCACATACCTCCTGAAGTGCGGTGCCCAGACCTGGATGCAGTACTCCAACTGTGGCATAACCAGTGTCGCATAGAGGGGGGGGAGGATCACTTCCTTGGACCTGCCTGTGATGCATCTATGGATGCATGACAAGGTGCGGTTACCCTTCCTGACCGCGTCCCCAAATTGTCAGCCCATGTTCAACTTG
Source organism: Alligator sinensis (assembly GCF_000455745.1). Taxonomy (NCBI): domain Eukaryota; kingdom Metazoa; phylum Chordata; order Crocodylia; family Alligatoridae; genus Alligator; species Alligator sinensis. The sequence continues at coordinate 271,087 of NW_005842401.1, read as the reverse complement.
CAGTCAATAATGACTGCAAGATCCTTTTCTGCCTCTGTGCTGATGAGAAGGGAGTTCCCCAGCCTGCAGGTATGCTGCTGGTTCTTCCTCCCCAGGTGCAATACCTTGCACTTGTCAGTATTGAAACCCATCCTGTTCTCATCCGCCCACCCCTGTAACCTGTCCAGATCTGATTGCAGACTATCCCTCTCCTCTAATGTGCCCACTTCTCCCCATATCTTAGTGTTGTCCATGAATTTGAATAAGTTGCTTTTCACCCTCTCATCCAAGTCGCTAATGACGATGTGGAACAGTGCGGGCCCAAGGACCGAACCCTGGGGAAACCCCACTGCTCACATCCCTCCAGGTCAAAAATGACCCATCCAGCACCACTCTCTGGGTGTGATCCTCCAGCTAATTAGTGACCCATCTGACCGTGTAGGCATCAGCACCACAGTCGCCTAATTTTTTTATGAGAATGGGGTGAGAGATGGTGTCGAAGGCCTTCCTAAAGTCCAGAAAGGCTACGTCCATGGCAACATCTGCATCTAAGGCTTTTGTGACCTGGTTGTAGAAGGTCACCAGGTCGGTCTGACAGGACCTGCCTCTAATGAACCCATGTTGGTTGACCCTTGGCATAATCTCCCCTGTTGGTCCCTCACAGATATGCACCTGTATAATTTTCTCAAAGAGCTTCCCCAGAACCGAGGTAAGACTAATGGGCTTGTAGTTTCTGGATTCTCCTTCCTCTCTTTTTTGACAATGGGGACCACATTGGCCCTTTTCCAGTCCTCTGGCACCTTGCCAGAGCACCATGAGTGCTCGTAAAGCTGTGCCAGGGGTCCTGCAATGACCCTGCTAATTCCTTCAGTACTCTAGGGTGGAGATAGTCAGGACCTGCTGATTTGAACACATCTAGTCCCACCAGAAGTTCCCTGGCTAGGTCCTCACTGACCCTGGGCTTGGTTGTGCATCCCCTGGGACCATTGGGATCCCAGTGTGGGGGATGACTTGGTCCTTGCTCAGAAAAATGGAGGCAAAGAAATTGTTAAAGAGATTAGCTTTGTCATGTGGTGTGACCACCAGATTTCCTAGTGTGTCCTGCAGGGGCACCATGTTACCTGGTACCTTCTTTTTACCCCCTATGTATTTAAAAAAGGACTTCCTGTTATTCTTCATCCAGGTTGCTAGTCCCAGTTCCATTTCCACCTTAGCCTTCCTAATAGCCCCCCAATAATCTCGAACCAAGGAGGTATAATCCTCCTTGGTGATGGCCCCTCCCTTCCATTGGGTGTATGCCTCCTTTTTAGCTTTGAGACATTCCTGGATACTTTTGATGAGCCATGGGGGCTTTTGAACCCTCTTGCCCCCTTTGATCATGTTGGGAATGTCACCCTTTGGGCTTGTAGGATCATCTCCTTAAGCAATGACCACTCTTCTTGGACTCTCAACTCCCCTCCCTTCTGGGACCTCAGAGCCTGCCTGAGTAGTCTCCTTACCTCATTGAAATCTGCCCTCCTAAAGTCCAGGGCTGCTGCCTTGCTGCAGGACTTTGATGCCCTGCGCTGGATGGTGAATTCCAGTAGGTGATGATTGCTATTGCCCAGGTGGTTGAGCACCCACAGTCCCCTCGCCTGTGACCAGCACCAGGTCCAACAAGCCATTTCCCCTGGTGGGACTGTGCACCTCCTGGGTTAGATGGAGGTCCTGTAACTTGGCTAGAAACCTACGTGAGTGGTCAGACCTGGCTGACTGCTCTTCCCAGCAGATGTCCAGATAGTTTAGGTCACCCATGATCACCATATCCTTTGACTTAACTGCCTCCACAAGCTGACCTGAGAATTCCCGGTCCAGCTCTTCCCCCTGGTTGGGTGGCCTGTAGTAGACCCCCACCATTAAGTCCCTTTCCCCCCAACCCCCTTGTATTCTGACCCAGAGCACTTCAGTCTGCCCCTCCTCTGACCCAATGTTGTTTGTTGAGGATATGTATTGCTCTTTGATGTAGAGCGCCACACCCCCACCTTTCCTCCCTTTTCTATCCCACCTGTACAGCCTACAGCCCTTGATGTTCACCGCCCAGTCGTGCGTTGGATCCCACCAAGTTTCAGTGAGCCCCACTATGTCTGGGTTTGTGTTAGCTAGCAGGAGGGCAAGTTCCTCCTGCTTGTTCCCCATACTATGAGCATTGGTGTAGAGGCATTTAAGGCCTCCTGAAGGTGCATGCACTGCCCCCTAATCCCAGGATTATCTGGGCCCCTGTCTCTTACCTGGGTATGTCTTGTGCTTGTCACCTGTCTTGGCTGGGCTGTTCTTGTGGGTGACTTTTAATTCGGTGTTCCGTGGCTCCCTCCGTCCTCATCCTCCCCTTCCCCCAACGAGCCTAGTTTAAAGCCCGCCGGAGGAGATCAGCCAACTTCAAACTTTGGAGCCATTTCAAAAGGGTAGAAGTTGTTACATTCTAACTGTTATCTGTGAATGAGCTGAGAATGATTCAGATGTAGCAAAACTGTTCCAAATTTAACTGTGCTTTATCCTAAAACTTAGAATGGCTTTTGCATTTCCCCCCCTATTTTTGGCTGCAACTACTAACTGAATTCAATACAAGTTCAGAAGTGTTTTGGTTGCCCAAAAATTATTCATAACCATCCTAAGACTAGAAAACTGTAAAGGGTACCTACAGACATGTTTGCTCATGTTCTAATTAGAGCATGTTGGAGTAGACTCAATTAATTGTGTCTGCTCTGTGTTCTAATTAGAATGCTTCAGTGTCGCCTCACTGTAACAGGCATTAAGCCTCCACATGTTTTTAAATGGCTGTGGGGGCACTTAATCTGAAGCTTGTTGAACAAGTTTTAGATAAAGTGTCCCACGGCCATTGGCAAATGCTCAGGGGCTTAATACATGTGACAGTGAGCCATGTTAATGAGAGCAGCTGTCTGGGAACCGCTTTAATTAAAATGCCACTCCCGAGTACCTATAGGCAGCTAAAGATCACAAGAACACCTGATAACACATGCATGTGGTCTCTCAGAGATCTGGCAGTGAATACCTCATGCATCCCTCTTGCAAATATTGTTATTTCTTGAGTATTCCCACCTGTAAAATGGGATTTACCCAATAGTAATGGATAACATTTACCCAGCTTTGTGGGGTACTCTTGGAATGAATTGTTGTAAAGTGCTTTGAAGATTAAAAGAATGATAAGAACTATATATGTTATTAATCATACGTCTTATTGCTTTCAAATGTCAGGCATTGAAAATTATGTCTTGCATTCTGAAAACCCTGTTATTGGACTGTCCATTTTCCCCTATTTTATGAAAGTCACATTTCATGCATTTTGAGCCATTGCAATATGGATTTTTTTGCATGAAGCAAGCACCAAAACATGGCATTTATGGAGTTTGTAACAAAAAGCATTTTTGGAGAGCTGCACCATATGTTTCTATTTCCTGTTAATGGAGCGAGTACGATTTGTTAACAGCCAGCAAATGCATACATTGACAATATAGCCTAATGTTGGTGCCAAAACCCTACAGCATCTTGGTTCACAAGATATGCATTTGACTGGATGATTTACATGTTTCTTATTTTGCTTGCAGCAGGTTTACTGAGAGAGAGAGAGAGATTTACTCTGAAAAATCAGTACGCTGGTTTTGAGGAGACACATTAAACAGTTTAAACCAGCAGTGCCTTCTAGCAATTTAGTAGCTTCCCTGCTGTAGTATCTCCCAGTACTTTCTAAATATTGCATGAGGTACTTAAAGGTGAGGACACAGCTGTTGTGAATATCCATATCCATAAATCATTATTAATGACATGGCTTACTGACAGAGTTCTCTGGGTGACTGTTGCGCCTGCCTCAAATGAGACTGACAATGCCTTTAAAAATGCATCAGTTCTGTTCACTCTTTACATTGCACAAGCTTATCAAACATTATTAACCCTGTTATTTCTTGGGCAGAATGTAATAAATGCTCCCACACTTTTCTTTTCTCCTGTGGCTTCTGTGAAATCTATTTTGGCAAACAGTGACTGAAACAAGTCTTTCAAATTAGCAGGCTAGGAAAGTAAGAAAGATGGCTGGAAATATAGGTTGTCCTGATCCTCAAAGTAATCACCTTTATAGCACCCTTTACAGTTGGTAATGCTCTATAATACCTTTACATATACTGCTTGATACCCTCATAAGCCATACAGTGCTGTCAGAGACTAGCTTTGTCAGGGAAAGATGCCATAAGATTGACATTAAGAACATAATATGTCTCACTAGGCTTGTGGGGGTTATTGGAATCTGGATATTTTCCAGGCAAAAATGTGCATATGTGCATTATATTTAGAACCACCCAAGAAAATGAATAAAGTCATGAAAAATAGTTTCCTTTTCTTCATTGAAATTTCATTTGTTTGGACATTTTCAGGCCTACTCTAATTATATTAGCCTAGGATAATATATCTGGTGGTTTATTGACTGCTGTCTAGACAAATTTTATGGTTCTCATATGTCAGAAAGCATTACTATAGCTCACAATATAAACTAAAGCTACTGGGCAGAGTGTGCATGGTTTTTTTTGTTTGGTTTGGGTTGTTTGGTTTTTCTTTTTCGTTTTACATATTAGTCTGTCTGATTTTGTTTGTTTTTTATTCAAACAGTTAGAAATTTTCTTCCTGCCTCTTTGTCATGTACAAGCCTGTTTTTAAATGTTAGTTTTCTTCACACTTCTCAATGGCCCAAGGGAGAGGATGCAGAAGGATGGATTTTCTATAATACAGAGCAATACTGGGCAATACAGAGGAGTGATGAAGGCAGACATGAGATAAGAAGAATAATTTTTATCAGTAACCTGCAGTAATAGAAATCTCAGCTTTTCTTCAACCTCTGTCTTATACCATTTTAAAATGGGACCTTTGTGACTAGGAGTACACACTGGATGTCTCCACATTTTGTGATTTTACAGAGGAAAGTCAGCTTCCTGCCATAGGCCTAAACTTTTCTTTTTAGTTGTCAAAGACTAGGAACTCTGCATTAAATAGTACTAGCTTTTCACACAATTAGCTAATTGGTCACATCATTACAAAATACATTCTCAAGGGATATTCACTGAGCAAGAAAAGAATCTCTCTCACACATGCACACATGCTTGGGGCATTAGCCCAGATGGACACAATTTTCTTGTCAGGAAGAATCTGAAAGACTGTACATTGATGAATTTATTGGCACAACCTCATTTGAAATATGATTTGATTTAACTAATAATGGAGCTGGAGCTATACAAAAATAAAATTGATGAACAGATCAGAGAAGCTAAGGAACCTTTCCACTGAGAGAGTCATATTAGCTAAATAAATACAGAGGTGGGAGCTTGATGCCAAAATAAGGCAGATATTTTGAAAAAGAGACCATGAGACTAAAGCTGGGTAGATACAGTCCATCAATAGACACTGAGGCTAGGGACCGAAATGACACATAAGCCAGTATAAGTGACTGGAGATCAGTTCAACTCTGTAACATAACAAGGCTAGGGACAGAAGTTATACATTAGCTATTTTAAGTGATCAGAAACTGGTTAAAACCTTTAAAGAACAGAAGTTTAGTGCACTTAAACTGCTTTCAAAATGGCTGAAACTGCTTTAAGATAAATTTGGATGGATGTGGTATCAGACTTAACAGATATAGGTAAACCTGGTTTATGGAACTTCTGTCCCAGATCCCCTCTCAATTCAAATTAACTCATAGTCCTCCAGGATCCCAGGATGCTATGCAGCCCTGGTCTGTGCTCTCTGCTCCAGCAGAGCAGGGCTGGCCCTGCCCCGGCCTGTCAGTCAGGGCTTTTTCATCCCCTACAGCTGGGAGCCATGCCGATTCCCCTGGCCCTGTCCCCATACCTGCCAAGGGGCACAGCCCAGTTGGGGGTCTGGAGCCAGGCAGGAGGAAGATTTCCCCCCACTCCCTCCTTAGCTGGCCTGCTGGGAGTCTGGCCATGTTCCCTCCTTGGCCAGCAGTCCAGTTAAGGAGGGAGAAGTGGGGGAGAGGGAAACGCCTCCTTCCTTCTGGCTCCAGACTCCCAGCTGTGCCTGGCACAGGCAGAGGGGAAGTTTTCCCCTGTCACTCCCTCTGAGGCTGGCCCGTGGCCAAGGAAGAGGTGTGGTCTGATGACCAGCATGGCTTCCAGCTCGGGCAAGGGGAGTAAAACTCCCAATGTGGGCTTCTCCTTTGCTAGCACCAGAGCCAGGAGGGGGTGAGCAATTTTCTCATCCCACTCCCTCCTCAGCCAGCCCACTGGCCAAAGAGGGGCATGACTAGGGTACTCACCCAGCTCCTAGCTATGGGTGGGTGGGGAGTGGGGTGAGAGGGAGAAACTACCCTCTGGGGGCTTCCCTCCCATCCCCTTTCCCCCATGCCAAGGAGACCCCAGCTGGTGGTCTGGTGGGGAGGGTTCCCTCCCCAGCCTGCCTGGGGATGAGGAAGGGTTGTAGCAAGGGGACTTGCCCAGCTCCCAGCTGTGGACACAGGGGATAAAGGGAGAAATACCCCACCAGGGACTTCTCCCCTCCCTGATTCTTCCATGCTGGGGAGACCTTGGCTGGGGGTCAGATGCTGGGGAGGGGAGGTTTCCCCCTATGCCCACTCCTCAGCTGGCCAAAAGGCTGAGAGGTGTGCTTTAGCACCCCCCTCCCCCCACCCCCCTGGCTATTGGTATGGGCCACTGCAGGCGTCTGGCTGTCTTTCTGGTTTGAAAAGGGAACATCAGTTCATTTTCTTATTGGTTTAATCAGGGCAGTTTAGACAAAACTGCAAAGATTGACTCAATTCAGTCTTGGGCTTTTGACTGTCTGTAGTTCACCCAGAAGTTCAGTCCACATAAACCTCTTGAAAAATAGACAAAACTAGTTTAAGATAAGCCTGGATGGATGTAGTATCCAGATTAATTTATTTAGGTTGAATCATTTTATTGAACTGTCCCAGATCCCCTCCAGGTTCAAGTTAACTCACAGCCCCCCAGCATCCCAGGATGCTTTGCACCTCCCCCACAAACTGCCCTTTTCAAGGTGGGTGGGATAGTCTTGGCCCAAGCTGTCTGCTCCAGCTGAGCAGGGAGGTGTGCTCTAGCTCCCCCTGGCTTCTAGTCTAGGCCAGTGCAGGCATGTGGCTGCATTTTTGGAATCAGAAGTGAATGGCTGTTCACTTGCTTATTGGTTCAATCTATGGAGCTTAGATTAACTTGCAAAGTTTAAATCAATTCAGCCTTGGGCTTTGTGACTGTCTGTACTTAGCCTGAGAGACAGTGACCCATGAATAGCCAATACCCTCAGAGTCAGCATACTTGTATGGAATGTGGAAGATGGAATCAAGTTCTTGGTAGGCATCAGACAGAGCAGGTTCTTGAATCTGGGAGTCCCATCTTCCTGGAGAGTACTTTCATGCACAGGCAATCAGGTATCCATGTGGCCAAAAATTCCATTCTTGAATTGAGAAATATTTTCTGAGTTTTGACAGCTGGCATTTTCTGCCAAAAATTACTCCTTGCAAGGATGTCAAAGAGATGACCCATGGCCTGGATTCAGCCAGTGGAGCCCTATCATATGGCCCACAGTAGTCTTGGACTACTACACTGCATGTAGTACATGCCAACCCTGCCCCTGCATGCTAAATAAAGTGCATGGAGCCTATGTGGTGCAGGTTGCACATGGTATAAAGGCTGGAGCTGGCATGTGCTGCACACAGAGTGTGGGGCTAATCTCAGGTGTTTACTACATATGGCACCTTTGAACCATGATGGATTTGGGGCTAGTCTGGATGTGGCATGCAAATCAGCTGCATGCGCCAGATTTACATGCAGGGCCAGGCTGGCACAAGTACCACATGTGACATGTATCCTGGACTGGGCCCATGTGCTGTATGCCACACCAGGCTGGGATGGTGTGTGCTGCATGTGGCATGAAGGGGCTGGAGTTGCACGTGTGATTTATGCAACATGCAAAGCTGGTCCAGGGCATGAGCTCCAGGCAGCACCTATACTGGCTTCACCCTGTGGGCTGATTCCTGCAAATTGGGGTTGTCTGTGGGCCCAGTCTGGCCTGGCATCAAATAGATGTAATTCTGACCTTCTTCCCTTTTATTCCAGCATCAAAAGTTGAAGATCTAGTTCTCTACACCTCATATCTACTGTAATTTTCTGAAGGAAGCTGTCATACATCCTTGTATTAGAGGAAAGCTGTGGAAGTAAAACTAAGACAGACAAATTTAAATTTTGTCAATATTATTAAGAGCTGTGTTCCCATTCAAGCAAGCTAGTATCAATTGAGTATGTGTGTGCTTACGAGCATTAGGATTGATCTGCACAAAAAATTTAGTAGACCACATGCTGAAAAAGCTAATGACTTGGTGTATCTCTATGTATCATAATGGCAGATACAGAAGACTGCTAGATCTAACTGCTTAATAGACAGGGCACTCATTTACCATGTTCTACTTTTTTTTTCATTTGGACAATATACTTGTCTGTGGATTGTACATGCTCACAAAATAAATAAGAATGTATACTGTGTGATTCCTTTTTATTTCAAAATACCTTTTTTCTTAGAAAAAAAGAGAGATTGGGGTATGTAACAGGGAACCCAAATACTGTTACTTGGGCACAATGGAGGGAGAGGAGAAGGGACTGTAACAGGGAGTCAGGAGGCCCCTGTCACTTTAAGAGGATGCAGCAGGTTAAGCCAGGTGTGTGGGGATGTAGCTGCAGGAGTGCAGGCTGGCCTTTAATTAAGAGAATAAAACCCCTATGCCAGGCTGGGGAGGGCACATGACAGAAAGGGGGCATGGCTTCCAGAAATATAAACCCAGAGCATGAACCAGAGTGGGCAATCAGACCCTGCAGGCTGCATGGAAAGGAGCATTCCCCAGGGAAGCAGACTATGGGAAGCAGTGCTCAGGGATACCTAAGCTACCCACAAGGGTGAAAGTAAGCTATCCCTGGGAATTATAGGTTATGATCGGATATTGACAGAGGGATGAACTTTATGGAAGCAATTTGCTTGCATTTTGGTTGTGCTGGTGTATGTTTGTTTGTTTTTGTTGAATAACCAGAGGACTGGGAGTGGCTGTAGGGGTGGAGAAGGCCATGAGTGCTGGGAGTGGCTGTAGGGGGGGAGAAGGCCATGAGGGGGGTACCTGGTGGGCATCCTCCACTGCAAGGTTGAGGCCTGAAGAGCTAGGTTCCAAATCAGTGGACCTGAACTGAGGGCCTCAGCTAGATTAAAAAGGGGCTGAGGCCCAGCAGGCTGAAGCATGGACAAAGGGGTCCAAGGAGCCCAATGTTAGCCTGGACAGAAAGAGAAAGTCTTGACTTTGGAGGTTGGGATCTGAACTCCAAGGCAAGCAGGCCAGGGTAAGCCCACAGAGTAGGAAAAGGGACTAGAAAGAATGCTTGCCAGTTTTTAAGGACATTTCCTGTTCAACAGGTTGGAAGCTTCGGTATTGCAGATGTCTATAAACAATCAAGTGAAACCTCCCTCCATCTCTCCCTCACCCAGCCACACAGACTGGGGTTACTCACACTCAAGAAGATGGTGAACTGTTACAAAATTGGGCATCCAGCCATGACCTTTGCCCTGATCCACAACTCTAAACAGCATGGCACCTTCCACTCACCAAGACGGGACCAAGATTACTTCCCTGACATATGTTGGGTTACATCAGTCAAAAGCCACCCAGAACCAGCATTTTGCATTGTTCTAGATTTCTTTCCACACAGTGAACACAATCCATCACTCACCCACATTGGCCTGTAATTGCCGGTCATTAAATGTATAAGAAAACCAGATGGAGCTGCAGAAAAGCTAGTTGGTCTCTCTTCATCTAGACTATTCAATGATCCATTGTCACCATCCCACAGAAAAATATTTAATTTGATGAAGCCTGTAAGTATTTCATGGTGCCCTCTATAAAGCAGTGCAATCCTCTGTTCCCAGAGTATTTTGTCCCCTCTACACTCCTTGCTTGGATGAAATGTGCTGCTCTAAATGAATATGAAAAATCTGGTGATCCAGATGTTGCAGATCACCTGCTTGAATCGCTTGATGCTGCTCATCAGAAGCACTGGGAGGACTCAACTTCAAGACAATTTTTGCCATTCCAGTTGGAGGACCTGGGGCCTCATTTACCACCTGGGAGTGGCTCAGTGTCCCCCAGCCCAAACTCAATCATCTGTGTCAGCCAATGCCATCACCAAACACCTTCTGAAAGGGGGAAGAGGCCCCCATAACATCAAGGATTTTGAGTGAAGAATGCATAAGGAATGGTGTCATTTCCATCAAAGTGTTCAGAACCAAGATCTATAAACCTCTTCACCAACAAAACTTGACTCTGTGCTGTGCAAATTAGAATCCAGCACTGCAACTGACTGTGACAATGTGTACTCAGAGTATCTGAAACATTTCACTCCTCAAGCTTGTAATTGTATTCTACTTTTCTTTAACTATGTTATACATGAATGATGAATTCAGTATAGCATTGAGAAAAAAATCACTGGCCTACCCAAGCCTTGCAAAGACCCACGATTGGCAGCAAGTTACTGACCAATCTCCCTCCTGAGCATCTGCTACAATACACTTGAGAGACTTATTTGTGTGTGCTGATGACAGTGCCTTTGCCACCCAAGCTCATGACTTTTCAAGTGTGGAACTGATGCTTGATGGAGACATGAGACAGATGTCAGAGTATTGCCTAAAATAGTGCCTCAAACCAAATATTTCAAAAACTGTCTTAAGTGTTTTTCTTCTGCATAATGCCAATGCTAATCATAAACTCATTCTCATTTTAAATGGTCAGCCTCTCAAATCTGAAACTGACCCAGTTTATCTTGGAGTCAACCTTGACCAGACTTTAACTTATAAATTACATCTCCAGAAAACTGTTTTAAAAATCAAAGCAAGGAATAATCTACTTGCGAAACTTGCAGGCTTCACTTGGGGTGCCAATGCCTCCATGCTACATTCATTTGTCCTCGCACTGTGCTATTCAGTTGCAGAATATTGTGTCCCTGTATAGGCTCGTTCATCACACAGCAAACTAGCAGACACCAAGCTGTATGCTACAATGTGTCTTGTGTCAGGCATATTGCACCCCACTCCACTCCATGGTTATCAGTTCTCAGTAATGTTGCTCCCCCTCATCTCCACTGCACAAATGCTGTAGTAAACTTACTAACCACACTCCATGATAATCCAGTGCTGTCACTGGACCTGAACATATTCCATCCACCAATAGCTTGGCTCCCCTCAAGATGCCCACCCTTTCAAAATCTTTTGGACATTCCTTAGTTACTCCATGGCACAAAGAATGGTCAGAACAAGCACCAAAAATCACCATATCAGCTCTGATCCTACAATCTGTCAACCAGAATTTAACTGACCATGCCATTATTTGGCTGCCTTAACTTGAACTGTTAAACTGATTTTGAACTAGACAGGGTCACTATGCCTCAAAACTATAGCAATGGGGCCCTTGGAATGATAACAAATGCCCTTGCGGACAAGTTCAAACCATCTCTGAAATAATTGACTCGTCCATTTACAGTGCTACCTGGTTGCCTTCAGGCTCTTCACACTGGTGATAAAATCACCTTAAGATGTCTGAAACAATATGCTGAAAATACATATGCTAAATTAATTAAAAAAAAGAGTAGGGACTATTGTGATTGTGGTTGTGATTGTACAAAACTGTTTCACATAAAGATCAAAATATGTAAAACTTTGAGGAGTATAATAGTCTTGTAGACTTTTATCATTTCTTGGAGGGGAAAAAGGTGCATGTTATAGCTATACTGCTAAGTTATGTTGAGAGGTGACTGTAAAGGGATCCAGATCAAGTAACTGCACTGGGATGGGGCCTGTACACTGCATGCTCAGCAGGTGTCTCACTTTCTTGCTTTCAAATCTCACCTGCCATGACTTGATGTAGTTGAAATAAAGTATAAAGAAGTAGCACCTGCTCAAAGAAAGTTGACTGAGGTTGGCATGGGTTGACATTGGGGTCTCCTTCTTCCCTACATCCCACTCCTTTCCACTTGAGGTTCCAGTTGGTGCTGGCCACTCACATCTGGCCATCCTGAGTGACCGCCTAACAGCTGAGGCGGAGAAAGAAGCAGCCAGGTTGTCCAGAGTCGGCATGTTTCCACTATGCTCACTGGATTTTACTGCAAGTTCAGGGTCAATCAGGCATAGCCTGCATAAAGAAGCAAATAAACCAATAAAAACTCAAATGACCATGCCCTAGGCTCTTTGGTACTCCAAGCACCCTGGTTGCTTTTCCTCAGGCAATCCCAGTCCCACAGCAGTTGCCCTGTATTTGCTCAGTCTGTATGGGCCTGCCTGTCCTAAGCAATCCCCTGGAGTAATGTGGGGCCAGGGGAGTCACAAATCATGGCTTAGCCCCTAGTGGGTACCTGGGTTCTCCTGGCAGTGTGGTGATCCAACATCAGTCTGGAAAACTCAGATGCTTGAGGGCCTGTGTTTCTAATCCTCTGCCTCCATGGGGAAACATGATGAGAGCCTTCATCTGTCCATGTGTTTTCCGCCCCCATTCTGGGGTCATTATGAACTTGCGTAGGGTTTTCTGGGCTGGCATGAGCCAATGTGCCTCCCTCATTCACCCCCACATGCCCAGCTGCTGACAGCAGGTGTTCGGAGCCCCTGAAGCTCATTATCCCCTGCAGCTGTTGCCTTTGGGCCCCAGGTGGTGCTGTGTGCACCAGCCATCTGCTCCCTCTCTGGGATGCAGTCTGAGCCCACATGGGGCTGGGGTTCTGACCCCCAGCCCAATCCAGGCATGGAGCCTGGGGAACACTTGCTATGTGCTGGCTGCCTGTCTGGCAGTGCAGCGGAGCCTGCCCTGGGAAAACAGGCTTGTTGTTTCCCTGCAAGCAGTAGCTGGGAATCTGCTGTCTGTGGGGCATGCTGGCAAGCGCTGTCTTGGTGAGTATGGTGCTTGGCTGGGCCCCTGCTACACAATGTACATTTATACTCTAGTCCACACAGTTGAGTTTCCAAGAATTTAGTTTGTGGAAAATTGCTTATAGCTGGAAGATATTTATATTTAATATATAACATTTTCCCTATGGCAGATTGTAAAACACACTTTGAATTCCCATGGAAGGGAGAACTAATAACTTTAGAAACAGTATGTATAGTGAATACCCACTCCATTTAATCTGCTCTGGTATTTATTTTGGTATTTGTATTCTCTGCTTGAAATCTGTATCTATATCCATCAGTTCAGAATCCAGTTCCTATGGATGCTGGTGAATGGAGAATACATTTATGCTTGAGGTAAATTGCAAGATGTACCATAGTAGGAACTAGGAGTAGCTAGTGCTCACAGTGTAACATTAGACATGTGCCTCTTCTATTCTCTCACTGGTACTCACTTAAAAGAGATGGAAAAGGGGAGTCGGGAGGGGAGTCTCCTCTAATTTTTCTTCCTTTCATCAATATGGGGCTCATGGAATAGTACTGAAATTATTGAAACAAGAATTTGGTCCAAACTACTGTAATCCTTATTTGTGTTCATGCAAAAATGTAGATAATGTTTATTTACACATTCATATATACAGGAAGCCTTCCATATTCGCGGGTTCAGCATTCACGGTTTCAGATATTTGCGAATCCCAAACTTGCATTTTAAATACACTTTACACACTTACAGGAGCTCTTTGGGACCTCTACGCTTACTGCCGCCAGGCTCCCATCACTGCTGTTGCGCTCCTGCCATCACCGCCAGAGCCATGCCCCTCCCCAGCCACCGGGGGCACTGTGTTCATGAACGCAGACTGCATTCATGAATGCAGTGCCTTATTCGCGGATTTTGCCATTCGCAGGGGATACGAGAATGTATCCCCTGTGAGTGGTGAGGGTCACGTGTGTGTGTGTGTGTGTGTGTGTGTGTGTATTGCTTACTTACTTTAATTTAAACATTTTAAAATGTGACTTAAAATGCTTTGCTTCCCCTATCACTTGAATTCTCCTTAAAGGGAAAGAATCTTAATCAAAATCTTCACTCTACAAATCCAAATATTATACTTTCAGTTATATTTCATAACCTATGTGACATTTGTGGGACCTGGATAGATCTGGGATGTAGGTGGTTTGAAGTCCCAAGATGCCAAAGCAGTCTATATATGGGTGAGGCTGTCTTAGAAGTGATAGCAGGAGTGTAAGGATAGGAAAGTAGGGTATAAGCCCTAAGCACTGCTTAAGGCGGAGTAACAAAATGGACTAGGGGGCATCTCATCCTTCCGTCCCCTGCTCCACCTCCTCCTGAACATTTCTGGCTTAAACCACAGCAGAGGTGGTGCAGGATTGTGTGAGTAAAGGGTGCTTTTTCAAACATAGTTCAATGGGGTGGTATATGGGACAGGAGCAGCAACTGGAGTTCACTTCAGCTGTTGATATCACCCCATTTTTTTCTAGCAAAAATGGTGTCTTTTTAGCTGCTCATCATGGGTGTCTGTGACAAAAAATGAGTCTCTAGAGCCACAGCCCTGCAAGGAAGGTACAGGGCAAGGCAGGATGGGGAGATGAGGAGACTTCCCAGGTGCAGTTCTGTCCAGCTATGCCTCTGAGTGCTAGCCCAGGAAGGCTTGGGGGTCTCAACTCCTATGCTAGTCTAACATGGTAGGGCTGCACCAGAGCTGTGAACCATGGGATCCCAGACTGTTGGAAAAGTTGGCAAGAAACCAGTAAGGGTTCTTTCAGAATTCTGGTGGTCAAAACCAAGGCGCTTTTATTAAATATTTAATTTCAATGACCTACCATTTTTCAATGAAAACCAATTTTGTTAAAAAGTTTACAACCAATTCTACTGTCATTGCTGTATGATACCTTGGACCTATCCTAATACTTTGTCCTGTGCCTCTCTTGAGTATAGAGGACAAAATTGTACCTAGTGTTTATCATGTCAGTACTTTCTCCTGGGGCCTGGAAAAGAACAATACACTCATTCTCACACCATTTTAACCTGACTTGTTTTGAACCCAAGCAACCCTCATATCTTCACTTATTCCCACATGTATATTATTGTTTCAGAATGGTTCATTTTCTTTTTCTTAGAAAGAATCACTAGTGATTACAAATCCTGTCATTCACCTCTCTCCTATCTGCAGTTACAATGTGGAATGTAATATTCTAAACTACGAAACTACAGGGGAAGAATAGAACTTAATATTTCCCCAGGCTCCCACATTTCTGTCACAACTGGTTGCTACCACCTGCAATGATCAACAATATGCTACTGCCTAGTAAATAGTTTATACGTTAGGTTTTTTGATTGAATTTCTTATTAGCACTTGGAATGAGATAACTGCATAGCCACTTTATTCCTTTTTTTCACCAGGCCTACCTCAGCTTGCATATTTATAACACGTACAATAATACCACCTATGATGATAAAAATGTCTGAATAATATAACATTTTTAGTTTCTGCCATCTCCTCTGTTGTTGTCATGACTCTGTGACCTAGTCTTTTTTCCTTGAGTCTCATTCAGAATTTTGACATTAAAACAAGAGGAGATAGAGAGAGAACCTGTTGTTTATCTCATACATTACCGTGATCTTTATGCAAAAATTGTCCCTCCTTGCATAACAAGAAATATTTCTTTTAACTAGACAACTAGACATAAAGTGATTGAAGACTCATTTAAATGGAGTCTGGAGATTCAAATATTGCTGGCAGTGGATGATCAGGCATAATGTAATGCTTTTTAAGGCTCAGACAGAAGTGACAATTTTCACCTGATCTGGCCACAGAAAGGGCTCTAAGCCATGACCAAACAAGTGCACAGCCGCAGCCTGCTTCAAAAATGGCCAATAGGGCAAAAATCTAAAGGTAATAAATGAAAGTTCAGATGAAGGCATTTCAAAACATAGTGTCTTCTGTAACTTGTGTCTGCTCGCTTGCCAGCCTCCAAACTATTTTCAGAGAAAGGGAGTGGAGAGAGTTTGGTCTGCCCCTACTGAAGGGTGTGGTGGGTGCACTGGAACCCTCCCCCCCCCACCTCATGGTGGGAGGGCTCCAACTCACCCACCCCACCCTCCAGAGAAGGCTGAGCATCCCCTAGAATGAACTCCTCTCCTCCCTTTCCCCTCTCCCATTCTGAAAACAGGGACAGGCTGGGATGGAGGAAGGGCCATTGGTAGGCACAACTGGCTGCAGACTGGCAGCCAGCAGTTAGATTCCCCTCCCCCTGGAACCAACAGTGGTTGTTTTTGGTCTGGGGGACTGTTGTAACTCAGAACACTTCCTGCAAAGCATTCCGAGTTATAGTCGGGAGTTGTACTTCTGTCTGCACCTGTAGTGTTACGGTCCCATGAAACCTCCATCCTCCTACATGTACCCGTCCCCTGTCTACATCAGGAAAGTGCATGTTAAAGCTGTAGCATAAAAAGTCATGGGTGGCAGAACATCAGTCCCAGGTATTAAATTAGAGCAGCGGTGGGCAAAATGGCAGATCTGGCCAGTGGTCAGACTCCATTTCCCAGAAGCCCCTGCCCATGTCACTGTGGCCAGTTTCCATGGAGACCCCAGTGGCAATGGCCAAGCCAGCTGTGGTGGTGATAGCAGCTGTGTCAGCAGGTAGAGGCTACCATTTTTGCACTCCCTCTAACTCAGGGGCAGGCAAAGTCCAGCTCACAGGCCAGTTCAGGCCCATGGTGGACTCTATTTCCCAGCAGCCCCTGTCCTTAATGCTGCAGTCAGTTTCCATGGAGACCCCAGGAGGGGCAGAGCCTGACAGTGCAGGGCCAGGGTTTCCATGGCTGGACTTTGCCTGCCCCTGACTTAGAGGATGTGTAAAATTGGCAGCCTCTACCACTGCTGGCCAATCTGCTATTGCCACCATAGCTGGCTTGGTCCCTGCTACCATCCCTGTCACTGCTGCTGCCCAGAGCACAGACCCTGGTGGTTATGCTTCTGAAAATGTAGGCTAGGGGATTTACTGCTTCCAGTAGCTTTTTACCAAGAGTTCCCCTGCAGAGGAGGCATTCGTTAGCCATTTCTGGCAAGTGCCATCTACTTTACATCTACTTTGCTCCATTTAAGTAGCAGAGCAGGTATGGCAGATCCAAGGTTCCATCACAGAAGCTACCGTGATAACCTTTGCAGAGGGCAGCAATAGTACACAGGGTTATTTTTAGGTTAAGTGTCTGATTTTCCCTGAATACCAAAAAATCTGAACAATCAGTTTATCATTTCAAATTTAAACAAATAGTTTACTCTGGAAATTACCACATAAAACAAATGAATGACTAGTTATTGCTTAAGTACATCATTCTCGGGTACACAGGTAGTGAACCCTGTCTCTCTGCTACATTTATTACCCTCATAAATACAAATCTGCCTTTTAAAAGACACAACTGACCTGATTCTCTTTATCTATTTAGATTTATGCCAGTATGATTCAGGTGACTTCAAGTGGTATTATTTCCGATTATGCAGTTGTAAGTGAAGAGAGAACCAGACCTTACATAGTGTCTTACGTCTAAGTAATACTTAGTAGGAGGTTGTCTTTTCCTCTATTATTCTCAGGCCTTTAACAGCAGGTTTTTCTTCTACTTGGTGGTGTCACATGTTCAACTTAGCATTTACTAAGTGCTGTTAAAACACAAGTAGACACATAGCAGTTTTACATGCGTTAAGTGTCTTTGTGGCATTGCAAAGTTGTTCCCTTTCAGGCAAAGGTTATCCCCTAACATATACTAACTTGAATATGTCACTATGTTCAAATGATTTGCAACTGTTGCAAGTGAATGTGTGATGGGAACCTTACAAAAAGGCAAACAGTGAGGTGGAACTGTAGCTCAGGTTGAGCCTAAGCTGAATCTCTCTGCTATTCAGGCCCTGATCATTGCAGAAACACCAGAGTAGGCAGAATGCAAAAGCCAACCAAAGGACTGGCAACAGCAGGAAGGCAGCACAGAAACAGGGTGGGCAAGGACTTCACAGTAATTCCTAGAAAATAACAGGAGGGGAATTAATAAAAGATTTAAATGATGAAATGTGGTTCAGAGACCAGAGCCAAGAAAATATGACTGAGTTGCAACAAAACAAAGTAATCATAAAAACAAGGACAGCTGAAAGAAGCATTGATAGTAAACCAGAACAAGACCCATAAAGCTGAATTACCTTCAAAACAGGGAAAATCAAAATAAAATAAGAGACAGTTATGACATGATGATATCACCAAAACTAAATAATGGAGAACCATCTAAGTGGCCTTAGCAACAGCCACAAATAAATACTTGTAAAAATATATAGAGAACAGGAAAACATGAAGTAATTCCTGAGCAGCTCTCATGATTTACTGTATAATATTTATTGAAAAAAGAGTTCCAGAGTCCAGGATTTGTATCGCTTCTAAAACTGACATCCTGTTATATTCAATTGATAATAATAAATCAAGTATTCAACCCTTAACAATTTATATTCCTATCTTTAGTGCTCCGTATATTTGTCTTATTTTATTAGAAATATATTCCACTCCTTTTTTTCTTTTGTGAATCAGAATTCTTAATAAAAGGATCCAGCATATGAAGCAAGAGAAGGGTTTTTTAGTATAGTAAAATTTCCCTCCTGAAAAAAAGAACAGTATTATTCAGTCAAAAAAAATCAATAATCATATTGTGATTATTCAGAGCATACTCTATGGTAGGTGCATTCGATATATACATACATTTTTGTGTGTGTAAGTATACATGTACATGCATTTTTCTACACATGTAGAGACACAAACTTTTTTTACAGCATATCCACAAGACCAGCATTAACTCAAAGAAAAGAATCTACTTTGTTAAAATTGGAGAATTTCCCATTAATAAATGAAAAATTGGAAGAGTCACATAATTCTGATGACCAGAGGCAGTAACATTATTGTTGGCTTGCTCATTTATAGTGAGCCTTTTGTGTGTTTGTTTACAGCGTTATCAATATATTCAAATATATAGTTTAAAGGATTTTTATTATTTTATTCAGTTTGACTTTAAGCTGATAATGCTTATGAACATGTTTAGAAAATGTGCATATGATTTATATATGTGGTTACACCTGTATTGTAAGCACCCTCTGGATCAGATATGTTTTAGCTCAGTGGAGTTCTTTTTTCACCTCTCTCGGATGTCCAAAGCAAGAATCAGTTTCTTGAGCAAGAAAGATGATATAAAATCCTAAATCTAAACTATATTTGTATGGCACATTAGTACCAATGAAGAGGTGACATTATTATATTATATATAAGCCAGGAGGAAGAGGCCGAGTGTGTGATATGCACGCACGCACGCACGGAGTCAGTAGCTGGCAGTAAAAACATATCTTCCAACTGTTTTCTAGAAAGTCATTTAAAAATGTCTCAACATTTTAAAAAGAACAGTTCATTAATGTAGTTTTATACTAACACCGTTAACTTTAATCAATCATGCTTGAATAATTTATACATGAATTGCCCATAGTCTTTATGAAAAGACTAGGAAAATCACTAATATTACAGATAAAAGGCTTTCTCCAGAGTAAAATCACATAAAACTTTCAATACCAGTATCCAAAGTCTTCCTTCAGTTACTTTGGATTTAAATAAGTGTACTGTAAATCCATTAACTCAGTGAAGTCTGGCCTACAGTGTTTAAAATGTTATCACAGTAGACAGATTATTTGACCCTAGACTTGTCATTATGCCCTAGGAAAGACCTAATTTAACATTTAACATGATAGGAGCATGGGGAACAAGCAGGAGGAACTCACACTCCTGCTTGCAAACAAGAACTTTGATTTAGATGGGCTTCCTGAAACCTAGTGGAACTCTACCCATGACTGGTCAGTAAACATTGAGGGCTATAGGCTGTACAGATGAGATAGAGTAGGGAGAAAAGGGGGAGGTGTGGCTCTCTATGTGAAGGAGCAATATACATCTTCCATAATCAAGATGGGGTCAGAGGAAGTGCAAAGGGGTTGTGGGGGGGAGGGAAAGGACTTGGTAGTGGGGGTCTACTACAGGCTACCACATCAGGGAGAGGAGTTGGACCTGGAATTCTCCAGACAGCTCTCAGAGGCTGTATGGTAAAGGGACATGGTTGTTATGGGTGACCTAAATTACCTGGATATGTGCTGGGAGGAGCAGTCAGTTAGATCCAACTGTTCACATAGTTTCTTAACCTGCATACAGGACTTTCACCTAACACAGGAGGTATACTGTCCCACTAGGGGAAACACCTTACTGGACTTGGTCCCGGGTATGGGGGATGATTTGGTGGGGGATCTACTAATACAAGGTAACCTAGGGGACAGTGACCATCACTTGATTGAATTCACTATCCAGTGTAGGGTGGGAAAGGTAACCAGTAGGGCAGAAATGCTAGAATTCAGAAAGGCTAACTTCAGTGTGTTCAGGAGATTAGTTAGTGAGGCACTGAAGAACAAGAGGATTGGTAAAAAAGGAGTCAAGGAAGGGTGATCATTCCTAAAGGGAGTAATCCTATGGGCACAGAAGTAGAGAATCCCTTTGCACAAGAAAGGGGGCAAAGGGGCCAAGAAACCCTCTTGGCTGAACAGGGAAGTCCAGGAAAGCCTAGGGCCAAAAAAAGATGCATGTAGGCTGTGGAAGCAGGGGGTAGCTACCAAGGCGGAGTATACCTATGTGGTCCACACTTTCAGGGAGGCAGTCAGAGGGGCCAAAGCAGAAATGGAACTTAGGCTGGCAACAAAAATTAAAGACAACAAAAAGTCCTTCTTCAGATATATCAGGAGCAAAAAGAAGGTGCGGGGTAGCATAGGACTCTTACAGGACAAACTAGGGCAATTAGTGACAGATAGGTGGGGACAAAGCTGAGTTCTTAAATGAATTTTTTTGCCTCTGTATTCCTGAACTCGGATTGGACAAATCTCCCAATTGGATCATATACAGGCATAAAGGGGAAACCAGCCCTCCAACTATTGGCACCGACTTAGTAAAGAGACACTTGGAGGGGCTGAATGTGTTTAAGTCAGCAGGCCTGGATGATCTTCATTCAAGGGTGCTGAAGGAATTGGCCAGTGTCATGGCAGAGCCACTGGCACAGCTACTTGACCACTCTTGGTGCTCAGGTCAGGTCCCAGAGGACTGGAAAAGGGCCAACGTGGTCCCTATTTTTAAGAAGGGGAGGACGGAGGATCCGGCTAACTATAGACCAGTTAGTCTCACCTCTATTGTCAGGAAAACCTTTGAAAAATTATTAAGGATCACATTTGTGGGAGTCCAGTGGGGAAAGCAATGCTAAAGGGCAACCAGCACAGATTCATACAAGGTTAGTCAGGCAGGATCTACCTGCTATCTTTTTATGATTAGGTGACAAAATGCTTAGATGCAGGAATTGAGGTGGATGCCATGTACTTGGGTTTTAAGAAGGCCTTCGATACGGTATTTCATTATATTCTTATAGATAAACTGACTGAGCAAACTGTGACGCAGATGATTACACAGTCAGGCGAGTGGCAAATTGGCTTAGGGGTCACACCCAGAGAATGGTGGTGGATGGGTCGGTATTGACCTAGAAAGATGTGGGCAGTGGAGTCCCAAAAGGCTCAGTCCTTGGACTGGTGCTGTTCAATGTCTTCATTAGTGACTTGGATGAGGGTGTGGAAAGCACTCTGTCCAAATTTGCAGATGATACCAAATTATGGGGTAAATTTAGCACACCAGAGGGTAGAGAATGAATCCAGGCAGATCTGGGTAGGTTAGAAAAATGGATGGAACAGAATAGGATGAAGTTCAATAAGGACAAATGCAAGGTGCTGCACCTAGGAAGAAGGAATCACCAGCACGCTTGCAGGCTGGGGGATGACCTTCAGGTGTTCTTACTGAGCATGTGCAGCCTTGGTACAATGGTGGGTTGCCTCATCTTTTGTTTTTTGAATGCTGAGGGTTGTTCCAAGGGCTGGGTCATTGGTCCAGGTATTGGTGTTGATGGTTCGGTCATTCAGAGGGAGCTATTTTTAGACCTACTGCCATTGTCTCTCAAGCACCCTCATTCATCCCCATTCATTCAGGAATCAAGCTATATAGGAGGGGTAGTTGTGAGTCATGGGTTACACAACCGGGCATGGGGATAAGATGGTGGCTTGACATTACAAGATGGAAGTTTGACATGACTTATGCTAACTTACATATATAGGCCTAAAACAGTAATCACACAATATAAAAGCAGTAAAAAAAAAAAATTCAATACAAAACATAATAATTATCACTTATAAAACAGTGGATATCTATATCAAAATAGCAGGGCACTTATTTGCAAAGAGGGGAGAGAAAAATAAAACTTACTACCTAAAATAAAATGTTAAAGCTTATTCTACATCTTAGCTTACTTATACTTATTTAGGGAATAGAGAAGGAGAGAAAAAGTCAGAAATGGTTGGGGAAGGGGAGGGAATGCATTTTAGAATAAATAAAAAAAAGAAAAACTGGGAGTTTTGCTACAACATGAGTCCTTAATGTGACAAAGTGATCAGTAAAGCTAACCACATTTTATCATGCATTAGCAGGTGCATGAAAAACAGGTCTAAGGAGGTGATACTTCCCCTTTATGTGGCCACAGTTGGCATACTGCATCCAATTTTGGGATGTGGACAACCTTGAGAGGGTTCAGAGGAAGGCCACTTGTATAGTTAGGGGCCTGCAGGCAGAAACCTATGAGGAGAAATTGAGGGCCCTGGATCTCTTTATCCTCCACAAGAGAAGGCTGAGAGGTGATTTTGTGGCCGCCTACAAATTCATCCGGGGGGGGGGGGGCGGGGAGCAAGGAATAGAAGATGCTCTGTTTACCAGGGCACCCCTTGGAGTAACTAGGAACAATGGCCACAAACTGACGGAAAGCTAATTTAGGTTAGACATCAGGAAGAACTTTATGGTAAGGATTGCCAAAATCTGCAATGGGCTTCCAAGGGAGGTAGTGCTCTCTCCTACCTTGAGGGTCTTTAAGAGGAGGCTAGACATGCACCTGGCTGGGTTCATCTGACCCCAGTGCTCTTTCCTGCCCAGGGCAGGGGGTCAGACTCAATGATCTGCTAAAGTCCTTTCTGACCTAAACATCTATGAATCTATAAATTTCATTAAGAATTTCCCAATCACAGCTCTATATGTGCAGACTTTTCATATCAAGTTTTTGTAACTTTTGATTTGTCCAATTTTAATAATTGGGAAAATGCAAATAAGTTATTTTAAATATCTTATACTATATTTAATTGCTTATTGGAAGAGAGGAATGTTGATCTGTGAAACACTAGTACAGTATCAGTGTAGCAGAGCACTGGGGTGTGCCTGTTCCATTAAGGGAGCAAGCAGCCTGAGTGACCTCTTGCAGGTGGATTAGGGGGCTAATGAAAGACTCACTTGACCAGAAGAGGGCTCAGGCTGGAGCTATATAAGCCCAAAGCCTGAACAGGTGAGGCAGTCCCTCCATGGCAGGCATGAACTAAGAAGCCCCTGCTGCAGAACAGCAGGGCTCCTGAAAGGACTTAAATTTGTGTAAACAGCTCTGCAGGCTTGGGAATAGAGCCAGGTCACCTGGGCAGAGAAAGACCGGGTTTTATAGGCAAGTGATTTTTGTTTTATGTTAAATCCAGAAAGGGTCTGAGATATCTGCCAGATCGAGGGTCCATGTGCCTGGGGAAGGGCTGAGAGACAGATCAGGGGGGCCATGAGCCCAGAGGAGGGACTGTATGTGGGACCAGAGGTCCACGAGCCTGGAGGAGGTCAGGTGAGTGAATAGGCAACATCAAAGAGATACAACACGTGTGAGGCTTTGGATGCGGTACAGGGGAAGAATGGAACCATGCAATTTGCTCTGAAGGCTACAGGTGCCCAGCAGAGGTACAGACAGGCTGAGAGGGCGTATTAACCTGGGAGGCAGGACTGTGACTAAGGGGACCCAGGTGGAGTCCAGTGGTGATTGACACAGGCTCACTCAGAGTCCATGGGCAGCCTTCCTTACACAACCTTCAGTAAGAACAAGGCATGGTGGGTAAGTGATCAAGGGAGGGCTACAGTTGAGCCTGAGCCAGGTAGGGACTGCATGGCCACCAGGGGGAATAACTGCCCCTGTGGCCACAAGCCTGCTACAATTAGTCTTAAAGGGGACTTGTTCTGTCATCTTTTATGTTTTACTATGCTTTATCCTCACCATGGAGCAAAATTATCCCCATTTTACCCGTGCCTTAGTTTTGATGCCCAGCATGTTTCTCATGCTCAACACTTTCAGAGCTAGGGTATTGAAGCTTCATTCAGGGTACAAAAAATATCCATGTAAGATCCATAGGCATTCTGATTGTACAATTTCTCATGTTTAGTACATGTTCTAGAGTAAGTCTTACACCTATGGTTAGACTGAATGCTAGGTAAGCATTGGGGCTCACTAGGTAATCTAGTTAAGAACCCATTTGAAAAGCTGGGTCTGACTCTTATGCCACATGACAAGAAAAAATATATATATTTTTGTTGTGCTGCTCTTGAGAATATTATATTCGGACATTATGTGGTATTGGACTTTTAGTGGTATGTTGATAGAAACGTTTAATGAATCAGAAAATTCTGGCTGAGATGGTGCATTCCATGCATTTTCTCCCTTTTTATAATGTAGAAATTATTTGCTGTCTTGTTTCTACATTAAACAAGTAGTCAATGACCATGGGAAACAGAAGCCCTCATTTACATAAAAAATTTTACTTTAATATGTCTGACAGCTGATTTGTGCAGCATTTGCTTCCCTGACACTCCTAAAATTTCTGCTGTGGTGGAAGTCTGAAGTGGAAAGGGCTTTGTTCAGTAATTTTCTTAATTTGGCCAATATACCTTCCTCGGAACAATCAGCGTATGGTACTCTCAGAATTATTTATTACCTCATGGGCACACTGGTTCTATTCCCATTAATTTAAATACAGTCCTTAGATTCCACCTTCTGATGTTAAGAAGATTAAATCCAGCTTTTATTCTTTTTGGCATGCAGTGGATAATTTAATACTGTCTCCTGGTTAATATATTTGAATGGTATTCACTGGATTAAGGAACAATGAGCTGAATTTGTCACTTCTACTCATGTTCAAACCAGTTTTTTGCCCCTGGTTTCACTCTAAATCATTTTTAGTAAGAATAGGTGGCATGATGACTGTGTAGGTTATAGCTGCATGGAATTTTAGAGATGTTTAAGTAAATGCATTCCTGGTAATTAAAATAAAACCCCTCAGCATAATGTCAGGGCAGACTATTAACATTATTACAGAATCACTAATAGCTGAATATATTTTCCCTCCCAACAGCATGTAGTTAGGGCTGAAGAAATATCACATCCATAGGAGGTTTAAAAGCTCAAAAAATGAGATGACTGGGTTGCCAGATGTTTTGATAAATTTTGGCCCAGTAATTTTAGATCTACTTTAAAGACTCTTTTATGCTGTCAGAGTTGAATAAAAAGGCCTTGTAAATGAGAATTTAACTTTTTTGAGGAGGATGGACAGTAGGCCTGTGCGAAGTGGCTAGTATTCACTTCGGATTTGTATTTGGCCAATTCGGGGGACAGTGATTCAATTCAGTGATTCGAATCACAGTCCTGAATTGATTCAGCTGAATCTGATTCAGAGATTCAGCTGCTGCCAAATTGGCTGAGTCTCTGAATCCAAAAGGCCCCAGCCCCTGCCCACTCTCCCAGCCCCGTCAATGGCTGTCCTACTTGACCCCAGTGTCTTGGCGCTTAAAAAAAAAAAGAAGCCCTGCACTCACTGACTTCTGCAAGGTGTTGGGGGGGTGGGGCATTCCACACTGCCTCCCACTGCCCTGCACTGTATGGGGGGCTCTGCCATGAGCCCCCATTCCCAACCTGCTCTGCTAGCCCCATAGATAGCTGGCCCACCTGGCCTCAGCTCCTGGATCTTAATAAAAAAAAAAAAAAGGTACAAAAAGCCCCACACTCACTGGATGCTGCCAGGTGTGGGGGAGGGGGCAATCTTTGCTGCACCCCACTGCCCTACACTGTGGGGGCTCTTCCATGAGCCCCCAGAAGCCCTGACAGTTGCTGCAGCAGCTGGTGAGTGTGGGATTTTTGATTTTTTTTGTTTTTTTTTAAAGAATTGGGAGCTGGGGCCAGGCAGGGTAGCCATGGGCTGGCTGGGAGAAGGGGCAGTGATAGGGGCTCATATAAGAGCTCCCCATACAGCATGGAGCAGAGGGGGGCAGCGGGGTCCCCCCCCCCACCTGGAAGCATCCAGCAAGTGCAGGGTTTTTTTGTTTATTTTAAAAGAGCCAGGAGCTGGGCCTGGGCAG
>NW_005842401.1:244127-244765 GCF_000455745.1 Alligator sinensis | reverse complement strand
GATGGGGTGGAGCAGGGGGTGCTCAGAAGGGTTGGGAGAGCTGGCAGCGGATGGGGCCCGGGTGGGGGGGTCCCCCCATGGTCCCCTCCTCCCACCTCCTACTTACTGGCATGGAGTCCAGGTCCAGCTCCCTGCGATGGTGAGCGGGGACTGTCTGAATCTCCAAAGCTCTCCAAATCTTTTCCGAATTGATTCAGAGAACTTCAAATCAATTTGGACCTTTTTACTGTTGTCCCAATTTAATTTGGATTTGGAGATTTGGCCACCGAATTGGGTTAAATCTCCTCCGAATTGAATCAGCACCCAAAGCTTCACACAGTCCTAATGAACAGGAGGTGATAATATAATTTACAAGGTTAGACTACAGATCACTGAATATATTGATATATAGTATGTTACATTTGTGACACTCCATCTTCTCTATATTTTCAATCCAGAACTATAGGAAAATTATTCTATGTATAGTAAGATAAAGTAAGTAGAAGACTTTGTATTAGTTATTTGCTATACTTAGGTTTATCTTAGTCAAGTTTTGTTCAAATGCCATTATACTACTCAATTCCGGTTTATTACATATCGTGTACTCTTACCATTGAATACAAGGACCTCTTCTAAGATTCCAAAATGATCAGTTTTAT
>NW_005842401.1:216821-244117 GCF_000455745.1 Alligator sinensis | reverse complement strand
CCCCCCCCGCCCTTCTGGTATGATCTACACTGTGTTCAGATTAATTTACAGGACATTTATTCACCAGTATGCTTTAGACCATTAGTGGGTTGGTTTTACAAATATTTGAAGTAACTAGAAACAAACAAACAAAAAAATCTATAAAATATAATCAAAAGCAAAACTGGTATTCATAAATTAAAATTTACCTCCAAGAACCAATAATAGTTCAAATATACAAAGAAACTTTGAAGCCCTATCCTTAGCTTTTCTGTCAGAAATTCTATGAAATATTTGCTGAAGGTATTTTCACAGAGGAACAGAATACTACATTACTGAAAAGGTGATGCATAAGACCTTCAAGAAAGCATGAAGACCATTATACCATGGCAAATGGAAGATCCAGAGTGAAAAATCGATCTCTAATTTTTCAAGATTGTTAAGGGTACAATATAGTAGATATTTTGCCACTGCAGGCAGCTTGTCATATACACAAGCACTTGCTGTAAAGTAAGTTTTGGTTCTTTGGTCTTTTGAAGAAAATATACCACTTACAAATCAAATCCACTGCACAAAAAAAATCAAGTATTATTGATAGTATTATTAAAATATTATGTTTTGCTGTATCTAACAATGGAATAGCTGACCTAAAAAAGTTTAGTTTGAAGACTCCAAGATTAATTTTCTTGGGTTAATAGAAGCATTTAGTTTCTTACAAAATTTCATGTATTTTAATGTTAAAAAGAACCATGATGATAATTTAGTCTGATCTTTAGGAAGCAGGCTACACCTTTGTATCCAATGTTTCCTTCAAATCCAAAAACCTGTCATTGAACTGGGCATGTTTTTAAAAGTGTTGTTTCAAAATTTCTATTTTTCTTACCTAAAGTGGGTCTGGATTTTTTGCATGAACATTATCTCTTGATAATTTATTGTCTCTGTTTTGGGAAAAACACGGAAGAACTAAATTTAAATGAATTTCAATCTAGGTTTGAATTGATTTCAATGGGAAGGGTGACATTCTGGTTGTTTTTTAATATAAACCATTAAATGTTCACAAATTAGTGGTTCAATAGATGATCCTTATTTGTTTTTTTCTCCAAATAGCAGAATTATTTTTCAAGCAGAGAACTTGATTTAAGTCATAAGACTTTTTAAAATCTAAACAGCTCAGGCAAGAAATGGTTTTAACAGGTATCTAAACCTGAAATGAATTTCCAGTCAGGTCCTTTGTGGTCTCAGGCAACTTTTTATCCAAAAAAAGTTTGCAAGAGCTCTGGCCCCTTTTACATACTGCAGCCACAGAGAACCTAATCATAATAAAAAAAATCCGACTACATACCAGAGGAAAGCGGAAGAGACAAGAAACCATCAATGGCAGAAAATTCCTTTGTGATCCCAAATATGGTGATTGGGTTGACCTTAAACACATGGACAAAACCCAGGAGCCAGGGATCTTAGATATATATCAGAGACCCAGACCTAAGCAAAAGAATTAAGCACATGAAGTGGTACTTAGGTGGAATTTAGATGCCTAAATCCAAGTTTGAAACATTCAAAATTTCCTGTTCCAATCTATCTTCTGGATACCTATTAAATATGATTGTACGATATAATGTATGTGTGGCGGCGAAGTGCCCCCACAGGCTCTCGAGGGAGAGAAAGGAGGACCCACAGACCCCAGACCCCGAGAGCAAGCCCCCAGAGGGGTGTAAGTACCTGCTGAAGAGCAGCGGGAGCAGGAGCCGTGTTCTCAGCTGCAGATGTGTGAACTGCCATAACGCCGGCTGTGGCAACAGCTGTTCCCGGCGCGGGGAACAGCTGAGCCAATCCCAGCGGCCGTAGCGGCAGCTGCAGGAAAGTTTAAAAACGCCGGCAGAACAGGGAGAGAGGGGGAGCCAGAGAGAGAGAGTACGGGCGGGCTGCCCGTGCTGCGAACTCAGGCACGGAGAGGAGAGGACCCAGCCTGCGGATCTCAAGCAGGCAGCTTAGCAGAGAGCTGTAAGCCTTCTACGGGAGGCAGGGCAGAAGGCAGCCAGAGAGTGCAAGCCGAGGCACTCTCTCAGTCTCCTGAAGCGGCTGGTGCTCAGGAGGCAGGGGAGCGCT
This sequence comes from Alligator sinensis, assembly GCF_000455745.1. Lineage (NCBI taxonomy): Eukaryota > Metazoa > Chordata > Crocodylia > Alligatoridae > Alligator > Alligator sinensis. The sequence continues at coordinate 242,032 of NW_005842401.1, read as the reverse complement.
CTGCTGTTGGTAGGAGAGGGGAGACAGCGGAGGCTCCAAGAGGGAGCTGGAATCAGGGGAATCACCCTGCTGCTCCTCCTAACTTGGAGGAGTATTTTCTGTAAGAGAGGAGAAAGGAGAAATCGCTCCCAGGAGGAGGGAGAACGACTGGGAACTGGAGAACCGGTCTGAGGCCGTCATACAAGGCCTGGAAACATCTGGAATGCATCACCCAGTGGTTGGCGCGTGGACGGGGTGTAGGGGAGGCAGAGCCCCGTGGACCACCACGTCAGACGACCGTGAGTAACACTGTCTATTTGGGAGGCCCCACCCAGGATAAAGATCTCCACTGTAGACCCCTCTGAAGGTATATATTTACATCCAAGTCGTGGCAGGCGAGTTGAGGGGAGGGGCAACACCCCGATAGACCAGGCGGAGCTGGCCGCAGGTTCCACAGTGGTGCATTGGCCGGGAAATCGCATCATCCTTGTACAGCGTTAACGGGACAGTGTTCCCGACCCGGGACTAAATAGCAATGCAGCAGCCAACACTAGCGCACGCAGAGCTGCTTACGCTGGTGATCCAGGCCATAGGGCAGGTGCTGGAAGTGCAGCAACTACAGGGTGCACACCAGCAGGAGTGGATGCAGCGAAATGCTGCTTTATTTAAAATGCCCCGGATGACTAGGGAGGATGACCCAGAAGCTTATATTGAAGCATTCGAGAGGACATCCATCCAGACGGGGTTGGACCATGGTCAGTGGGGCCACCACCTGGGGGCGCTGGTGATAGATCAGGCCCAAGCCGCCTACCGAGCACTATCAAGTGACGAAGCCCGTGACTACAGGACAGGTAAGGCAGCAATCCTCTACAGGCTGGAGATTTCACCGGAAAGTCACCGGCAGGCCTTTAGATCCCAAAAGACCAAGGAGGCTAGGCAACCCCGGGGGTTGTTGCAAGCTTTAAGGGACTCACTTAACAAATGGTTGCCAGCCGCAAGTTCAACCGGGCGGGCATGATGGACCAGATCCTGTTAGAACAATTCATATGGGATTTGGAGGAGGATGCCCAGAGATGGGTACGGAGACATCAGCCACAAACTAGTGAAGAGGCACTTCGCTTGGCTGAGGCCTTTGCGAATTCAGAAAGGGAGCGGGGATACGGGTGAGGCTCCTGAGGCCCTAAAGAGGGACAGACAAGTGAAGGGGAAAGGCGAATGGCCCTGAGACGAGGACCACCAAAAAGGGTGGTGTGTTACCCCTGTGGGCAAACAGGACACATCTCCCGCGAATGTGGGGTGGGCCTGAGCGAGCTGAGTCGCACCCAAACAGGATATCCGCCCTCCTGGGATAGAGGCAAAGAGGCGGAGAGAGGGGAGCCTATGGATTGTAGTTTTGGGTCGGCAACCCAAGATGAAGGATGGAACCAACCCGTGGTAACCGCATGGGCTGGAGACAGGGCGGTTAAGGCCACATTGGACACGGGGTGTTCCCAGTCCCTACTTCGGGCAGACCTTGCTCCACAGATGGGACGGAAGAGTGCGGGATCCCTGATGATGACCTGCATACTAGGGGGGGAGATGCAGTTCCAGACTTGCTATGTTCCGCTCAGGGTGATGGAGTTTAGTGGAGAGCTACGAGTTGGAATTGCCCCAACCCTGGCATGTGAGATGATCCTAGGCCGAGAATGGGGTCCATTCTATACAGTCCTTGAGCGAGTGAGGGATATGGAAGAGGAGAGGAACCGGATCAAGAGGGGAGAGGGATGGGCCGGCGAGGGCCCGGCCCGTCGGAATGAAATAATGTCAGACAGCATCGACCTAGAACAGTTCGTGAGTGCGGCCCAATTCCGTAGGGCACAACATGAGGACCCGGAACTGCAGCGGATGTGGGACATCGACCCCGGGGAAGGATCCTCATGGAGTCGTCCTGGCTTCGAGGTAACAGGCGGGCTATTATATCGGGTCCAACGGGGTGAGGAGGGTACCATACGAGGGAGGCAGTTAGTGGTCCCGTCCTCACTTCGCCAAGTGGTGTGGAGATTGGCCCATGACTTACCCATGGGTGGCCATCTGGGATGTAACAAGACCCGGGCGAGGCTGGCTCAAGAATTCTTTTGGCCTCGTCTGCAAGAGGACGTGGAAAGGCGGGGGGCCGCATGCCCGGAGTGTCAGAGGGCACAGGAATGGAAGCCCCCAAGGGCACCCCTGAATCCCATGCCAATAATAGAGACACCGTTCTTGCGGGTCGCCCTGGATATAGTAGGACCCCTCCCCAGGTCCCATAACGGATACCAATATATCCTGGTGATGGTAGATTATGCCACCTGGTTCCCAGACGCCGTGCCCCTGAGGTCCATAACAGCCACTCGGGTGGCAGAAGAGCTACTCAAGTGGATAGAACCACTCACAGACCAGGGGACGAACTTTATGTCTAGGGTAATGAAAGCTCTATGTAAAACCCTCGGCATCACCCAGCTAAAGATCTCGATCTATCATCCCCAAATTAATGGTTTGGTAGAAAGGTTAAATGGGACCATCAAGCGGATGCTCAGGCGGTGCACCCAGGAAGAGCCCCGGAGGTGGAATACTATCTTGACACCCTTGTTGTTCGCCCTGAGGGACGCACCGCAAGAGTCAACCCAGTACTCTCCGTTTCAATTGGTGTATGGCCACAGTCCTCGGGGACTGCTACAAATTGTAAGGGAAGAATGGGAGAGGCCAATGGGCTTGGGGGTATCGGTGGAAAGGTACCGGGAAGAGTTGCAAGACTGAATCTCCAGGGCCCAATGGATCACCAGGCGAAACCTGAGGGACGTCCAAGGGATACAGGAAAGGCGCTACAATGAGAAGACGAGAACATGGACGTTCCAGTCGGGGGACAAAGTTCTGGTATCGCTGCCAACCTCCTCCACCCATGGATTACGAATTACTTAAACCGGGCCACCGCCGGGAACGACAGATTTACCATGTGAATCTGCTCAAGGAGTGGAAAACTCCACAGGGCTGGTTGGCCCTAGATGAGGATACAAAGGAGGACCTGGGACCGCCGTGTCCCGGGTTAGGAAGACCCGGGGAGGAGGGGTCAGTACAAATGGGCAAGGAGTTGGGCAACCATCAACAGCAAGAATTATTAGCTCTGATAGAAGAATTTAGGGCAGTGTTCCAAGAGGTCCCGGGACGGGTAATGGGAGTAGAACATGAGATCAGGACACCTCAGGGGGCACTGGTTAGGGACAGATGGAGGCTGATACCTCAACGGTGGCAACAGGAAATACGGCAGGAGATCATGAAGATGCAAGAACAAGGGATTATACGACCGTCCCGCAGTCCATGGCAGAGCCCCATAGTTCCTGTTGTCAAGCCGGATGGGTCATTGCGCATATGCATAGACTACAGGAAGCTCAATGCCCTGACTACGTTTGATGCCTTTCCGATGCCCCATGTCACTCACCTCGTTGAGAAAATCAGCGAAGCACGGTATATAACCACGCTTGATTTGGCAAAGGGGTATTGGCAGATCCCGATGCACTCCACAGATTGTGCCAAAACAGCCTTCGGGACCCCGTGGGGCCTATTCGAATTCACGTGGATGCCCTTTGGCCTCAGCGGAGCAGCTGCGACATTCCAGAGGTTGATGGACAACCTATTGGCACCCCACGCAGCATACGCGGCAGCATACATTGATGACATCATTATATTTTCCGCCAGCTGGCAACAACACCTTCAAGACCTCAGAGCTGTCCTGGGAGAACTCCAAGCAGTGGGGCTGACCGCCAACCCGAAGAAATGTAAACTAGCAGGGAAAGAAACAGCATACCTGGGATTTCGGGTGAGCCGAGGGACAGTTCGGCCCCTCACAGATAAGATTGAGGCTATAAGGCAGTTCCCGGAGCCGCGAACCCGCAAACTGCGTTCCTTCTTGGGACTTGTTAACTATTATCGGCGATTTATACCCTGCTTCGCAATGCTCTCCACACCACTTACAGACGCATTAGCTGGGAGATCGGTAATGCCACTGAAATGGACACCTGAGATGCGAAAGAGCTTCCAAAACTTGAAAGAAGCAATGCACCATGACGTTATCGTGCACACACCTAACTTTAATGCCCCTTTCGTTTTACAGACGGATGCATCAGGACGGGCTCTGGGAGCAGTGTTACGCCAAAAACACGGGTAGGAAGAGCACCCAGTCGCTTTTGCCAGCAGGAAACTCAGCCGTGCAGAAACCAGGTATGCCACCATCGAGAGGGAGTGCCTGGCAATACGCTGGGCAATAGAATACTTTAAATACTACCTGATGGGGAGGGAATTCGTGGTAGTAACAGACCACGCACCACTACAGTGGTTGACACAGAAACAGAGCATGAACACCAGGATCACCCGCTGGGCTTTGGCTTTACAGCCATTCAAGTTCATGGTGATACACCGTCTGGGCAGAGATAACTTTGTGGCTGACTTTTTGTCCAGATGGGGAGGCACGGACAACCCAGAGGAAGGTTCAGGTCATATTCCATGGGGAGGAGCAGCAGATGACACATGCCGTCACGAGAGAAAACCAGCCGCCACGAGGCAACTTAAGGGGGGAGGTCTGTGGTGGTGAAGTGCCCCCACAGGCTCTCGAGGGAGAGAAAGGAGGACCCACAGACCCCAGACCCCGAGAGCAAGCCCCCAGAAGGGCGTACGTACCTGCTGAAGAGCAGCGGGAGCAGGAGCCGCGTTCGCAGCTGCAGCCACGCATCACCCAGCGGTTGGCACGTGGACGGGGTGTAGGGGAGGCGGAGCCCCGTGGACCACCGTGTCAGACGACCGTGAGTAACACCGTCTATTTGGGAGGCCCCACCCAGGATAAAGATCTCCACTGTAGACCCCTCTGAAGGTATATATTTACATCCAAGTCGTGGCAGGCGAGTTGAGGGGAGGGGCAACACCCCGATAGACCAGGCAGAGCTGGCCGCAGGCTCCACAGTATGCAAACATCCTTCCCATTTCCCATAAAGCCCCATGAAAAAACATTCTGAAAATATAATTGTTGTAAAGCCAAATACTCAAAAGTTAGGACATGCCAGAATGAAGGTGACCAGTGCAGCTTTAATATACATCCTTACCTGTATGCATTATGATAGTCTTTGATTATATGATCGTATCAGCTTAATTTTTCATCAGATTGGACTTGCAACATCATTTTCCCTGGCCATTTTGATTTTTTGCATAACCCATGCCTTCAAAATTTATTGTTAAATTTGAAAAATTTGATTTATATTATTTTTCCTAGCTTTTAAAAAAAGAGAAACAATCTGGCATAGAATATTTAATGTAGTTTGTATATAAGCCACTACATCATATAAAACAAGTTCACTTGATAGACTATCTATCCTGAAGAAACCTGGCCAACATTTTTTCAATGGAGCCTATTTTGGGGGGGCAGGAAATGCAGATTTGTCAAAACTAAAAACTGTGGAAGAGGATCAGTTTCAACAAGGTTTTTGTTTTAAAAATACTTTAATAAAATTTTGAAGATTTTTGAAGTGTCTCTTTGACATTTTCAAATAGAAAAATTCAAATTTTTGGTCTAAAGTTATCTTTATAATTTTAGTAAAAATTTGAAGAAGGTTAAAACTCAAAGTATTTAAAAATGTTTTAATAAATTTTTCTTTGGAATTAAAGCATTGTTGCCCCAGTTTTTTGGCTAATGGAAATGTTGCCTTTTGGCTTTATTTTTCTTTTGGAAAATTTCAATTCTCAAAAAATTCTTTCATGTTTTCTAGTATGTTGTACTTTTGAGATGATATAAAAATCTGATGCATATGATAATTTTGTGACGCGCGCACATTTTTAATGTTTGGAGTGCATTAGTGGTCCTATAGTTTGAGTTTCTAAATTCATCATTCTATATATTGTCCTTGAAAGGTTGCAACATTTACAGGTATATCTATATGAATCATAGTCCTCTGGCTTCCTCACAGCATTTTTTTGTAGTGAATTAAAGTAGTTCTACAGGCTTAGATACCTGCTACACTGTGTGTGTTTTTCACAGTGATGTGTGGTCTCCATTTTGATCTCCCTCAGTATTACAGTATCTTAACATACAGCTGAAGGAGTGTTTTACCTTTTACTGGCTCCTATCACAATGATTTACAAAGAATGCAGAAGCATAAGACACTTAAGTAAAGCAAATTTCAGTTCAGTTTCCATGCCATGACGCTGCTTTTCCATGAGCTGGTTTTTGAAAAATAATAGTTATAAAACTTCCAAGCAATTACAGTTTAAGTAAACTAAGTACTAATATTGATCTAATCATTTTAATAGTTAAAAACAATTTTCCATGCTTCTCAATTTGTTTCAAGAATTAAAATATGCTATTTTAAACAAATACAAGATGTGATGAAATTTCAAAATCAGAGCTTTCCTTCCTCACAGAAACTTCTTTGTCCGCCAGCTTTCTGGGAAGGCTATTCTCAAGTCTAAGGCAATTTTGACTTTATTTCATCATAGAGCAATATATTTAAGCTAGTAAAATCCATTAATAATAATAACCATCTAAATACTATGCTTGGCATTCAACATCAGTGTGCTGTCATACAAATGTGATTATGCTATACATCACGTGCTATAGTAAAAAGGCACAGTGAGTGTTAAGCAGGCATCTTTACGTCCCATAAACATTAATAAAACATGAAGAAGAGTGCTTAGGCAGACATTCAAATGGAATGGCAGTCATGGTCTTGCAACAACCTTACAGACTAATGTATGAAAATGACAGCTGCTACCTTTTCTCCACAGCATATTTTCTATTCATACTGTAATGATGCAATAAGGGCAGGGCACTTACTTCATCAGGCTGCCTTAGAGAGAAGAAAATGTTCTTAGAAAGCATTTTCTTTTTGTTATGAAAGGGAAAATATTTTTGATGGAAAGTAGAGAATATATCTAGAAAATTCATTTTGGTGTACACTTTCCTATACTAATGCAGCTTGGATAGGTGCAGTAGAAATGTCCTAATTTTCAGTTATTTTAAAAAAAAATATTTACTTGTCATGAAAACACTGAATGGGGTAAAACTTGCTGCTAAGCTTATGATGAGCATTATAATTATTAGTAATAAAATTATTTAGTTATGAGCTCAGCATGCCTTTAGCTTTCTCCCCTGCTTGTTGTATATCCCCAAGACTGGGCAATCCTGCAGGGACTGGAACTACTGAGTAAAGCCCCCTGCTGACTCCTCAGTGGGTAGGGGCCTTTACTCAACTGCTCCAGGGAACCCCAGTCTGAGGATCATTCATGAGGGAAGAAGTGCCTGCTCCTCTGCTTGGCCTGTGGTGGCTAGGAGCCAAGTGAAGAATGAACTTGGCAACCCCCACACCTGATCCTCAGGCTGGGGATTCTGGTTCAGGGCATGAGTGGGGAGCAGTGGGCTGCAGAGCATAACTCAGGGGTGGGCAAAATCCGGCCCATGAGGCCATTCTATCTGGCCCGTGGGAACCCTAAAAAATGTAGAAAATTAATATTTCTCTGCCCTTGGTTCCTGTAAAAAATGACAGGACCCAAGGGCAGTAGGACTCAGGGGAAGCCCGACGGGCTCCCACAACAGTGAGGCCTGCCCGGCCCTGCCTCCCCAGCTGGAAGCCCCAGCCAGGGTTGCTGGGCTGGGAGCACGTGGCTGCCCCGGTGTGGGAAGCTCAGGTAAGGGGGGGACCCCGGGCAAGGAAGGAGCATGGAGGGAAGCAGCCCCTCCCTGCCCTGTGGCCGGCACCCCACGCTGTAGCTGCAGCTGCTTGCAGCCCGTGTGGGGCTGCCTGTGCCTGCTCTGGACAGCCCCGTGGGCTGTGAGCACCTGCAGCATAGGGCACCAGGCGTGGGGTGGGGGAGAGACCGCTTCCACTCAACGCTCAGCTTTTCCCTGGGCTCCTTCCATGTGCGGAGAAAAGCAGCCCTTTGCCCCCCCCCCCCATGGCCAGTGCCCCATGCTGCAGGTTCTTGCAGCCCACCTGGGGCTGTCTGGAGCAGGCACAGGCAGCCCTAGGCAGGCTGCGAGTGGCTATAGTGCGGGGTGCTGGGCAAGGGGTGGGGATGGACTGCTTTCCCCACCCCACTGCACTCAGCATCACCTTGTTACCTGGGCCCACTGCCAGCAGCTGCTCAATGCAGAGAAAAGTGGCCCCCCTGCTTGCCACGCTGGGCAGTGTTTGCTGCTGCTGCTGCCTACCTTGAGCTGCCAGGGACTGCTCCAGACAGCCCTGTGTGGGTTGTGAGCAGCTGCAGCAGGGAGCACCAGCCATGGGGAAAGTGAGGGGCCACTTTTCCCTGTGCTCAGCACCAGCTTCTTCCCTGCTGGCAAGAAGGGGGTCAGGGCTGAGTGCTGCCCCCCACTTGTACCGTGGGGCTGGGGGCCAGCGTGAGCACGGGGCCTGCACTGGTGCCCCACAGCCAGTGCTGGTGGGGCCCAGAGCAGGGTGGTAGGAGTGCGGGGTCCCAGCTGGCAGGGGCTCTATGGAGCCAGGCCAGCTCCCCCCTCTCCCTGCTGGTGCAGCTCAGCCCAGCTCCAGAGGCCCCTGCCAGACTGTGGTCCGCTTTGGGCCTCACCAGTGCTGGCCCTGGGACATCGGTCCCAAGACATTGGGACATTGGTCCCAAGGTGGTAACCAGGGGGCGGGGCACCTGTCAAGGGGCGGGGCACCTGTCACGGCACGGAGCTACCCATGTGGCCCTTGACAGCCTGCCAAAACTGCGTAAGCGGCCCTCCGCCCAAAAAAATTGCCCACCCCTGGGATAACTCCAGTCTGGGGAGGATATAGGACCATTCCCTGCTACCCAACTCCTCCCAGGACCAAAAGAAGGCAAACAGCAGCTGCTTCTCATGCCCCCCCGAGAGCAGGGTCATCCTAGTCTTGGGAAATTGCAGGGAGCATTTCTCCAAGGGGAGTTGAGATGCAGGGAATTGGGCAGGCATTGATTCTTCTGGGAGAAACTCTCCTGGGAGTGACCTATATGAGGTTGGAGATGGGTTTTTAAAATCTTGGAACCTTTTTTTTTCCTGGAGAGCCTAGGAACACCAGTATACTTGTGGTTTCTACCAGGAGAGATGGAATTCTTCTGATAGAAATGCAATGCCTCTACATGGCCCTTGACTATGGAATGTGTGCATGTGCTCATAGGTATGCTGGCATATAACGTGGGTAGAATTTCATTCTAATGGTGTATCTAGTTTTAGGAAAACTGTGAACACAAATCATTTAGATAATGCTATTGTTTCTGGCCCTTATGACCAGGCACGTAGACATAACTGTCCTGTTTGTATCCAGAGAGGATGGAAATCTAGAAGTGCAAGCTGGGTAGCTAGGCAGTCTAGAAAACACAACAGTAGTAGCAGTTTGGGGATGTGAGAAGATGAAATAGAAGTACCTTAAACTGTCTCATTTCTTAGTACTCATGTGATGCATGGAAGGAGATTTTGGACCATTTCACTTATCTCACGGTATTGTTACTGCTGTAAATTCCTAGAGGTGAGACAGGTGTGTAGGTTGTAGCTGTGTTGGTCTAAGGACATAGGCAGACAAGGTTCCTTGAGTGAATCTGATATATTTATTAGAACAACCTAAATAGTTGGAAAATAATTATTAAGCAAGCTTTCAGGTTCAAAAACCCTTCGTCAGGCTAAGGAAGTTTCAGCAGTTGGTGTGTGCTCTTCCTGGATGGAATGAAAAGTAAAGAAGCCAGAGGCTGGGATGGTATGCATACAAACAGGTAGTCAATGAAAATGTAGGAAGAGCACACACCAACTGCTGAAACTTCCTTAGCCTGACGAAGGGTTTTTGAACCTGAAAGCTTGCTTAATAATTATTGTCCAACTATTTGGGTTGGTCTAATAAAAGATATCAGATTCACCCAAGGAATCTTGTTTGCCTAGAGGTGAGATGCATATTTATAGAAAAGAAAACAATAATAAAAAATAGCTGAAAATAACAACGGAAAAATTGTATTTGTATTTTTTGCATACAAATTTGTATTTCTATGCTGGGATGAGAGACGGAAGGGCAGAAGTAACATTCTGTAGAGATCTAATAAAATAATATTGTCCATGAATATAGACTACTTCCCAGAAAAATGTGGTCATGTGCCATTGAACACAAAAGGCCATCATAATATGAATTTGTGAATTATGTCAAGTTGAAATGTTTTATGTGGTTGTTCGGCTCAATAGGATGCAGGGATCTGTTAACATTTCATGTTCCTTTCCGCAAGGATGATCCAGTCCATTTACAGCTCAGCATCCTTTTTAACTGATAAAACTCCAATCTTAGGTTTGAAACATGTTTTACTATACAAAATTGGTCCCGTGCTCTGCCCCTTCGAAGTTCAAGCTTTATAGTCTCCCCCCCCCCCCACCCCCCCCCCCCCCCCAGTCAGCATCCGTTGTTCATAATTCCAGGCTTGATTCCCAACTGTGTGCCTTTCAGCCAAAAATCTCCCTTTTACTTTCCAACAGCAACAGCCTTCTTGATCTTGGTCTCTGTTATTTAATTTTACATACTCTTTACCCTCCACAGATTCTAGATTATCCCTTTTTTCTGAAGGCTTTTGCCCATTGCCAACAACTACATCCCACAGCCGATTCCTCAGATGGTTCCTTGTCTAGTCCTTTTATCACTTTTTTATTCTCTCATTTTATATCAAGCCAGCTTTTCTATGTTCTTGAGATTCTCTCTTGCTTCAGTGCTTCTGCCTTTATATATAAACCTGTGTTTGTCTGGCCTGTCTTCAGTGACTCTCTCCCACATGACTCATTTCACTCCAATTCTTTTACTCTCCTTCTTCAATTGAGCTTCTACAGCAAGATGCATGCCTCATGCAGCAAGATCAAGAAAATTGCTCTGATTTAATACTTCTTCACATAACAGATCACACTGCTTACCCTTTAGATCCATAAATCATCAGGTTTCTTACTCTCTGCCACATTAGTCCCCTCAACAGCAAACAGAGTGCTCCTAAAAAAAAAAATAAAAAATTCAGATTCTGCACTGTTAATACCTTGGGAGAAATCACTTCTGCAGCAGTTGAACTTGATTGTTGTGGTGTGTGCATCTATGGCAATGAGAAAAGCTACCAAACCAAAATAATGCCTTTGTTTTAAGTTTGTGATGCCAAATGCACTGAAATACGATTCAACAAGAATTTTCTGAACAGTCTAACAATGTCAAAGAGGATGTTATTGTATATTAGGATTGGTATAAATTAGGTCAGTAGCCACAGTGATCTTTTGAACCATTTCATGTGGCCTTTATTAAGGCTTTATTTTTATGTTCACTGTGAATACACACACAACCACCCCCCCCCCGCAAAACCACAACAGTCAGCTTCTGATGCCTAGTATTCTGATGTAAGAGGAGGAAACAATCAGATTGAAAAGGCTTTTACCTTTTTTCCCTCATTTTATTAAAGTTGGTGTACACTTGGAATTTACTAGAGAAACAGTAAGCATATTGAAAGCATTACAGGAAGCTTCAGGGACTGGAAGTGAAGTAGTTATTGTAGACCGGAAGTGAAGAAAGACAGAAATTTAGTTTATACAGGCCACCCTTAATAACATTGTAGATGTTGGAGATACATTTACTATGCAAAGCTAGTTTTTTTTATTTTATGGTGCAAAGACATTGCTTTGAAACAAAAGCTGAGGGTACATCAACTCCAAGTGATCTGTTCATCACACACAAGATGTCTGTGGTTGTCTTATGTTAGTTCTATAGCTTTGCAGTTGCAAGGCAGGTCATAAGACACACATTTTTATAACAAAATAAAACTCTTCAACAAAAGTTGGTTTACAAGCAAGTATTTAGGATTGCTTGCATTAGGGACCATTGTTCTGCCTGTGTAGAATTTCAACAAGGGCAAAGTGAAGAACCATTTTTTGTCCCCCAAAAGGGCAGTATAACAGGGTGGCCTCCTCTTCAGGTCTCTGCCAGCCGCCCTGCTCCTGGGGTAACCGCCTGCTTTACTCTCCTGACACACCTTTCTGGAAAAATGTGAGAGTTGTTACTAAGATGGGAGGCTACCCATTACTGGCCCTGCTGACAAGGGCCTTAATACCCACTCCAACCTCCCCTCCATGGGCCCCATTCCTCACAGGTGTTACTTCTCTGGCCTATGGTCAGAACAAACTGGGCACACAGTTGTAGCTCTGTACTCTATTGCCCCTGTCTCACTGGGGTCCCATTTATTCCACTGGCTCTCAGCCAGCCTCTTTCATAGGTGCCCCCTCTCAAGGCCACACTCATCCTGCCTGGCCTTATCCACCTTCGGACTTAGCTGTCCTCTCAGTCAGCCCTGGCGCAGTCTGTTGGGTGTCTCCCGCTACCCTCACCTGAGCATTGACTGAGCGTTTCTACAACTATAGTCCCGCTTCACTCCTGGCCCCTCACTGAGCCTCCTCACTCACTAGGCTGCTCTGCTCATTGCCCCCCTCACACAGGGTCTCTACTCATCAGCAGGCTTTTCCTGCTGCCTCAGCATGGCCACAGGTCCCTCATCCAGCATGAGCTCTGGCTCAGGGCTCCTTAATGAGCCCTGGGCTCCCCCTTTTCATTAGAACATCACCATGGATGTGGGGCTGGGGTTATAAGGCACCCCAACCAACCTTTCACTGGGGAGGTACCTGCCCTAGCATTTTCTGGGGGCTCCCATGCCACTAGGAGCCCCACCAGACCACCCTTCCCCAGCAGGGTGCAGTTTTACATCTTACCCAGAACAAAGGGTCATCTCCACCCCCATAGCTAATGCTCTTACCTCCTGATATTCCCAAAGAAGTCTCTCAGCCTGATGTTACCTCCTTCCTTCCTGCAGCCCATCTTATATCACTGGGCCAAAATGGCTGCCCTAATCAGGCACCTGGCTGCTGCCTGTTTTCTGCCCTTAAAGTGGGAGGCACCAAAAGTGCACTGCCACAGGCAGGTTCTAAATTCCTTTTGTAGAGTTTGTGCACAACTTGAATTCATTAACATGCCTCATGTGGAAGACGTACTAAACAATTAAAGTCACTTTGAAGAACAAAAGCATAACATTAATCTCCTAAAAATGAGAAGCATGTGGTGTATATACGCTCACCATGGCAACCTAGAAATGAACTCGTTCTACACAACTCTCAGAGCTCCCAGAGCTGCCACTGCTGCTGAGGAGAAACCTGCTCTCAACTTTCTCTGCTGTTGGACTTATAACTGAAGGTCAGATCATAATTTTGACTATTACAGTCAAGACTCTTTTCTCTTATGAAAAAGAGAAACTAATTGCCACCCATGGGAGGGTGTAACAGAAGTCAACTAAATAGTGCTGGGTCTTACTGGGCAATGGAGTTTTAAGAAGGGAAATAATAAAAGTGTATGGGAAGCATTTTAGAAGATATTAGATATCTAAGCAATTTAGGGGAGTATCTGGAAAAATGTAAACCTCCTTCATTCATACCTTATCTTCAGCCCTCAAGTAGTAGTGCAAATGATACTAAATGACTGGGGCCTAATGGGGTGAAGGGAAGGAGAGTTAAGGATCTAGAATAAAAACCATGTCTTACATTAATAAATTGTACAATAATGTGACCCCATTCTTACTGTGCACAGGATAGCAAATGCAATACATAAAACAATATGCACATGAATGGCAAAGAAAAACAAACAAACAGACACTTCTAATTTCTTGTATCTGAATGCTGAGTAGCTCCTGTCTAGCTCTTGAAGAAAATCAATTACAGGGACATCACCATAAATCTCTGCTTGGTAAAGTATTAACTATAAGACAGTCACTGTCAAACATGCAGAAAATAATCATGCTTTTCTGTCAGGTGTATTACATATTTTGTTTGTACAAGAGTGGCATCAGTAAGTATCTGTGTAGAGGGGTCAGGGTTCCCATCAGCTTACGGCATATTTTAGTCATATCAATCAGGTAGACAGAGGCCATTTTGAGAAAAAACGGGACTTTGGAAAAGTTAAGTATTTAGGAGAGCATTGATAAAAAAAACTAGAGATTATATTAATATTACAATAGGCCATAGGGCCCCCTGCTAAGATTAAGGTCTCTGTACAAGTACATGGCTAGAGAACATTTCACAAAAAACTACTCATTTAAATTAGTAATAAAGGCTAGGGGGAGAGAGGAAGTATTATCCTAGCTTTTTATATATGAATTGAAGTACAGACAAATTAAGTGAAGCCAGACATGAAATTGCTGACACAGCCAGAGTCTGACTCTTGATTTTTGCATTCTGGCCATGGTTTACATGTGCAATTAATTCAAGCAATAAACTCCAGAGTAGTTTTTGCCAGAGTAAACTACTCCCAGGCGCAACTTCTATACCTGCACCTGGGACAGCAGCAATTTGAGCCAGGATGGAGCAGTCCTAGGCTGGTAGGAGGTACAGGAGGTCAACCCTAGTGGCATCAGGGTCTGGCTGCAGCAAAAGGGTGTTGAAACCATAGAGCCATGTGGCTAAGCAGCAGGCAGGAGTCTGGGTCCCTGCTGGCTGGGCTTACTGGGCACAATTTACACCCATGGTCAGCATCTACATGTGTGTTTAATTGCAGTGAATTACACCACCATAAGATAGTACTGTCCCCACCAGTACTATCTTACAGTGGTGTACATTAGTTTACTGCAGCCTAATAGCCCTGCATGTGCAGCTAGTGATGCTTTACTCCAGCTAATTAGTCTACTCTGCAGTTAACTGCATGTATAGATATGTTCATTTACATATAAATACTAGGCCATCCATCCATTTCATAGTCAGGACAAAATGGAACAAAAGCAAGCGTTAAAAAAAAAACCCGAAATATTTTAAAAGGAGGAGAAACTTAGAAAAGTGCAGAGGAGGAACTTAAAAAAAAAGTTGGATTAATCCTCAACCCCAGTAATGTAAAGTTTTTTTTCTCATGGCAAGCACTGGACATAGTTGAATATTTTGTATGTTCCTCCAGAGGACTGGATAAATATTGATTAGATCTCCCATTTACAAGTAGCAGCAAAAGATAGGTATGCTCTGGGAATCTGGGGTATCACGAAGCTTCTAGAACATTGGGAAAACATTTAGGGAGCTCACAAGATGCTTTATAATTTTTAAAAATAATTTTTCCTTCCCTGTAGATACTTCTTCATTTCCCATGTTTGCCACCTCAGAAGAAAAATCTTCAAAACTGACAAAATTGTGGAGCTCTAGAATAGATGTACTGCTGGTAAAGTTTTCTCCCAGAGGACACCACTGCACACAGGGGCTAATGTGGACTTGTGTGTGGAGCAGCAATTTTAAAAATCATAATTCATCAGGGAAAAATAGATGCAAGATGTTTAAGCTTCTTTGATACCTTGCCCTACAGCAGAGGCTTCCCCTGAGAGTAAACCCCATGGCTGTTGCTCTGCCCTCCTTGCTTGTTTTATACTTGGCTGCTGGAATGACTGCAGGGAAGGTGCAGGGTGTAGCAGGGAGGGAGGATGAAGTGGTCCCTCACCTCCATTCCAGAGATCCCCTCTTGACAGTTTCTGGGGATTGTGCCCTATTTGCTCAGCCACAGGTATGCTACTCCAGAACATAGAGTTTTGTTCTAAAAGTTTGTCAGATGTAAATTTGGGGTTCTCCTCTCTTTGCTAACAATTAGGCAAAACAGGAACAAGCAAAAGGGCCAAAGCATTAATACAATCAATTCAAGATGTTATTTGGCCTTTCCACTGAAAGCCATCAAAAAGGCCTTGTAA
The DNA here is from genome assembly GCF_000455745.1 of Alligator sinensis. Classification (NCBI taxonomy): domain Eukaryota; kingdom Metazoa; phylum Chordata; order Crocodylia; family Alligatoridae; genus Alligator; species Alligator sinensis. Next base: position 226,327 of record NW_005842401.1, on the reverse strand, counting down.
TGATTTAGTTATAAAAAAAGAGGTCTGAGCTGGCACGCACACAAAACAAATCTGAGAGACTAGGACCTTTCAGTAGTTTTATGTTTGGTTCATTCTCCTTTCATTATTGTGGTAACACCCATGAAGGATAAATGATCATCTGATTCTCATGCTCATTTAAATTCATAATAGCAAAGGAATCAAATAACTTGGATGATTTGATGATGTATGTTGGCTCACAACAGCATCAGAACTGGATAAGAATTAGGAGGAAAACTGCTGTTTCTTCTATAGCCTCTGATGATGTGTCAAAATAGTATATTTGATCAAAATCAAGGGGATACAGTTTGAGTATAATGCTATTTATTGTTTATGTAATTATGATATGTTACTGTTAGATTTGCTTGATAAAGTCTGGGAATGAAACTAAATGATACAAAATGTAAATAATAGTTCAAAATAAATATCGTGACTGAGTCACTTTTGTATATATATTTAAACTGTCTAAAATATAAACATAAAACAACACTGAGGTGAATATCTCAGAAGATACATTATGGGTATTTTCAAACCTATATGCCTACAGAGTTGCTGTTTTCAAAAGTTTGTCTGAATATCATTCAGACAGAAATCCTATTATTACATCTTTCCTTCACAAAGGCACAGAAGGAAGATGTATTTTTTGCCTACTAAATAAACAATAAATCATCTTGCGACATTGCACTATCCAGCAAGAGACTGAGACCTTAACCAGTAAATTATAAGAACAAGAAGTTTTGACAAAGGATCCGTCTCAAATCACAGACTTTATTTTTCCTTTGATTTTTTTCTACTTTCTAGTTGTGTGTGTGTGTGTGTGTGTGTGTGTGTGTGTGTGTGTGTAGTTGTGCTAAAGGAGAGTGCATTATATGCCATCACAGGTAGAAAATATTGCAGAGAAATATCTAAATTTTCTTAAGGAGAAGATGTTATACAGGGTACGTCTGAGAAGAGTCTTTTTTATTAACAATAAGTAGACAGAACAGTGCAAAAAACAATTTACAACTTGCTTGATCTTTAGAAACACAATAATGCAGAGCTTATTTCAGGACTTGTTTGTTTCTATATCTTATCAGAACAAAATGTTATCAAATAAGATGTTTTTAATTTCCTTTCTTAAATTCCATTAGAAAGACTGGAATGCATTTCTTTCCACCCCCTAAACTTGTAAGGTTTACACAGATTATAGAAGTAAAAATATTCCTTCATGCCTTTATTAGATACTTAATTTTTTTTCTTGAATTGACGTTTTTATTTTGATGTTTGGAGTTGCACAAAGGTATTACAAATTAAGGTTATTATAACATTGTTATAGAACTTCTGGGAAAAGATGTAGAATATCTGTATAAATATTGGTGTTCTTCTTGGTCTCTCATATCTCTGTCATTCTCAAATGATCTAAATGCCAAGTAGAGTCACTGCATCTTTCACTGAAAGAATGACCCACAGCTCCATTGCCCATTGGTTCTTTTTAGCTTCCAAGTGAGTTGATTGCACAGGTATAAGATGGTTGTCCTGTCAAAATGTCATTGAGCATGACACATGAATAATACATCCAATTTCCATGTAACCAAAGACTGCATAGCTAACTTCCCCTCTTGCTAATCTCTCCAGAATGGTGTGGAAGATAAAATGTGCAACTCTGTTATTTGTATAGTTGTGACTAAATGCTTAACCTTGTGTTTCAACAAACACATAAGTCCTGAAATAAGCTCTGCATTATTGTGTTCCCAAAGGTCCAGCAAGTTGCAGAATGTTTTCTGCACTGTTCTGTCTACTTTATTGTTAATAAAAATGACTTCTCAGTTTCACCCTCTGAATATCACATATCCTAGAGCTACCAGTTATTATTTAGTTTGGTTATGTCACTTTAAACATATAGCTTTACATGAATGCCTCCGAGACAAACCTTAATAACTGTGTTTGTGAAGCTCCTACCTACTTTGTTTACAAACTTCTTTATAATGTGAATTGTATGTTCACCATCTATCTATTTTTAAAGTCATTGTTAACAAGTGTTTCTTCAAAATAATCCTCCTTTTCATAGACACAATGAACAGCTATAAAGATATTAAATAAGTGGTCAATTGATCCATTCCTGGTTTCCATATACCAACAAATTTTGTGTGAATGTGCATTAGCTACATCTGTGATTCTCAACCTTTTTCGATTCAAGACACCCCTCATTAGACTCAAGGTTTCACTCATCTTTTTGACTAAGGAAAAATAACAATTCTTCTGCTGCATAGAATTCAGAAATACCACAACAAATCAGGATGTGTTTGACATGGATACTTCTTTACAATCTCTTGGTTTATCTTGGGTTAGCGACAGACATTCAAGAAGCTTGAGCCTGAATTGATTCAATCTTTGCAGATTAGTGTAATCTAGCTAGCCTGAACTGGTTTATAACTGGACAGACATTCTCTCTGGACTGAGGAAATTCAGGCACATGCCTGCAGTGGCTCAGGCTAGAAGCTGGGGGATGCTAGAGCAGCCATCCTTTCCCTTGCATAGCACTGAGCTGGAGGGGGTGGGCATGGCCAGACCCCCGTAGGACCTCTGATTAGGGAGGTCTGCCTGCATCATCCCATGCTTTTCCCCGCTGGCTGCTCAAGGGCAGGAGTGTTGCCAGCCCCCCAGTCCCCTGCTAGCACTCTGAGGCAAGGGTGTGTGTGTAGTGCATGCATCTGTTGATGATATGGAGCTTTTCAATCCTGCTTCTTTATACTGTCTGCAGCAAACTGACAGGTGAGCAAGCCAGCAGGGGGCTGATAAGTGATTATTACCTCATCAGCAAAACAATAGGCTCTCTCTATTACTTCAAACTCTTCTTAAATAGCTTACTGGCTGACCTGTTGATTAGCTCCAAAAAGCCTGTTCTGTCTGCCTGTCCCAGTGAAATTAGAGAGAGACGCACACATTACCTAGCATACCACATCCCTAGGGTCTGTGGGGCTGGGGTCTGTGCTGTGGGAGTTGGGATGGTGGGAGGGAAGGGTGGGGATCCCTGCTTGAGCTACAAGTAGTAAGCAGGGTGGTAGGGCAGGGGGAAGCCAGCAGACCCTGCTGTGCCTGCAAGTCTCTCCCAGAACTGCAGCCAGGGAGCAGAGGGTAGGGGTCAGACCTCCTGTGGAGCAGAGAGCCCTGTCTAGCCCATAGAACATACCAGGTGGCTGGGATAGTCTGGTTTATCTTAAAGTAGGAAGGGGTCTGGGACAGACATTGCATAAACTGGTTTGAGCCAAATCAGTTAAGTCTGATACTATATTCAACAGGTTTATCTCAAACTGTTTTCAGTAATTTCAAACTGGTTTATGTGCACTGAACATCAGTTTTGTAACTGGTTTAAACCAGTTTATGATCACTTAAACCAGTTTATGTGTAATGTCCATCCCTAGCCTAGGTGTTTGCATACCTAATAGTGCTTGTATTGTATGGCTCCCCATAGCAGTCTCAGGAGGATAGCATGGTACTCCAGGCTGCTGTGGAACCCTGGTAGAGAATCACTGATCTAAACATTTCATGTAATTCACAGTGAAAACCAGAAGCAGGTAAACCACAGTGCTTCAGATATGAACTTTTCACTGTGAAAACAGGAACAGGGATCCTGGCCTCTAACCTGTTTTTAAACCTACTTTGAACTAAGCTTGGTAGGATTCACACAAACCTGTGTGAAGAGAGGACTCTGATTTATAAGAGTTTTGAACAACTTTATCAAGAAACCTGGCTTAAACTTTTAAAGAATTTTCAAATCAGCAGTTTTACCAAATTACTTTATAACCCTCTGGGGATTCTCCAGCTTCAACTTTTTCTCCTCTTCTCTCACTCTCTCTCATCTAACAAGATAGAAGAAACACATTTAACTGACTGATAGCTTTAATAAACACCAATCTCAGTCTCAGGTTGAAACTGCACATGGAAAATAGGCACCAGTGAACTCCATTTTAAATGCCAGCTTTCAAATTACTAGTTGAATATGTTCCTACAATATTTCAATGCCTAGCTATGTCTAAATATCTATCAGTCTGCACTTTGCTGCCAATGACCTTTTGTCAAATAGTGATTTGTCAGTGAGACTTGTATATATATTCCCACAGACTCCTGGAAGAGCTCTTCCTGAAGATATGCATGATATTCATTCAGGTCAGTAAGTAATTCCGTGAGAGAATATATGGCTCTGTGATAGTGAAATATCAGTTCTTTGAAAAATGAGAATAGATTCTGTGGCATATAATCATAAATGGCCACAAAATTTAGGACAAGAAATTAGTCTGTAGAACTCTCTTGTCTATACCACAGAAAATTATTCAAAATTAACCAAGTACACGTGGGTATAACATAAATCAAGACCCATACTTGTTACAGTGAGAAATAATCCTCGTTTCCAATCCATTAACATACAAATCCATTAGAAATTTTGTAAGAAAGTAGCCATAGCTGTAAGCATTTCCTGCCAAAGAACACTTTAAAAGAACACCAAATACAAATGCTTATTTAACATGCAGATCCCCACAGCTAGAGGCCTTCATATTATTTAAATGCTGATTGTGGTAAAGTACTTCACCTACTGTTTGGCTATGTTCCATAAAGAAAGAAATGCTAAGGAAACCAATGGTGATTTTGGTTTTTCAAGGTGAAAAAACTGAGTTGACTTCCATTAATGCTGAATATGCAGTTTCTGTGCTGCACAGACACTCAAGTGTCCAGCAAAATGAAATAAACTAGAATTAAAGGACAGAAATTTATACACAAGATAATACATAAAAAATAAAATAGAGAAAATTTTTGCAAAACTAACCCAGACTGCTAAACATTTCTTTTAATGATTTTTTTAATGTACTTTTCTTTATGGTCCTAGAACTCTTTTTTCCCCCTCAACAATCTGGGCTAAACAAACATTCATAATCCCAGGGTCCGGTTTTCTTTATGTTGTGGAGAGTAAGAAAATGAGAACAAAATGCAGCAGTACCAAAGAATAATACCTTCAGCTCAAATGTAGTGTCCTGACTTTGAATATATGCACCGTTGATTCAGTGCATTACTCATTATAATAGAGGGAGAAAAGGACATGTAAGTTTGCCTCCTATGTTTATTGTACTGGTACCAGGAATGGGAGGTACTGGCTTAGAAATCAATAAAGCCCAAGTAGTTTGACATGGGTCTGCTTCTTCAGGGTACACCTGCATGGTATTAATTGTCCTGAAGTTGTAGCCCCAACAGCTGCTTCCACTGAAACATGGCTTCCATGTTCCTGTTATCAAGGTCTGTGTCTTCAGAGAGCCTTTGCAACATTTCTTGGTTTGATACATGTAAGCCAGACACACAGGGTAGACTAAGTTGTAACTCCTCAGCATGTGTACCAGAAACGTCTTCCTACAAACAACAACCAGTTTCAAATGGCTCTCCTAAGATCATCTTAAAAGGTACAGATCCCCACCATTATGAGAAAAGATTAAAAAGTAGTAGTTTGTCATCATGGCCATGCCACTTCCCTGTCAAAGGGAAGCTTCTTCTGGAATTCAGCATTAAAGAAGCAGGACATGAAAGGACTGTAGGTAGAAGAGGAGTCTCCTTTGGAAGATAAGTGGGAGAAAATAGGGAAGAAGGAACAGACAGAGGGAGAAATGGCTGCAAGGGGAAGAAGAGAGAAAGGTAGGAACCATATTTACTTGCCTTTAGTCCCTCATTTAAGAAATTGGAAAACAAATCCTTAGGATAAACTTTACAATTTGGTCATGGAAAACATTTCTCTTTCCCCCAATATCTTCCCCCTAAACATCTTTAGATACAACTGGAAGCTTCTCCAAATAAAGCATATACACTGTATACATTTCAACCAATTTTGCTTTAAATTTTCTAACTAGGTGATTCATGATAATGGGGGGTGTGTGTGTGTGTGTACTCCTAACAGTAGGTTGGGCTATTCCATGTAGTTGTTGTCTGCTATTTTGCTTAAAAAACTGTTCAGCTAAGCCCTTTGTTTTTAATACAATATGGTTACCTCTGTTGCTTCCTATCTTATTGCACTGGGACCAACAAATCCTTCAGTACACAAAGCTGAGTTCCACAAATGTGTTATTTTATGGCACTTTGTTGTCTCTCTGGAGAAACATTGGGCTCCAGGAGACTTTGTAAAACTTAAATTAAATTAAGATGATGAAGTAACTAAGTGCGACAGGCTCACAACCAGCGCTACTGCCCCAGCATCATGGGTATGCTCTGTGCGCCTGGCTACATCACACCTGGCCTGCTTACCTGCCATGACTCTATGTTCCAAGATGACTCTCTACTCACCTGAAGGTGATCCAATGGTTCCCTGTGGACCAAATGTGACCATAGAGGTGCATCTTCTGTGGGGCTCCTCCCCCCCCCACACCCCACCCCTTTACACTCACGTGATATTTGCCATTTTTGTGACATTGGAGGTGTTCACCACATGGGGTTTCCCATGGTGTTAGGCTGTGGCTGGGATCCTTAGGAGCCCATTCCCCTGTTCATGCTAATGTAGGGCTCTGAAAAAATGTTAACTAAATTGATAAGATACACTTAAAATACCTTGCTTTGGCAGTAAGGCAGGGCACCACTGCCTCACTGGCCTGAGCTTCTTCCCACTTTTCAGGGTACAAGCTACTTTGGACCTTACACCCCCTCACTTTCCTTATAGAGCCACGTGGGCCCTCATGAAGGTGCCCTTTCCAGGAGGACCCTGCCTGTGTTGGCACCAGGCCAGGTCTGGTTTCACCTTGGAAGGCTACCTTCACACCCCCACAAAGCCTATGCTTCCTCCCAGCCACTTTCTGGTGAATACCTGGTCCACAGGCATCACCAGTGGGCCTGTGCAGTTTGAGCACTGCTTCAGGGAGCCTTTTCCTAGTTACCCACTGTGGGTGGCCCCTGGGTACCTGTAACAATACTTTCTGAGATAGGGTCCTTGAGTGGGTGTCCTCAGGTGAGTGCTTGGCCCCTGCTGTACCACAGGTTGTGTCTGGCTTAGTGCTTCATGCCATGGGGCTTGCCAGTAGCATTTCCCTGTCACTCCTGGCAGGCCCTTGGCTCTCAGCTTCTCCCTGAGTCTTCCCCAGGTGGGATACAGCTGACTCCTCAGTTGCTGCTTGGGGTGCAGCTGGCTGGCTACCCCTCGTGGGGTGCATGGCCTGGGCCTCTGTGGCCTCTGTCACAGAATTCATGGCTCTGCTGGGAATATGAATGGCTAGGGCTGTTTCTGGTCCCTTGGCTGCTGTTCTCCCTTGCCCCCATCTTCTGTATGCTTTTGGTCCATTACCCAGGGGCTCCAGGCCAATTGTGGGTGTGCTTCCACTTGGGCTCTGCGTGTCTGTGCCATAGGTAGGTGAGTCAGGCAGGGGACTGTTACACTAAGAAAGATATTCCATATGGAGTATGCTCCATCACCACAGTGGTGCATATTATGGTACAGGTAGTACAATGAGAAGAGTGAACACTACTATGTATTTTAAAAGAAAATGTCTGCCCCAAACTAACCAGAAAAAGGAAATATATTACAATCTCACTTTATTTCAGTATTGAAAGTAGAAAATGGGAGGAAGATTCTTTTAATAGTGTGAAAATTAAACTTGTAAAATGCTTGAGTCTTGTTTTTTTTCTTAGAGATTAGTCTTGGTATTCTGCAGTAAATAGTTTATCACTCAGCTACTGAGTTGTTACAGTTCTGGATTTAAAAACCAACAAGATCTCTCCACATGGATGCTTAATCAATTTAACCAGACAGCACTCATACTTGGCCAGCAGGTGGTTGGCAGGCTAGAACACAAAAACAAATCTCATTAATATAGTGCATATTTCATCTTAGTTGAGTGCAGAGGGCTTGCATTTGTGCAGAGTTATTAAAATCCTTACAGTCAAACATTGTGATTATTATTAATGACATAATTTGCTTCTTTACAAGTCCAAATGACACTTGGGTCTCTGTTACAATAGTTTATATCGGATAACACAATTCCTAGTTAACCCAAAGAAAGGTGTTAAAAGATGAGCAAAATGACATACTTGATGGTAGATGTGCTAAGAAAAGAAATGTCATCTATAGGGAAATGTGGTACAAGTGCATCTAGAGTGTGTAGAGACATTTTGCTTAATCTGAATGCATTAGTTTTTGTGGAACTGAACATTGGTTTCAGACCCAAACATTGTCATCCATTTGGTATGCCTAGGTGAACTACAAATATTTTTTAAAGAATTGGCACATTTCTGTTTTATAACTTTGTGGTGCATAGAGAAGATTTTTTTTTTAAGATGGGTGGGGGGGGAGGAGGGGATTGGGTGGTTGGTATAGGTTTATTCCTTCTCCTCCCTCTCCTGCTCCCTTTTTTAAACTTTAACATATCAGCAATATGTAGTCTCAGTTTTTAACAGGCTGAAGTGTAGTGATGTGTTTTGAGAAATTCTTAATGTCTTAATTAAAAGGGCTGAGGTCTTGAATATTTAACAGGGTCTTATATCTAGTATATTATAAAAGTTAAATACTATTTTTTAATAAAAACAAAGAAATCCATATAGTTTCATTAAAACTCTTTTCTTAATAGCTCTATTTAATTCTTTTGATGTCTCCATTGTCCACTTTTTTGCAATAATCATAGAATCCCTAGACTAGGACCTAGATTTCTATTATGAAAAGGGATCAGAAAATACTTTTTTTATTTTTTTTTATTTTGGCTCTTTTAGAGTTTATCTCCAATGACTGATGAGGGGTAAAAGAAAATAATTAAAATGCAATACAGTAACATTTTTTTTTTTAAATCCAACAACTTACATTTTTGAAGGTTGTGACTCAAAGTGCAGCAAATATCAAAGCTAAGATTGCATATACATCCATATCTTGGTCCCTTTCTTTATGAATTATGAAATGGTCTTTATTTATATAATTAAATTATGTTTCTGAATAATGCAATGTAATGTCATACTACTAACTTTTCTAATAAACTTATGTCACCTTTCTGCCAGGGACAGGCCAGCAGTGAGAAGATCTGAGTTCACATTTTGGGGTACCCAAGGAATTATACCAGTGGCTTGAGTCCGCATCCAGAAATCTGGGAATACTACATTGGACTGGGGTATCCCACACAGGTAAATCCCCATTCTCACAAGTAATATAAATCTGAATAAATACACATTTATTATCAAAACACAGATAAAACAAAAAACAAAACCTTAAACACAATATAAATATTATCTCTACAACTACAACTCTCTCCTCCAAACCAGCCTAGCCAACCTTATATCCCTTAGCATGACATTGCCTTAGCCTTGTCCAGTCATGGAGTGCCACACTTCAGTCTCTCTCTCTCAACCAATATGCCTGAAGTCTTTGCTTCCCAGATCTTACCCAGATACAAGGCCCTATATGGCCAGAATGCCAGGAGCCATCTTGCCTACATGGCTAGACTGCATATTTTCTCCTTAAAGCAACAGGCCAGAGGAGAAAAAAAGGTAAATACAGACCCCCCCCC
>NW_005842401.1:214949-216440 GCF_000455745.1 Alligator sinensis | reverse complement strand
AGGTAAGAACCTGCCCCCCCCCCCCACACACACACAGACAATACACAGCAACCAAAGGGACACAGACTACTCTATGTGGCACAGGTGTGTGTGGGTGTTACACTTATTTACATGGGTTGTATTTTCTACTCTTGGGGAACACTGTTTATATCATAGATGCTCCGTGAATGTAATTTATATGCATTTAGTAAGGTAAAGACTCCATTGCACATGTCAAAATATATCTGCCAAGACTGCAAGATGAGGTCTTGTCTACATGGGAAAGAATTTTTTAAGCATCACTTAAATTATGAATTGAAAGAGTTAGTTAGCCTAGTCCGAGCAGGACCCCACAGCTGAGGTCCTGCAGAATGCAGGTCAGACAGAATGCAGAGCAGAGTGGCACCTTAAAGACTAATTTGTTCAGAAACTTGTTTGTTTTCTGTCAGTCTTTAAGGTGCCACTTTGCTCTGCCTTCTGCCTGAAGTATGAATTTAGCCCAATTAAGTTATACGGCTATAATCCTACATGTAGAAATATGTATTTCAGTATTGGTACATTTTAGGATGAATTAGTTTATGCTGCTTTGGGTCTTAAGGTAAGCTGAAAATAGTTATGTGTTTTCTCCTGTATAAATATCTGTGGCTCGGAGACTGGGTCCCAGCAGTCACAGGACACAGCTGCAAAGTTCTGTAACTGAAGACATAGAGTCCTGATAGCACCCTGGGGCTATGGGGACTGCCAGGACCTGGCATCCACAACTGCATGATGCTGGGTCCCAGAAGCTGTGGGGTCCTGCTGGGACCCAGAGTCTGCAGCTGCCAGCCAAAGCCCATGCTGAGTTCCCTCAGCTGTGGGACATCCAGCCCTGGCTGTGCAATGTGCACCCATGTAGCTGGGAGCCCCATCAGCTTACAGGGCTCACAGCTACAGTAGAGACCCTGCTGCACATGGAAATTAAAGCTGGATAGCAACCAGCTATGAAGTTAGTACACATTTTCAAGGTCTAACTTTACAGCTAGCTGGAATGTTTTATTGTGCAATAAGTACTTTGCATGTGTTGCTGGTCTTAGTTAATTGTGCAGTTAACTAGTTAAGTGCACAATACTTGAAACTAGGGCTGTGTGAAGCGTTGCCACTGTTTCATTTTGATCTTGTTTCAACTTGTTTTGAGCTCAAAACAGCAAAACTGAAATGAAATGAAGGGCTTTGAAACAGCCTCAAAATTAAACGAAGCCAGTCAAAATGTTTTAAAGTTTTGAACCATTTCAGATTTCAAAGCAGCCAGCAGGGGAGAGCCAGGGCTCCATAGCCCCATGTGACTCAGCCCCATGGGGAGTGCAGCCCTGGCTCTACCTGCCTCCTCGGATCGGCTTTGGTGCAGGGCCTGGGGCAAATCAGCTCATGGGGGGACCTGTCCATGCCCCAGGATCGGGGCAGGGCAGGGCCGGGCCGGGCACCCACATGAACTGATTTTTCCTGGGGCCCAAACCAGCTCCGACCCAAGGAGGG
>NW_005842401.1:202788-207244 GCF_000455745.1 Alligator sinensis | reverse complement strand
TCATGGCTGCCTGCCCCCCTCCCTGGAGCACACCCGCTAGCCTGGGGTTACAAACTGCCACCACTCAGGGCTGGGCTTGATTCTGGCTCTGTGTTCCTTGGGTAACACAGGCCTAGTAGCCCTTGAGGGTACTTGATTCACCTCAAGCACTTGGGGTTGCTTCCCTCAGTCAGAAGCACAAGTAGTGGTCTCCCTTAGTTAGCCGAACCAAGGGGACCTCAAGGCATAATCTAGACCCACACCCAATAAGTCTCCCACACTAGGTACAAAGGCAAATTTTATTGGTTACAAGGGGTAGGGTTGGAATAGGGTACAGGGTAGAGCAATATCAGAGAAATCCCATAGAGCAAACTGACATGGCTGGGTAGCCTTTGATCATGCATCTGAGTTACTTCAAGCTATATATCTAGTTAGATCTCAGGTAGCTTACTCACAGGTATCATCCAGAGGCAGGTGGAGATTCCCTCTGGAGGCAGGCAGTTCCTTGATCATGAGTTTTGAGAGAGAGAGCAAGTTTCAGATGGTCCAGTGCGCTCACGCTCCGAGTCTTCCTCATGGCTGCTGCTCCCTCCTCCTTGTGCAGTCCTTAACTTATATAGCCATTATGACCTCATTTACCTGGTCCAATGAAGGCCAGCACCTGTTGGCAGTCAGCCAACCAATTTAAAATGCATCACTAGTTGCTGGGCAGACTGGCAGTTCCTAGCTCCTCAGGGAGCCCAAGCTCCTCACCCAGGTATGTGATGCCAGTCATGTAGGCGGAGGGAGCAGGTTTCCCCCCTCCCTCAGGAATGTATCCAGATCAGGTTACCTAAAGAGATAGGGTAAGGTGTGTCTCCTCTGCAGGGCCCATCTTAACCAAATTGTCACAGAGCAGAGCTTTGGGGAGAAACAGAGGTGGCCTTCTGCCACACCCCATGAGGGCAAAGTAAAAGCAGGCCAGAGGAGGAGTATTTAAACCCTCTTTGTCCTGCTATAAATGACTTCCTGAGGCACAGGTAAACAACAAAAAGGACCATGGTATAAAAACAATTAGCAATTAAAAGAAAGGGACAGAGAGCAAGAAAAAGAAAAGAACAGAGGAGGGAGGTGATCAGAGGATGAAAGGGAAAGAATGAAAGAAAAAAGGGGGGGATGATGATAAAGAGGAGGAAAAACGAAGACTACAAACAAAGACAACAGTGGGGGAAAGTATTAGCTGAGGGAACTGAGCTTATAATACTTAAAATACCAAACAAAGACTTTCAAGCTTAAGCTCTTTCCCTCCCAAGGAGAAAAGGAAATAAAAAACCACAGTGCTCTTGTGAATAGCAGATAATCATTATTTGGAAGCTGTAGGCACAATGAAGATTGTGTAAAAATTCTTGAATCTACATTCAAGGCATGATCATTAAATGAAGCCAAAACATTTAGGGGAGGAGAAATGCCCAACACTTTGTGTTGCAACTGCTCATCTGAAATTTGAATTTTGTTTGAAAAAAATCAAATTTAGTTGAAAATGTATAGGGCCTGCTTTCATTTACAGTAAGGCATCTATGGCTGTATAAAGGAAATGAATCGGGCTCACTCATTAATTTATCAGTTCTCTTTGAAAATACTTATCTCGAGAGAAGACAGAGTATATTTGTGCCTTACAGACCAACTCAGCTTCTTGCAATCCCCTCACAGCATCTGATGAAGTAAGGCCCCTGCTTACAACAGCTTATGCTAGGCACCTCTGATTTAATTCATCTGTAAGATCCAAATCCAGATGCATTCTGTCTGATGTAAGACTAACAAAGCTAACTATTAATTTCTACCTCAAGAGAAAACAATATTCCACTGTAAGAGATGGCTGAAAACAAAAAAAAAGAGACATAAATACAGGGTTTGGACTGGTTTTGTTTTAATATAGCTGTATTACTGATAAGGTGTTTTTTTTCTTCAAAAAATGGGTTAAAGAGTCACTGACATAGTTTTGAAAAAAGGATTTAGGCTCCTAAGTGACTTCAACTGTTTAGAATTACTTCTAGGCATACACCCTCCAAGATATTTATAATAATTAATAACATTAATTTCTAGCAGAATAAAAATGTTGAGAGAGTCCTCCCAAATATTTAGTACTTCTGGTTTCAGAAATGAGCTGGAAAAAAAAAAACTATATCAGAAGGATGTTAGTAGCTTGATAGTATACTTCAGATTTGCAAAAGCTACTAAAAATTAATGGATGTTTTCCTATGCTTGAAATTATTTTGATAGAGCCATTTTCTTTTTACAAGCAGCAAGTGAGATTTCCATGCATGCTTTTCCTTTTATTTTGCTTTGTTTATTTGTTTGATGCTGTATTACACAGTCTTCACTCTATGAAGTGAAGACATGAAAACAATTGATGAACTTGCATTCCCATGGATTGCATTAGTTATACTGACAGTAAAGGCATAAGTCATTATGTCAGCAGGTAATGAGCACCTTTCCTTCTACCTACAAATTCCACAGCAGCTCTTTATTGGTGTTTTGTATTTTGTACCTTAACAATTCTTTACACATGACATTTTTCCTCTCAGCTTTTCCCCCTCCCTCTTGCAACATATGATGGCTATTGAAATCCTAAATTAATAAGAAAATAGAGCTACAACTCATCCACACAGAAGTGTAATAATGGCTGTAAATGACAAACCCTGCTTTGATGTATTATTTAGAAAGGCAGTGTTGCTGCTACGCTATTCCCGTGGGAGATGACAATCTATGACAGTGTATGGTAATGGGCTGGCAGAGGAGGCTGTCTTTAAACATGCTTTCTACAGGGAAGCTTGTGTGTGTGTGTGTGTGTGTGTGTGTGTGTGTGTGTGTATGTAGCTAAATGCTTAAAAAAAAAAAAAAAAAGACCACCGACATAACTTACAATCATTAGCTCTGCTTCTTCTAATTGTAGTAGTTGGTAGGTGGCAGTTAAATATTGCTTTGTTTATTTGTCAGGAAGCTTTTAGCATATATTTGTTGTTGTTTCCCCCTTTGTTTGAAAGAGTGGTTTATTATACTACAGTCATATTGCTCTTCTGCCGGTTCTCACAGACTGGGAGAACACAGGTAAACTGTGCTGCCAGCAAGCAGGATATGGCTTCAGTTGCAGTAAATTGAATGGGGGTAAAGACACAGAATTATTCATATCATGGGAGCTAATCTATGACATGGAAACCCACAAATAGAAGTAATAATTTTTCCAGATACACTTTATTGATGAGGTGGTTTGATAATTTAGAGGTAGATTTAATCCAGTTTATTCCCTGGAAGTGGAATTGCACTAGTTCAGTTGCACATGAGAAGGAAGGGGGCATATATGTCCTGCATAGTTCAGCCACCTTGCTCTGCACAAGCTTCTTATGTGGCAGCATATCAAATATGGAAAAGAGCAGAGTAAGAAGGCATAGTAGTATGACACCCTGAATATCTTCCCATGCTTCCATCCATGCCTATGGGCTCTGTTAAGGCTTGAAGAGGCAAATAAAACCATCAGCAAAAAATCACCTCTCAGAGCCCCTTTGCAGCCACAAGGAATTATTCCATGCCAAGTACCTGACCCAGCTATTCAGAGTAAGCAGTTGACTCTGCATTTAATCCACAGCACTTAAATGTATTTAAGGAGCAGAAAGATGGCTTAATGATTAGTACATTAGAGCAGGGTGTTCAACCACAGGCCTGCATCCTACAGAGCCATGGTATCTGGCCAGTGGGGCTTCCCATGGGAAGTTTGATGGCAGGAGAACAGTGGCCATTAATACTACCACCCTCCACATCTGTCAAATTCCCAATCTCCACATGGCTGAATCAGGACTAAACCATGCTCCCTCCCCCACCCAGCCCGCTCTGCAGGGTTGAATCAGGGCCAGGCGATGTCTTCTTCCCTCTGCAGGCCTGGTTTGGGGCCAGGTCCAACCTGCATCCTCCTGTGTGCCTAGGTTGGGGCCAGGCTTCCCCCCAACCCCCTCCATGCAGCCAGATGGGGCTCCTCTGTGCCTGCCCCAGACACTGGGTCAGGGCCACCAGCTGGATCCAGCCCATGGATGGACCAGGTGCTGCCCATTTGACCTGCCAAGGAAAAAGGTTGAGCACCACTGCATTAGAGTGTGACTCAGGAGACCAGGCGCTCTTCCATAGTCTTTCTATGTGATCTTGAGCTTCCCTAAGCCTCAGTTTCCCATGTAAAAAGCTGACATAGTAGTCCCTTTCCTTATAGGGATGTGTGACAGGATTTGGGCCCACCCCAGGGGCAGCCACAATGCCCCCCACAAGGGCTGTATGGTTCTGCTCCTGCCCAGCTCAGATTCTAAGGTAGCCTTCCCTTGGTTGCTCACCTGCCACACCTTGCTCCTGTTGAAGACTGTCTCAATTCAACCCCTGCTGACCCTCCTAGTCTCCATTCAGCCTTCAAGCTTAATAGACCCTCTGAGCTTGTCCAGGCCTCTGTACCCTTAAGAGC